>NC_081368.1:63946834-64256801 GCF_030684315.1 Stegostoma tigrinum
GCAGGAAAACTCTTACAGCAATCTCAATATTCTGGATTATGAGGATAATTGGTGACATTTATTGGGCTGGATTTGATGGTGATGGTAGTGGGCTGGCTGGAGAAGTGAAGGAAAGCCCAATGAGGCTATTTGTTGGCACCCTAACATGATAAAAAGCGAATGAGATCCTTGCTGTGAGAGCTGTTGGTCAACTGGACGCTAGCAGCCCCGTAGTAGCGAAATGGCACTACTGGGAACGGTGGTCACTGCCAGCACTACAGTGAGGGTCAGGAGGAATTACAACCACGGAGTCCTAGAACCAGGTAACGTGGGGTAGGTTCACTGGGAACCAGTCAGGCAGGCCTCCAGTGCTCACTGCAGCAAAAAAAAACAAATATTTTATTCCGATGCCTAAACGATTATTCAAATGCCTTTCTTATGACGCATGATACACTTTAATCTCAAATGGGAAAGGATATGCTTGTTTATGATGATCTCTTCTCATTAGCTGGTAAAATTCAGGAAAATAAATTGCTGCTTTAACCAGAGATAATGGGAACTGCAGATGCTGGAGAATTCCAAGATAATAAAATGTGAGGCTGGATGAACACTGCAGGCCAAGCAGCATCTCAGGAGCACAAAAGCTGACGTTTCGGGCCTAGACCCTTCATCAGAGAGGGGGATGGGGAGAGGGAACTGGAATAAATAGGGAGAGAGGGGGAGGCGGACCGAAGATGGAGAGTAAAGAAGATAGGTGGAGAGAGTGTAGGTGGGGAGGTAGGGAGGGGATAGGTCAGTCCAGGGAAGACGGACAGGTCAAGGAGGTGGGATGAAGTTAGTAGGTAGATGGGGGTGCGGCTTGGGGTGGGAGGAAGGGATGGGTGAGGGGAAGAACCGGTTAGGGAGGCAGAGACAGGTTAGACTGGTTTTGGGATGCAGTGGGTGGGGGGGAAGAGCTGGGCTGGTTGTGTGGTGCAGTGGGGGGAGGGGACGAACTGGGCTGGTTTAGGGATGCAGTTGGGGAAGGGGAGATTTTGAAACTGGTGAAGTCCACATTGATACGATTAGGCTGCAGGGTTCCCAGGCGGAATATGAGTTGCTGTACAACGCATCATCCTCCGACACTTCCGCCATTTACAATCCGACCCCACCGCCCAAGACATTTTTCCATCCCCACCCCTGTCTGCTTTCCGGAGAGACCACTCTCTCCGTGACTCCCTTGTTCGCTCCACACTGCCCTCCAACCCCACCACACCTGGCACCTTCCCCTGCAACCGCAGGAAATGCTACACTTGCCCCCACACCTCCTCCCTCACCCCTATCCCAGGCCCCAAGATGACATTCCACATTAAGCAGAGGTTCACCTGCACATCTGCCAATGTGGTATACTGCATCCACTGTACCCGGTGTGGCTTCCTCTACACTGGGGAAACCAAGCGGAGGCTTGGGGACCGCTTTGCAGAACACCTCCGCTCAGTTCGCAACAAACAACTGCACCTCCCAGTCGCAAACCATTTCCACTCCCCCTCCCATTCTTTAGATGACATGTCCGTCATGGGCCTCCTGCAGTGCCACAATGATGCCACCCGAAGGTTGCAGGAACAGCAACTCATATTCCGCTTGGGAACCCTGCAGCCCAATGGTATCAATGTGGACTTCACCAGCTTCAAAATCTCCCCTTCCCCAACTGCATCCCTAAACCAGCCCAGTTCGTCCCCTCCCCCCACTGCACCACACAACCAGCCCAGCTCTTCCCCCCTCCCACTGCATCCCAAAACCAGTCCAACCTGTCTCTGCCTCCCTAACCGGTTCTTCCTCTCACCCATCCCTTCCTCCCACCCCAAGCCGCACCCCCATCTACCTACTAACCTCATCCCACCTCCTTGACCTGTCCGTCTTCCCTGGACTGACCTATCCCCTCCCTACCTCCCCACCTATACTCTCTCCACCTATCTTCTTTACTCTCCATCTTCGGTCCGCCTCCCCCTCTCTCCCTATTTATTCCAGTTCCCTCTCCCCATCCCCCTCTCTGATGAAGTGTCTTGGCCCGAAACGTCAGCTTTTGTGCTCCTGAGATGCTGCTTGGCCTGCTGTGTTCATCCAGCCTCACATTTTATTATGCTGCTTTTACCACCCAGTTTGAGATAATTGTAGAGAACTGTGTACCAACTTTGACTTAAGAGAGATCTACTACCAGTTTTCAGTAACAATCAGGCACTGTCTACAGTGGCATGATTGTGGAAAGGTATACAGGAAGCACCCATCCCAATCCATTGACAGATATTAGAGTGCCCTGCAGCTGGTTCCCATTGATGCAGTGAAGTTTTGGGATTAGCCCAAGTGAAACAGATTGAATATTTCCGCAAGTCTTCTGCCAGAGTTCAGTATCAAATTCGAAACTTAAACACATGCAGATATCGAGTCCAAATAAATACTCCAAATGCATGTAAATTTACTCAATTAAATGCTAAATAAATAAGCATTGAGTTTGTTTGGAACAGTTAATTGTTACTTCCTTGTTATTCACACTATTCGTGGTGCACTACATTGTAAAAATGGTATCCATTTTTTAATTGATTTTGCAATTGATCAAACTAATTAAAATAAACTCAAGAAAAGTTGACAATACAGTTTCATCATGTGCCATATTCAGATAGTTGCCCATGTCATAACTGACTGGCTGTCCATTTCTACACCGTGAAGAAACTCCATTTGTTGACAGTGTTAATTCTTTTACTTTGTGACAATAATCTGGCTCTAACCTTTAATAAAATTACATTCCGAACATAGATTAATAACCATGGGCATCCCTAGGCATGTTGTCTTAGCTCATGCTGATAGATGAAAGATTTTCTTGTTATTGGGAATAGGGAATGAATAAAATGAACTTAAGTAAAGCTCAGTGATGAGGAGGATAATGGAATTTATGAGTGAAAATCCCCAAGACCTGATGATTTCCATTTGAGGGTGTTAAAAGAAATAGGAGAGCACATTGTAAATGCCAGAATAATAATCTCGCAGAGCTCGCTAAATAAAGAAGTTATCCTTCTGGATTGGAAAATTGACCATGCCACTCTACTATTTTAGAAGGGCAAAAGAGGAAAACTGGAGAATTACAGACCAGTCAGCCTAACACCTGAGGTAGGGACACTAAAATCAAAGCCTAAAACATAACACATGAAAAAGTTCAATTAATCTGGGATCAACCATACCTCCTATATTATCATTAATTCATTTATATAAATGACAAAAGATGTGGATCCAGCACAGATCTTTGTGGCATACCACCGGTCACGGGTCTCCAGTCTGAAAACTATCTGTTGGGGTGGCATGGTGACTCAGAGATTAGCACTACTGCTTCACAGTGCCAGGGACCCAGGTTCGATTCCAGCCCTGGACGATTGTCGGTGTGGAGTTTAGACGTTCTCCCTGCATCTGCGTGGATTTCATCTCGGTTCTCTGGTCTCCTCCCACAGTTCAAGGATGTACATGTTACTCAGATTGGCCATGCTAAATTGCCCATGATGTGCAGGCTAGATGGATTATGGGAAATGCAGGGTTACAGGGATAAGATAGAGGGCTGCGTTTGGGTGGGATACTTGTCACAGGTGGATGTGGACTCTGGGCCATATGGCCTGTTTCTTCACTGTAGGGATTCTATTCTATCACCACCAATATCCTCTATCTCCTACTTTCAAGTCAATTTTGTATCCAATTCATTAGCTTTCCCTGGATTCCATGTGATCTAACCAGTCTACCATGTGTAATTCGTTGAATGCTTTGCTGACCTTCATATAGACAATGTTTTTGCTTTCATCAGTCTTTTTTGTCAATTCTTTAAAAAACTAAATGAAGTTAGTGAGACACAATTTCCCAAGCACAAAGCCACGCTGGCTATCCCTAATCAGTTCTTGCCTTCCTGAATGCATGTAAATCCTATCCCTCAGAACCCCCTCTTGGATGTAAGGCTCACTGGGCTATAGTTCCCTGGTTTTTCCCTACAGTCTTTCTTAAATAATAACATGCCATTAGCCACCCTCCAGCATTTTGGTACCTCACTGGTGGCTATCAACGATACAAATATCTCAGCAAGAGGCCCAACAATTTATTCCCTAGCTTCTCACAACGTTTTGGGAAACATCTGATCATGTCCCAGAGATTTAGCCACCTTTATGCATTTTAAGACGTCCAGCACCTCCTCCTCTACAATATGAACTCTTTTCAAGACATCACTATTTATTTCCTCCAGTTCCCTAGCTTCCATGTCCATCTCCATAGAAATACAGATGTAAAATATTCATTCAATATCTTGCCTTCACCTGTATATCTACACATAGACAACCACGTGATGTTTAAGTGGCCCTATTCTCTCCCTAGGTTCTTTTTTCCCCTTAATGTAATAACATAATCTCTTTGGATTCTTCTTAGCTCTATTTACCAAAGCTACCTCATGTCCTGTTTTCAGCCCCTCAGATTTCCCTTTTAAGTGTACTCCTACTGCCCTTATAGTCTTGTAGGGATTCACTTGATTTCGGCAGTCTCTCCCTGATATATACCTCCTTCTTTATCTTGACCAGAGCCTCAACATCTCTAGTCATCTAGTATTCCCTACCAGCCTTGCCCTTCACTCTGGTTAGAAAGATACTGTCTTTGAACTCACTTTGTCTAATTCTTAAAGGCCTCCCACTTCCCAACCATCCTTTAACCTATAACTAGCCTCTCCCTGTCAGCTTTTGAAAGTTACTGTTTAAATCATCAAAGTTGGCCTTACTCCAATTTAGAACTTTCTGATCACTTCTATACTTTTCTATAACTATTTTAAAAGTAATAGAATTGTAACTCCTTGAACCAAAGTGCTTCCCCACTTATACAAAGAAACCTACAGCACAGGAACAGACCCTTCGGCCCTCCAAGCCTGCGCCGATCAAGATCCTCTGTCTAACCTGTCATCTATTTTCTAACGGTCTGTGTCCATTTGCTCCCTGCCCATCCATGTACCTGTCCAAATGTATCTTAAAAGACGCTAACGTGTCTGCGTCTACCACCTCCGCTGGCAACGCGTTCCAGGCGCCCACCACCCTCTGTGTAAAGAACTTACCACGCATATCTCCCTTAAACTTTCCTCCTCTCACTTTGAACTCATGACCCTTAGTAATTGAGCCCCCCACTCTGGGAAAAAGCTTTTTGCTATCCACCCTGTCTATACCCCTCATGATTTTGTCGACTTCAATCAGGTCCCCCCTCAATCTCCGTCTTTCTAACGAAAATAATCCTAATCTATTCAACCTCTCTTCATAGCTAGCACCCTCCATACCAGGCAACATCCTGGTGAACTTCCTCTGCACCCTTTCCAAAGCATCCACATCCTTTTAGTAATGTGGCGACCAGAACTGTACACAGTACTCCAAATGTGGCCGAACCAAAGTCCTATACAACTGCAACATGACCTGCCAACTCTTGCACTCAATACCCCGTCCAATGAAGGAAAGCATGCCATATGCCTTCTTGACCAGCCTATTGACCTGCGTTGTCACCTTCAGGGAATAATGAACCTGAACACCCAGATCTCTCTGTTCATCAATTTTCCCTAGGACTTTTCCATTTACTGTATAGTTTGCTCTTGAATTTGATCTTCCAAAATGCATCACCTCGCATTTGCCCAGATTGAACTCCATCTGCCGTTTATCTGCCCAACTCTCCAGTCTATCTATATTCTGCTGTAATTTCTGACAGTCCCCTTCACTATCAGCTGCTCTACCAATCTTAGTGTCATTAGCAAACTTGCTGACCAGACCACCTACACCTTCCTCCAGATCATTTACATATATCACAAACAACAGTGGTCCTAGCACAGATCCCTGTGGAACACCATTGGTTACAGGTGCCCAATTTGAGAAACTCCCTTCTACTACTACCCTCCGTCTCCTGTTGCCCAGCCAGTTTTTTATCCATCTAGCTAGCACGCCCTGGACCCCATGTGACTTCACTTTCTCCATTAGCCTGCCATGGGGAACCTTATCAAACGCCTTACTGAAGTCCATGTATATGACATCTACAGCCATTCCCTCATCAATCAACTTTGTCAAGTCCTTAAAGAATTCTATTGAGTTGGTAAGACATGACCTTCCCTGTACAAAACCATGTTGCCTATCACTGATAAGCCCATTTTCTTCCAAATGGGAATAGATCCTATCCCTCAGTATCTTCTCCAGTAGCTTCTCTACCACTGACGTCAGGCTTACCGGTCAATAATTACCTGGATTATCCTTGCTGCCCTTTTTAAACAAGGGGACAACATTAGCAAGTCTCCAGTGCTCTGGGACCTCACCCATGTCTAAGGACACTGCAAAGATATCTGTTAGGGCCCCGGCTATTTCTTCTCTCGCCTCCCTCATTAACCTGGGATAGATCCCATCCGGACCTGGGGACTTGTCCACCTGAATGTCTTTTAGCATACCTAACACTTCCTCTTTCCTTATGTCAACTTGACTGAGACTAAGCAAACATCTATCCCTAACCTCAACATCCGTCATGTCCCTCTCCTTGGTGAATACCGATGCAAAGTACTCATTAAGAATGTCACCCATTTTCTCTGACTCAGCGCATAACTTCCCTTCTTTGTCCTTAAGTGGGCCAATCCTGTTCTATGTTCCTATGATCATGTTGGTCAGAAATTGATGCAGAGGTTAGCTGGGGCAAAAACTAGAACTGATGCTTGCATCGATTTTCAGCAGGCAATGCATCTGCTCTTTATCCTACCTAATAAGAGAGTCTGGTACAGAACATTTCCCAATATGTAAAACGTCAACACATGACGTGAGAAGTGCCACACCGTAAATGTTATATCTCCAGAATTTTATCCCAAATGTCATTACTCAAGGATTGAGATGGTTATTCGAATACGTAGCTGGAGTTTGTGGCTACTGGTGTGTTGTTGCTCACATTGTCACTTTAAGATTGTCATGGTGAGATGGTTAATTAGTTAAATCCTGAGAACTGTAGCTATATCTAACTGGAGGTCACCTGTAGATGGCTATATTTCTTATCTTCAGGTCAGAAAACCCAGCAGGAAATGATTCATTTTCATTTTGTTTTGTTAAGGTCATTTTATATCTCTAGAATATATTTTTTTGAAGTTTTTTATTAACCTATTTTTCTCATCAATCTGTTTAGGAATGTTATTTCACACTTTTGGAGCAGTTGAGACTGACACTGCATCACAAAAGGGCCCCCTTTTCTGGAATATAGTGTGATTCTTTGAAATGTGACATTTGCCATGACACAATCAGACAGCAGATTTCCACAATAGGTTTTAATGTTGACCAAATATCCACTGGCACATTGTTAACAAATAGTAATTAACATTCCTCGGTAACTTAGTTGGTTGCCTGAAGCCCAATTATTCAACTCAACACTGTATATTTTCTCCATTTCAGGTGACTCACTATGTTTACCACCTTTTTCTTCAAAATAAAAACAAGACTGCATCACACTACTTCATTCAGAAAACATTGAATTTTCTTCCGGTAAACGTTGAGAGCTTGTTTCCTGTAACTCATGATAACAACTGCAGTTAGTTACGATAATATAACTTTGAAGCTGTTGAATTTTCAATTGGGAAATTAAATTGATATTTCCACAATATGGTAACAATGATGCATTTTGTAGTATTTTCCGGACTTGCAACCCACACAACACTGTCACTCAGATAATCCCCTTTTTTATTTCATCGGTTAATGACGTCAATTGTGATGTTCATTACTGAAATCCAATCTTTTATTTGAACACTGCTGCCACATTTCACATTGTAACGGTTGTGCTGTGATTACATGTCATGAAAAATTGATTATAGCAAGCAAAGCGGCTAAAACCAGCCATTCATAGAAGGCCTTAAGGGGATTTGAATTGATAAAAGTGTCCAAATATAGAAAGAGCATTCTGCTTTCTTAGTCACCTCCCGAAATAACATCATGCATACTGATAAAATTAAGTAAGATTTGCAGGTCCTTTCAACAATATTTTTAATCCTATCTCCTAAAAAATTCATACTGGGATTTGCATTGTACCGAGACACGGGTTTTGTGGTTAAAGGAATTAAATGATTTTTCCACTGACAATACAGAAGATATATTTACGACAGCAAGGAGGAAATTACAGTGAAACAATTAATTCGACAAATTAACCAGAACCAGCTCCTACAGTGTTCTGAGTTGCTGCTAACCATAAATTCCATTTAATCATCCATAACATTGAGTACACTTACCTCCTCCATTGAGTTGGGTAAGGGAGGTGGTTTGGCCCAAAGAAAGACAGTCCCCTTCTATGGCTATTATATCTATTAGAGTACCAGACAAGGCTAAAAAGAAGTGTGGAGGACAGTGAGTAGTCTTGAGTATCTGGTGTTAGTAGTGGCAGAAAATAGATGAATGGAAATGAAAATTAATCAACAAATTGGCTGTAGTTGGAATAATTGGAATAAATGCAATGCAGTTGAATGTGATAGGAACATATCCCAGTGACTGAAAGGAAGAAGTTACATGTTGGTTGTAAGACTGATCTTAATCTAAAGTCTAGAATTCTGGGCAACATCAAGAAGAGAGGAACAATGACTGACTCATAATGAGACTAGAATGTTTAGACGATGCATGAAGTGAGGAGAAAGGACAAAATCAGGAACTAGTACAAGAGGGAATCAGCAAAGATTATGGGAACATTGAAGAAGATAGCTGAAAAGAGATTGAAATGGTTGTGATTGTCTATTGAAGAGGGAGAGAGAGAGAGAGAGAGAGAGAGAGTGAGGAAATGTGAGGTGAGCGATATGTGATTCTACCAGGGAGAAGAAAAAGAGGAAAGCCTAAGATGAGATAAGAAGATGAGAGGTGTGAGACACCATGGAATTTGAAGAGGAGTGAATGACCAAAAGGAGGAGATCGAGAATGATGATAAATGAGCAATGTGGTAATCCCAAGAAAGATGGGAGAGGCCAAAAGAAGTGGAGAAGGGAATTTGCATGTTATGTGAGGCCTAAATTATTTCCTTTAAATGAATCTGTTAATGTAGGTCTCAGAGGGATGTAGCATACAATGAATGCTCTTGAAACATCAAATAATGAAAATTATGGGTGATACTCAGCAATATTAGCAGCAGCAAGAAGCTCTGGTAATTTCAAGAACCGAGCTTATTACATTTTTCTGTAGAAGGATCTAGGTCCGAAACATCAGCTTTCCTGCTCCTCTGATGCTGCTTGGCCTACTGTGTTCATCCAGCTCTACACCTTGTATCTCTATTACAAGCACTATTATTTCAACAATTAGTGACTCAAAAGCACCTCATTATGCTCGGAACAATACTTTCTCCATTCGCCTTTCTATTGTTTCATTTTTGAACAATTCTGCAGCTGATCACTGTATGTGTTCTGTGCAGCTTCATGATTTGAATATATATGAGATTGTTTAAATGCTATCCAAAGATTTTCTAATGTATCCTGTTTTCCACGAACTTCATTTGCATTCATTACCAGTCGCTAGGGAATTCCTTCGAAGCAAGGGCAATTAATGAGTTCAATTCAGTGCTCAATACATGAAGAAAAATATAACTAGTAAAGTTTTATAAATTGTGAACCTTTCATTATTTTAATCCTTTTTTGGTTTATTGCAATGGTAAGCTAGATAAGTCAATGCTTTGAGATTACTTTAGGCTGGGCTATTTTGCTTAGTTTAAGATAACTCATATAAAGCAAACCATACAAAAAATAAATTCACATTGAAAATGTCTTTACATTGATTCACTTTACGCCTCAAGTACATTTTATTCATCATCTGCGCATCTTCAATTTTATACCTTGTAAATCCTCAAGTAAAATCAACAGTGACCTTGTAATTGCAGCATGAAATATAAGTGCGTGATCTCTTGATATGTTCACTTTTTCCATCATTTCAACAGATTTTTTGTTGTTTAGTATCTTCATGCTCTTGCCTTGGAGAATAGTGTGAAATAATGGAAGGAAATTTTTTTTGTATTCTCTCATCAACCTATAGTCTGAGAGGCCACAATGTCAATGATGTGACCATTATTATGGGAAGCAATACTGTGTTTATTCTGCAGTGGGGCATTTGAAAGCTACCATGATGTTTGAACTTTAATTGGAGTTGACCATAGCTGCTGAATTCATGGATTTTGTTGGATGTCGCTTGGGTTTTCTGGTAGGGGTTTGAACCTACCAAGCTTTTGACTCAGAGGCAGGAATATTACCACAAAGGCTCAGTATGAACATGGCTGTTAAATGTCGCAGGTAAAGTAACTGGGCTGGCACTTCAATAGAATGTGATAACATTCAATAGCAATGCATTTTTAAAGCCATCACTCAAAGTATTTCTCTGCAGTCATCATCCATGGGATCATCACTTCAACACAGCCTCCTTTCTGACTCTTAAGCATGTTGATCAACGTCCATTCTGTCCAGCCACTCAAATGGCTGCAGTAGTTGGATTTCTGGGACACCAATTGATTCCTGGGGTGACAGAGGTGACATATGAAGAAAGACCAGATTGATTCAGCCAATATTCACGATAGCTTAGAAGAATGACGGGGGTTGGGGGAGGGGTGGATCTCATAGAAAGCTGTAAAATTCTATCAGGTCTAGCCAGGGCAAAAACAGGAAGGAGTCCAGTACCGGGGGTCACAGTCTAAGGAATTGGGATAGGCCATTTAGGACTGAGATGAGGAGAAATTTCTTCACCTAGTGAGCAGTGGGCCAATGGAATTCTCTGCCACAGAAAGTGACTGAGGCCAAAACATTGAATGTTTCAATGAGGAATTCTATGTAATTTTTTGGCACAAAATGAATGAAACCTTATGCGGAGAAAGCAGGGACAAGGTACTGAGTTGGATGATTGGCGCCATGATCATATTTAATGGCAGAGCAGGCTTGAAGGGCTGAATGGCCTTCTCCTTCTCCCTTTTTTTAATGTTTCCACGATTGCTGCGAAGGTCGTTTTGAATGAATTGGTGGAAATCTTACTGGAAATAATTCCAGGTGAAATGAATCCCACAATTTTTCTCTACTCAGTGGCTGCTTAGGTGCTGCTCAGAGCCCTAATACGATAGAATGGGCTTCAGGAAGGAAGGGAAGGAATAATAACTCTCAACAGCTTTCTATCTGCTAAGTCCTGAGGGCTTGTAATAAAGTGCAATGAGGTAAGGCTGAATGCTCCCATTTCTTGCAGAATGCTAACCATTAATCAGAGGCTGCACAGAAAGGAACCTCTGAAAAAGGATGAGTGTCTGTCCTTAAAACTCAGTGTGCTTCTTTTTAATTCCTTTCAATAAACTTTGTTTCTGTTGTATAATCCTTCCTGCTAGAGTTTCATGTTGCTCTCTGCCCAGACACGCTTAACAAAAATCTATCCTTTAAGCTGTGGCACTGCAGCATTTTTCTTTGTCATTGTCAGTAGTGCTCATCCAACATCATGACAAGCCAATGCTTTATCATAATACTGATCAGAGATAACAGGAGCTGCAGATGCTGGAGAATCCAAGATAACAAAATGTGGGACTGGATGAGCACAGAGGCCAAGCAGCATCTTAGGAGCACAAAAGCTGACGTTTCGGGCCTAGAACCTTCATCAGAAAAGGGGGATGGGGAGAGGATTCTGAAATAAATAGGGAGAGAGGGGGAGGCGGACCAAAGACGGATAGAGGAGAAGATAGTTGGAGAGGAGAGTATGGGTGGGGAGGTAGGGAGGGGATAAGTCAGCCCGGGGAGGATAGACAGGTCAAGGGGGTGGGATGAGATGGTAGGTAGGAAATGGAGGTGCGGCTTGAGGTGGGAGGAGGGGATAGGTGAGAGGAAGAGCAGGTTAGGCGGGTGGGGAAGCTGGGCCGGTTTTGGGATGCAGTGGAGGGAGGGAAGATTTTGAAGCTGGTGAAATCTACATTGATACCACGAGGCTGCAGAGTTCCCAAGCAGAATATGAGTTGCTGTTCCTGCAACCTATGGGTGGCATCATTATGGCACTGCAAGAGGCCCAGGGTGGACATGTCATCCAAGAAATGGAGGGGGAGTTGAAATGGTTCGCAACTAGGAGGTGCAGTTGTTTATTGCGAACCAAGTGTAGGCGTTCTGCAAAGCGATCCCCAAGCCTCCGCTTGGTTTCCCCAATGTAGAGGAAGCCACACCAGGTACAGCGGATGCAATATACCACATTGGTGGATGTGCAGGTGAACATCTGCTTGATGTGGAAAGTCATCTTAGGGCCTGGTTTGGGGGTGAGGGAGGAGGTGTGGGGGCAAGTGTTGCATTTCCTGTGGTTGCAGGGGCAAGTGTTGTGTGGGGTGGGGTTGGAGGGGAGTGTGGAGCGGACGAGGTAGTTGCGGAGAGAGTGGTCTCTCCGGAAGGCATGCAAGGGTGGGGGATGGAAAAATGTCTTTAGTGGTGGGGTCGGATTGTAGATCGTGGAAGTGTTGGGGGATGATGCGTTGTATCCGGATGTTGGTGGGGTGGTATGTGAGAACGAGGGGGATCTTCCTCTGGCGGTTGTGGTGGGGGTGACGTGTGAGGGATGAGGTGCAGGAAATGCAGGAGACACGGGTGAGGGCATTCTCAACCACTAAGGGGTGGAAGTTGCGGTCCTTGAAGAACGAGGACATCTGGGATGTGCGGGAGTGGAATGCCTCATCCTGGGAGCAGATGCAGTGGAGGCGAAGGAATTGGGAATAGGGGATGGAATTTTTTCAAAAAGGTGGGTGGGAGGAGGTGTATTCCACGTAACTGTGGGAGTTGGTGGGCTTGAAATGGACATCGGTTTGTAGGTGGTTGCCTGAGATGGAGACAGAAAGGTCCAGGAAGGTGAGAGATGTGTTGGAGATGGCCCAGGTGAATTGAAGGTTGGGGTGGAAGGTGTTGGTGAAATGGATGAACTGTTCAAGCTCCACTTGGGAGCACGAGGCAGCGCCGATACAGTCATCAATGTAACGGAGGAAGAGGTGGGGTTTAGGGCCAGTGTAGGTGTGAAAGAGGGACTGTTCCACGTAACCTACAAAGAGGCAGGCATAGCTTGGGCCCATGTGGGTACCCATGGCCACCTTATCAAAATACTGCAATGTCTTTGTGGTAAAAGTCTAAATGCAGGGAATGAGGAAAGGGTACTGGTCAATGGGAAACTGGGGCATTCCTCTTTGAAGATTAATTTGGATTCAAGGTAGCAGACTAACTGTCTAACTTGGGACAAGATCTTGCGAGCAGGGGAACAGATTTGTCATCTTATCAGTTATTAAAGATGGAAAGGCAATTGAAATGCTGTGCAGTAAAAAATACCTTTTTTCTCATTGATGTGAACAATCTATTGCCCTTCCTTGAATCACAGAAGCTCTGAATTACAGAAGTGCTATATTTGGCCGATTGTATCTTCACCAGTTCTTCAAATGGTTCTTCATTACCTACTGGCAATTTCTTGCTTTTCCTCCATACCTTTGTAATTTTTTTCTATCTGAATAATCATCAAACACCCTCATGAATAATTCAATTGAACTTACTTCCACCAGATTTCCAGGCAATGCATTCCATACCCTAGCTGCTCACTGAGTGAAAAAGATTTTCCTCATATCACTTTTTTTACTTTTGAAAATCACTTTCAATATATACTGTTCAATTCTTGATCCTTTTATGAGTAGGAACAGTTCCTCTTATCCATTTTATGAAGCCCACTTGCGATTTTCAAATTATCAGATTACCTCTTAGCCTCAACTCTCTAAGGAGAACAGTCTGAATCTCTTCAATCATAGCTGACACTTGTGTAAACCACTTATGCATTCTCTCCAATGTACTTACATTGTTCTTATAGTATGACACTCAAAGTGTGTACACAATGGGGTAGGCGATGGCCTAGCGGTATTGTCACTAGACTATTAATCCAGAAACACAGCTGATGTTCTGGGGACCCAGGTTCAAATCCCACCATGACAGATGGTGGAATTGGAATTTCAAGAAATAGTCTGTAAATAAGAATCTACTGATCACCATTAAATCAATGCCGATTGTTGGAAAAAACCCATCTGGTTCACTAATGTTCTTCAGGGGATGAAGTCTGCCACTCTCATCTGGTCTGGCCTACATGTGACTGCAGACCCACAGCAATGTGGTTGACTCTCAACTGCTCTCTGATATGGCCTAGCAAGCCAGTCAGTTGGCCCAATCACTGCAAAGACTCAAAAAAAATGAAACTGTATGGATCACCCAGCATCGGCCTAGGTACCAGTAAAGCTGGTGGCAGCAACTCCCCTGTCGATGCTGCAAAGTCCTCCTCACGACATTTGGGGGCTAATGCCAAAATTGGGAAAGCTGTCACACAGACTAGTCAAGCAACAGCCTGACATAGTCGTACTCACAGAATCATACCTTCCAGACGATGTCCCAGACACCGCCATCACCATCTCTGGGTATGTCCTGTCTCACTGGCAGGACAGGCCCAGCAGAGTGGACGTCACAGTGGTATACAGTTGGGAGGGTGTTGCTCTGGGAGTCCTCAACATTGACTCTGGACTCTATGAAGTTTCATAGCTTCAAGTTAAACATGGGCAAGGAAATCTCTTGCTGATTATCACATACTGTCCTCCCTCAGCTGGAGAATCAGTACTCCTTGAAGTACTGAACAACATTTAGAGAAAGCACTGAGGATGGCAAGCGCACAAGATGTACTCTGGGTGGGGGATTTCAATGTCCACCACCAAGAGCGACTCAGCAGCACTGATCAAGCTGGTTGGGTCCGAAAGGACATAGATGCTAGACTGGGTCTGCAGCAGGTGGTGAGGGAACTTACAAGTGGGAAGAGCACACTTGACATCATCCTTATTAATCTGCCAGCAGCAGTTGCATCTGTCCAGGACAGTATTGGTAAGAGTGATCATCGCACAGTCCTTGTGGAGACAAAGTCCCGCCTTCACATTGAGAACAACCTCCAACGTGTTGTGTGGCACTATCGCTGTATTAAATGGGACAGACTTTACACAGATCTAGCAACTCAACACTGGGCATTCTTGAGGCACTGTGGGCCAACAACAGCAACAGAATTGTACTCAACACAATCTGTAACCTCATGGTCCGGCATATCCCTCACTCAACCATTACCATCAAGTCAGGGAATCAACCCTGGGTTCATTGGAGAGAGCAGGAGGGCATGTCATTAGCAGCACCAGACATACCTACAGATGAGGTATCAACTTGGTGAAGCCACCGAACAGGACTACTTGCATGCCAAACAGCGAAAGCAACAAGTGATAGGCAGAGCTAAGCGATCCCACAACCAACGGCTCAGATCTAAGCTCTGCAGTCCTGCCACATCCAGTCGTGAATGGCAGTGGACAATTAAACAACTCACTGGAGGAGGAGCCGCCACAAATATCTGCATCGTCAATGATGGAAGAGCTCAGCACATCAGTGCAAAAGATAAGGCTGAAGCATTTGCTGCAATCTTCAGCCAGAAGTGCTGAGTGGATGATCCATCTCGGCCTCCTCCAGTGGTCCCCTGCCTCACAGATACCAGCCTTCAGCCAATTGGATTCACTCCATGTGACATCACAAAATGCTTGGAAGTGCTGTATACCGGCCCTGACAACATTCCGCCAATAGTGCTGAAGACTTGTGCTCCAAAACTTGCCACTCCCTGAGCCAAGCTGTTCCAGCACAGTTACAACACTGGTATCTATACAATAAAGTGGAAAATTGCCCGAGAATGTCCTGTACACACAAAGCAGGACAAATCCAACCTGGCCCAGTTTCCTCTCGATCACCAGCAAAGTGATGGAAGGTGTCACCGACAGTGCTATCAAGCAGCACAAGCTCAGCAATAACATACTCAGTGATGCCTAGTTTGGGTTCCGCCAGGGCCACTCAGCTCTTGACCTCATTACAGCTTTGGTTCTAACATGGGCAAAAGAGCTGAATTACAGAGGTGAGGTGAGAGTGATAGCCCTTGATATCAAGGCTGCATTCAACTGAGTGTGGCATCAAGGAACCCTAGCAAAACTGGAATCAATGGGTATCAGAGGGCAAATGCTCTGGTCGTTGGCTTCATACCTGACACACAGGAAGATGGTCGTGGTTGTGGGAAGTCAATCATCTCATCTCCTGGGCATCTCTGCATGAGTTCCTCAGGGCAGTGTCTGAGGCCCAACCATCTTCAACTGCTTCATCAATGACCATCCTCCATCATAAGGTCAGAAGTGGGGATGTTCGCCGATGATTGCACAATGTTCAGCACCATTTGTGACTCCAAAGATGCTGAAGCAGCCCATGTTCACATGCAACAAGATCTGGATAATATCCAGGCTTGGGTTGACAAGTGGCAAATGATATTCATGCCCCACAAATGCCAGGCTATAACCATCACCAATAAGAGACAAACTAACCACATACGCTTGACATTCAATGGTGTTACCATCACTGAAACCCCACTACCTACATCATGGGGGTTACCATTGACAAGAACCTCAGCTGTACTCACCACATAACATAGCGGCCACAAGAGCAGACCAGCAGCTGGGAATACTGCGGCGAGTAACTCATCTCCTGACTCCTCAAATCCTGTCTACCATCTACAAGGCACAAGTCAGGAGTGCGATGGAATACTCTCCACTTGCCTGGATGTGTGCAGCACCAACAACACTCACGAAGCTTGACACCACCCAGGACAAAGCAGCCCACCTGATTGGCCCTATATCCACAAACATTCACTCCCTCCACCACCGATGCTCAGTAACAGATGCACTGCAGAAATTCACCAAAGATCCCCAGACAGCACCTTCCAAGCCCACGACCACTTCCATCTAGAAGGACAAGGGCAGCAGATATATGAGAACACCAACCACCTCCATTTTCCCCTCCAGGTCACTCACCATCCTGACTTGGAAATATGCCGCCGTTACCTCAGTGTTGCTGGGTCAAAATCCTGGAATTCCCCCCTTAATAGCATTGTGCTGCCATTTGCTTGAAGCACATTCAGCATGTTTGCCAAAAGCTGTTGGTGTGATGTTGACATAGCACAGTGCTCTCGTGACATAAGTCATAGAAGTGTACAGCATAGGAACAGACCCTTTAGTCCAACTTGTCAATGCCAACCAGATATCCTAAATTAACCTAGCCCCATTTGCCACCAGTTGACTCATATCCCTCTAAATCCTTCCTATTCATGTCCAAATGTCATTTAGATGTTGCAATTGTACCAGACTCCACCACTTCCTCTTTTCATACACACACCACCCTCGGTGTGAAAACGTCGCCCCTTAGCTCCCTTTTAAATCTATCACCTCTCACCCTAAACCTATGCCTACTAGTTTTGGACTCCCCTTCCCTGAGGAAAAGAGCTTGGCTATTCACCCTATTCATAACCCTCATGATTTTATCAACTTCTATAAGGACACCCCTCAGCCTCAGATTCTCCAGGAAAAATAACCCCAGCCTATTCAGACTCTCCATACAGCTCTAACCCTCCAACCCTGGCACATCCTTGTAAATCAGTGTTGTGACCACTCAATTGGTTGTTCAGTGTTCCCCACCATGGCAAACTGTATGTCTCCCTTCCCTACATTATAAGGCAAAGTAAACCACACAGATTGGCAGCTTGTAACTGAACATTAAAGAACTTGTACATAGAACATAGAACACAGAACATTACAGCACAGTACAGGCCCTTCGGCCCTCGATGTTGTGCCGACCTGCCATACCAATCTGAAGCCCATCTAACCTACACTATTCCATGTACGTCCATATGCTTGTCCAATGACAACTTAAATGTACTTAAAGTTGGCGAATATACTACTGTTGCAGGCAAAGCGTTCCATACCCTTACTACTCTCTGAGTAAAGAAACTACCTCTGACATCTGTCCTATATCTTTCACCCCTCAATTTAAAGCTATGCCCCCTCGTGCTCGCCGTCACCATCCTAGAAAAAAGGCTCTCCCTGTCCACCCTATCTAACCCTCTGATTATTTTGCACATCTCAATCAAGTCACCTCTCAACCTTCTTCTCTCGAACAAAAACAACCTCGAGTCCCTCAGCCTTTCCGCGTAAGACCTTCCCTCCACACCAGGCAATATCCTAGTAAATCTCCTCTGCACCCTTTCCAAAGCTTCCACATCCTTCTTATAATGCGGTGACCAGAACTGTACGCAATACTCCAAGTGCGGCCGCTCCAGAGTTTTGTACAGCTGCAGCATAATCTCTTGGTTCTGGAACTCGATCCCTCTATTAATAAAAGCTAAAACACTGTATGCCTTCTTAACAGCCCTGTCAACCTGGTTGGCAACTTTCAAGGATCTGTGTACATGGACACCGAGATCTCTCTGCTCATCTACACTACCAAAAATCTTACCATTAGCCCAGTACTTTGCATTCTGGTTACTCCTACCAAAGTGCATCACCTCACACTTGTCTGCATTAAACTCCATTTGCCACCTCTCAGACCAGCTAAGCAGCTTATCTATTTCTCTCTGTAACCTTCAACATCCTTCGTCACTATCCACAACTCCACCGACCTTAGTGTTGTCTGCAAATTTACTAACCCATCCTTCTACGCCCTCATCCAGGTCATTTATAAAAATGACAAACAGCAGTGGACCCAACACCGACCCTTGCGGTACACCACTAGTAACTGGACTCCAGGATGAACATTTCCCATCAACCACCACCCTCTGTCTTCTTTCAGCAAGCCAATTTCCGATCCAAACTGCTATATCTCCCACAATCCCATTCCTCCGCATTTTATACAATAGCCTACTGTGGGGAACCTTATTGAATGCCTTGCTGAAAGCCATATACACCACATCAACCGGTTTACTCTCATCTACCTGTTTGGTCACCTTCTCAAAGAACTCAATAAGGTTTGTGAGGCACGACCTTCCCTTCACAAAACCTTGCTGACTATCCCTAATCAAATTATTCTTTTCTAGATGATGATAAATCCTATCCCTTATAACCTTTTCCAACGCTTTACCAACAACTGAGGTAAAGCTCACTGGTCTATAATTACCAGGGTTGTCTCTCCTCCCCTACTTGAACAGGGGAGCCACATTTGCTATCCTCCAGTCTTCTGGCACTATTCCTGTAGACAATGAGGAGTTAAAGATCAATGCCGAAGGCTCGGCAATCTCCTCCCTGGCTTCCCAGAGGATCCTAGGATAAATCCCATCCGGCCCAGGTGACTTATCTATTTTCACACTCTGTAGGATTTCTAGTACTTCTTCCTTGTGAACCTCAGTCCCACCTAGTCTAGTAGCATGTATCTCAGTATGCTCCTCGACAACATTGTCATTTTCTAGAGTGAATACTGTCAAAAAATATTCATTTAGTGCTTCCCCATCTCCTCTGACTCCACACACAACTTCCCACTACTATCTTTGATTGGCCCTAATCTTACTTTCGTCATTCTTTTATTCCTTAAATACCTATAGAAAGCCTTAGGGTTTACCCTGATCCTATCCGCTAACAACTTCTCATGTCTCCTCCTGGCTCTTCTGAGCTCTCTCTTTAGGTCTTTCCTGGTTACCTGGTAACCCTCAAGCGCCCTAACTGAGCCTTCACATCTCATCCTAACATAAACCTTCTTCTTCCTTTTGACCAGAGATTCCACTTCCTTTGTAAACCACGGCTCCTGTGCTCTACAGCTTCCTCCCTGCCTGACAGATACATACTTGTTAATAAAATGTGAGGCTGGATGAGCACAGCAGGCCAAGCAGCATCTCAGGAGCACAAAAGCTGACGTTTCGGGCCTAGACCCTTCACCAGAGAGGGGGATGGGGAGAGGGAACTGGAATAAATAGGGAGAGAGGGGGAGGCGGACCGAAGATGGAGAGTAAAGAAGATAGGTGGAGAGAGTATAGGTGGGGAGGTAGGGAGGGGATAGGTCAGTCCAGGGAAGACGGACAGGTCAAGAAGGTGGGATGAGGTTAGTAGGTAGATGGGGGTGCGGCTTGGGGTGGGAGGAAGGGATGGGTGAGAGGAAGAGCCGGTTAGGGAGGCAGAGACAGGTTGCACAGGTTTTGGGATGCAGTGGGTAGATGGGAAGAGCTGAGCTGGTTGTGTGGTGCAGTGGGGGGAGGGGACGAACTGGGCTGGTTTAGTGATGCAGTAGGGGAAGGGGAGATTTTGAAACTGGTGAAGTCCACATTGATACCATTAGGCTGCAGGGTTCCCAGGCGGAATATGAGTTGCTGTTCCTGCAACCTTCGGGTGGCATCATTGTGGCAGTGCAGGAGGCCCATGATGGACATGTCATCTAGAGAATGGGAGGGGGAGTGGAAATGGTTTGCGACTGGGAGGTGCAGTTGTTTGTTGCGAACCGAGCGGAGGTGTTCTGCAAAGCGGTCTCCAAGCCTCCGTTTGGTTTCCCCAATGTAGAGGAAGCCACACCGGGTACAGTGGATGCAGTATACCACATTGGCAGATGTGCAGGTGAACCTCTGCTTAATGTGGAATGTCATCTTGGGGCCTGGGATAGGGGTGAGGGAGGACGTGTGGGGGCAACTGTAGCATTTCCTGCGGTTGCAGAGGAAGGTGCCGGGTGTGGTGGGGTTGGAGAGCAGTGTGGAGCGAACAAGGGAGTCACGGAGAGAGTGGTCTCTCCGGAAAGCAGACAGGGGTGGGGATGGAAAAATGTCTTGGGTGGTGGGGTCGGATTGTAAATGGCGAAAGTGTCGGAGGATGATGCGTTGTATCCGGAGGTTGGTAGGGTGGTGTGTGAGAACGAGGGGGATCCTCTTAGGGCGGTTGTGGCGGGGGCGGGGTGTGAGGGATGTGTTGCGGGAAATACGGGAGATGCGGTCAAGGGCGTTCTCGATCACTGTGGGGGGAATGTTGCGGTCCTTGAAGAACTTGGACATATGGGATGTGCGGAAGTGGAATGTCTTATCGTGGGAGCAGATGTGGCGGAGGCGGAGGAATTGGGAATAGGGGATGGAATTTTTGCAGGAGGGTGGGTGGGAGGAGGTGTATTCTAGGTAGCTGTGGGAGTCGGTGGGCTTGAAATGGACATCAGTGACAAGCTGGTTGCCTGAGATGGAGACTGAGAGGTCCAGGAAGGTGAGGGATGTGCTGGAGATGGCCCAGGTGAACTGAAGGTTGGGGTGGAAGGTGTTGGTGAAGTGGATGAACTGTTCGAGCTCCTCTGGGGAGCAAGAGGCGGCGCCGATACAGTCATCAATGTACTGGAGGAAGAGGTGGGGTTTGGGGCCTGTGTAGGTGCGGAAGAGGGACTGTTCCACGTAACCTACAAAGAGGCAGGCATAGCTGGGGCCCATGCGGGTGCCCATGGCCACCCCCTTAGTCTGTCGGAAGTGGGAGGAGTCAAAAGAGAAGTTGTTGAGGGTGTGGACGAGTTCAGCTAGGCGGATGAGGGTGTCGGTGGAGGGGGACTGGTCGGGCCTGCGGGACAGGAAGAAGCGGAGGGCCTTGAGGCCATCTGCATGCGGAATGCAAGTGTATAGGGACTGGACGTCCATGGTGAATATGAGGTGTTGGGGGCCAGGGAATTGGAAGTCCTGGAGGAGGTGGAAGGCGTGGGTGGTGTCACTGACGTAGACGGGGAGTTCCTGGACCAAAGGGGAGAAAATGGAGTCCAGATAGGTGGAGATGAGTTCAGTGGGGCAGGAGCAGGCTGAGACAATGGGTCGACGAGGGCAGGCAGGTTTGTGGATTTTGGGAAGGAGATAGAAACGGGCCGTGTGGGGTTGGGGAACAATGAGGTTGGAGGCTGTGGGTGGGAGGTCCCCTGAGGTGATGAGGTCGTGAATGGTGTTGGAGATGATGGTTTGGTGCTCGGGTGTGGGGTCATGATCGAGGGGGCGGTAGGCGGTGGTGTCGGAGAGTTGGCGTCAGGCCTCGGCGATGTAGAGGTCAGTGCGCCATACTACCACTGCGCCACCCTTGTCTGCGGGTTTGATGGTGATGTTGGGGTTGGATTGGTGGGAGCGGAGGGCTGCCCATTCTGCGGGGGAGAGGTTGGAGTGGGTGAGAGGGGTGGAGAGGTTGAGGCGGTTAATGTCTCGACGGCAGTTGGAGATGAAGAGGTCGAGGGAGGGTAGGAGGCCTGGGGGTGGTGTCCAGGAGGCGGACTTGTGTTGGAAGTGGGTGAAGGGGTCAGTGGAAGGAGGGTTAGGTTCCCGGTTGAAGAAGTAGGCATGGAGGCGAAGACGGTGGAAAAACTGCTCTATGTCCAACCGTGACTGGTATTCGTTGATGTGTGGTTGTAGGTGTACAAAGGTGAGCCCCTTACTAAGGACTGACCGTTCGTCCTCAGTCAGTGGGAGGTCTGGGGGGATGGTGAAGATGCGGCAGGGCTCAGTGTGGCTGTCTTCTCTGGGGTTGCTGGCTGTGGAGTTGTGGGTGGTGCGATGAGGTCGTCGGCCGTGGGTGGGGTTATGTCGGCTGTGGGCGGGGTTCCGTCAGCCATGGGCGGTGTTCCGTCGGTGTCGGCCGTGGGCGGGGTTCCGTCGGCGGTTGGAGTATCGGGGTGGGCGGCAGCAGCTGCGGTGAGGGTGGTGTGTGGGGTGTTGTACCTGGACGTGGAGGTGGTGACTGCAGCAGCGGTTCCGGAAGGTCTGTGGCCGGCGGAGGTGGATGTGACGTCATCGATGGGGTCTCCGGCCGTGTCCTCATGGTCAATGGCGGCGGGTGCATGGTGGGGGAGGGGCAGGGATAGAGTCGGGATTTGGTGGCCCGTTTCTATCTCCTTCCCAAAATCCACAAACCTGCCTGCCCTGGTCGACCCATCATCTCAGCCTGCTCCTGCCCCACTGAACACATCTCCACCTATCTGGACTCCATTTTCTCCCCTTTGGTCCAGGAACTCCCCACCTACGTCCGTGACACCACTCACGCCCTCCACCTCCTCCAGGACTTCCAATTCCCTGGCCCCCAACACCTCATATTCACCATGGACGTCCAGTCCCTATACACTTGCATTCCGCATGCAGATGGCCTCAAGGCTCTCCGCTTCTTCCTGTCCCGCAGGCCCGACCAGTCCCCCTCCACCGACACCCTCACCCACCTAGCTGAACTCGTCCTCACCCTCAACAACTTCTCTTTTGACTCCTCCCACTTCCTACAGACTAAGGGGGTGGCCATGGGCACCCACATGGGCCCCAGCTATGCCTGCCTCTTTGTAGGTTATGTGGAACAGTCCCTCTTCCGCACCTACACAGGCCCCAAACCCCACCTCTTCCTCCGGTACATTGATGACTGTATTGGCGCCGCCTCTTGCTCCCCAGAGGAGCTCGAACAGTTCATCCACTTCACCAACACCTTCCACCCCAACCTTCAGTTCACCTGGGCCATCTCCAGCACATCCCTCACCTTCCTGGACCTCTCAGTCTCCATCTCAGGCAACCAGCTTGTCACTGATGTCCATTTCAAGCCCACCGACTCCCACAGCTACCTAGAATACACCTCCTCCCACCCACCCTCCTGCAAAAATTCCATCCCCTATTCCCAATTCCTCCGCCTCCGCCGCATCTGCTCCCACGATACGACATTCCACACCCGCACATCCCAGATGTCCAAGTTCTTTAAGGACCGCAACTTTCCTCCCACAGTGATCGAGAACGCCCTTGACCGCATCTCCCGTATTTCCCGCAACACATCCCTCACACCCCGCCCCCGCCACAACCGCCCTAAGAGGATCCCCCTCGTTCTCACACACCACCCTACCAACCTCCGGATACAACGCATCATCCTCCGACACTTTCGCCATTTACAATCCGACCCCCAAGACATTTTTCCATCCCCACCCCTGTCTGCTTTCCGGAGAGACCACTCTCTCCGTGACTCCCTTGTTCGCTCCACACTGCCCTCCAACCCCACCACACCCGGCACCTTCCCCTGCAACCGCAGGAAATGCTACAGTTGCCCCCACACGTCCTCCCTCACCCCTATCCCAGGCCCCAAGATGACATTCCACATTAAGCAGAGGTTCACCTGCACATCTGCCAATGTGGTATACTGCATTCATTGTACCCGGTGCGGCTTCCTCTACATTGGGGAAACCAAGCGGAGGCTTGGAGACCGCTTTGCAGAACACCTCCGCTCAGTTCGCAACAAACAACTGCACCTCCCAGTCGCAAACCATTTCCACTCCCCCTCCCATTCTCTAGATGACATGTCCATCATGGGCCTCCTGCACTGCCACAATGATGCCACCCGAAGGTTGCAGGAACAGCAACTCATATTCCGCCTGGGAACCCTGCAGCCTAATGGTATCAATGTGGACTTCACCAGTTTCAAAATCTCCCCTTCCCCTACTGCATCCCTAAACCAGCCCAGTTCGTCCCCTCCCCCCACTGCACCACACAACCAGCTCAGCTCTTCCCATCTACCCACTGCGTCCCAAAACCAGTCCAACCTGTCTCTGCCTCCCTAACCGGTTCTTCCTCTCACCCATCCCTTCCTCCCACTCCAAGCCGCACCCCCATCTACCTACTAACTTCATCCCACCTCCTTGACCTGTCCGTCTTCCCTGGACTGACCTATCCCCTTCTTACCTCCCCACCTATACTCACTCCACCTATCTTCTTTACTCTCCATCTTCGGTCCGCCTCCCCCTCTCTCCCTATTTATTCCAGTTCCCTCTCCCCATCCCCCTCTCTGATGAAGGGTCTAGGCCCGAAACATCAGCTTTTGTGCTCCTGAGATGCTGCTTGGCCTGCTGTGCTCATCCAGCCTCACATTTTATTACCTTGGAATTCTCCAGCATCTGCAGTTCCCATTATCTCAGGTACATACTTGTGTTGGACACACAGCAGCTTTTCCTTGAATAAGCTCCACATTTCTAATGTGCCCATCCCCTGCAATTTCCTTCCCCATCCTGTGCTCCCTAAATCTTGCCAAATCTCATCATAATTGCCTTTCCCCCAGCTATAACTCTTGCCCAGTGGTATATACCTATCCCTTTTCATCACTAAAGTAAACATAACAGAATTGTGATCGCTATCACCAAAGTGCTCACCTACTTCCAAATCTAACACCTGGCCGGGCTCATTACTCAGTACCAAATCTAATGTGGCTTCGCCCCTTGTTGGCCTGTCTACATACTGTGTCAGGAATCCCTCCTGCACACATTGGACAAAATCTGACCCACCTATAGTACTCGAACAATAGCGTTCCCAGTCAACATTTGGAAAGTTGAAGACCCCATGACAACTACCCTGTCTCTCTCACTCCTATTGAGAATCATCTTTGCTATCCTTTCTTCTACATATCTGGAACTATTCGGAGGCCTATAGAAAACTCCCAACAGGGTGACCTCTCCTTTCCTGTTTCTAACCTCAGCCCATACTACCTCAACTGACGAGTCCCCAAACATCCTTTCTGCAATTGTAATACTGTCCTTGACTTGTGCACCAAAAAGCAATGCAGGACACAGAGACTGGCAGCCAGCCGGTCAGTATGGTTGTCAATGAGTGCGCTGTAAGAAATCTAAGAATTAGACAGAAGCTGGCAGCCTCCAACTAAGTGTGTGTGCTAAAAAAGCAAATTAAGACCCATGAGATGTATCCTATGTTGATGCATGAGATGTATGTGTGTCGCTGGGAGCAAAGCAGCTTGACAGAAGCACAAAAGTCCGAGTCTGTCTCTGAGTTCCAAAGTCAAGTGTTGAAATGCTGAAGTGGTGTCTGAGTTGGCCCAAGAGCAGGCGTGGTGATACGATCAGAATAGTAGATAACAAAGTGTGGAGCTGGATGAACACAGCAGGCCAAGCAGCATCTCAGCAGCACAAAAGCTGACGTTTCGGATCCTCTCTGATGAAGGGTCTAGGCCCGAAACGTCAGCTTTTGTGCTGCTGAGATGCTGCTCGGCCTGCTGTGTTCATCCAGCTCCACACTTTGTTATCTTGGATTCTCCAGCATCTGCAGTTCCCATTATCACCGGTCAGAATAGTAGCTTGCTGCTGCCGACTTGTGTTGAGAAGACAAGGAAGATGCTGCCCATGGAGAATTCAGGGTCAAAGATGTTGCATGATGATGGAGACAAACAGATCAGCAAGTTGTAGCACCAATTACCTGCTCAGATTGAACTTGCACCATCTATTTTTTAAAGGATAGAAAGGAGAACTGGAATAGCTGTTTAAATAAAGTGAGTTTGGGTCTTAACATGATGCAGATGCATAGAAATAAGGCCGTTGCCTGTCAATGGCAAGATTCTGAATTTGCCATTTAAGGCTTGAGGGGGAAATTGGGAAAAATGTTTTGATATTCTGAATTTTCGCATTTTCGCACCTATCTTGCCATTACTCACACCATCCAGCTCTATGTGTAAGTCTGTGATCTAATAGCAGCATAAATAGTTTTTAGTTACATTGTAAAGACATACAGTAGGCTATGAAAAAAATACTTGCAAGTGATCTGCAACATGAAAGGTAACCTGACAGAAACCTGCAGACAGAACAAATTGGACACAGAACACGCCAAAGATCTTTTCTCTCAGAAGATGGACAAGAACATTTGGAATCAGAACTCAATCAGACTGATAGAGTCAGCGTTGAGTGGAAATCAAAGTAAAAACCCATAGACACTTGTCACCTTCAGCGCAGTAGTTAAGGAGTGGGCTTCATTTGAGGAACAGTTCCCCAACTAAAATTAAAAATCTTGTGAAAACTGAGCATCTTTTGGAATGAAGCATTGCAATTGAAACTCACTGTTCTATTTATTATCAAAATTAAATTACGGCAATTACTGTCAGCTCAAAGTGTTCTAGCTTTATACTCATCTCTTAGAGTAATTCTGTATTTTTAAAGAATTTCTTTTGTTAGCATTTGGTGAAATAATGCTCGTTGATTGAGGGCCATGTATCTTATGACTTATATAATGTAGCATTGGGTTTAAATGCATTGTAAATCTGGTAAATGTGATCTGTTAAGTGTATCAACACTTTGTCTCAATTCTACATAAGATAGAAACAAGAGAATATAAATTGTTAACTTTTAAAATAAAAATAAGGAAATATCCTGCAACTGTGAACAAAAGTGATAAAGTTGGCACTAGCTGCATTCATTTGGAAATTATTTATTGGGAGTAATGTTCATAGTGATCAGTATGTTCATAATGGGTTTTTACCTTTCAAAAGGCTTTTCCACTAACTTTGCAACTTGTAGTATCCACATCTGTCATTAGTTCCAATTCTCTCACTAACAAAATATTCCCTAAATTGTATAAAACTGAGAACCCCAAATGCTTTTTTTCATTTGCCTACAATCCAAAAAGCCTGTATGAAATGCTGTGAAATTCTCTGTACACACAGTCCTAGGGTTGCGTACAGCTTCCATTCCTGAGTCTGATTGCAAGTTGATTTGTAAACGCAGTAGAACACAATGCAGGTCAATATAAAATAGAAATTTGTAAGTATGAGTTAGCATTCATAAACGTTCGTAAGTCAGACATTTGTCAATCGAGGTCCCATTTTTGGGCCACTTTCCTGCTTTAGCTTTGCTTTCACAGCGAGAAAGAAAATCGCATTTTCACAGAGCAGCTTAAGCAACATCAAGGTGTCTTGAAGCACTTTGCAGTCAATGAAGAACTTTTGAAATGTTAAGATGGTTACAATGTAGGAAATTGAGCATCCAAGATGCCTGCAGTATGGTCCTGAAACAGCAACGAATAAAATGGCTGAATCACTTGTTAGAAAGTTGCAAGCAGAATACTTAAGAAGGAGGAGACCACGAGAACATCTTAAAAAGTGTAATGAATGGAAGATGGATTGGGATATTTATTTCCTTGAGCCTGCTCTGCCATTCAATATGGTTATGGCTAAGGTGATTGTGACTTTAGTGCCACTTTCCTGCCTGTCTCCTCCTGCCACTGTTGACTCCAATGTAGAGTAAAAATCTGTTTGATTTAGCCTTGAATATGTTCAATATCACAGCCTTCACTGTCCTCTGGGGAAGAGAATTCCGAAGACTAAAGTACATCTGAAAGGAGAAATTCCTTCTTATCTGCATCTTACATAAATTCTCCCCTATTTTGGAACTGAGAACCTTAGTTCTAGGCTTCTCCGTAAGGACAAACGGTGCAATAACTACTTTGTCAACCCATATAAGAATGATTTGTTTCAATGAGATTTGGATGTGTGCTCTCGAAAAATCCTGAAGAAAGCAACTCACTTGACTGGCACATCATCTGTTACCTTAACAATGCAATCTTTTAGCTCTGATGCACTTGATTCTCAAGAAACCCTGCAAGCTACCAAAATCCTTTCGAAAACACCTTCACACTTAACAGTTTCCACAATCACAATGGACAAACACAGCAAATACATGAGGTCACCACGCCCTGCACAATCTTATCCGAGCCATCCATATCCTGTTTTGGAAACATATCACTGTTCCTTCATTGTCACTGGATCAATCACTCTATACTAAAGGGAGGATGAGGCAGCCAGGGCTGACAAGGGAGGTCTGGGGCAGCAGAAGAAAGGAAAAGAGAAAGCATTTAATGTGGTGAAGCACAGTGGAGAACCAGAGGATTAGAAAACCTACAAAGATCAACAGAGAAGGAAACGAAAAACTCAATAAGGTGGGAGAAGATTAAATATGAGCCTAAGCTGGCCAGTACTATCAAAACAAGATTGCAGGAGCTTCTTTAGATACATAAAGGGCAAAAGAGAGGCAAAAGTGGGCATTTTGTGTCAGTCTTCATGGTGGAAAACACGAGTAATATCCCAAAAATTCAAGCGAGTTGGGGTCAGAAATGCATAAGTGTTCATCACCGAGTAGAAGGTTCTAGAAAAACTGGAAGGTCTGAAGGTGGATAAATCACCCCAGAGCTCTGAAGGAGAGAGCTGAAGAGATAGTGAACACATTCATGGTGATCTTTCAGCAATGACTGGAGTCAGGGAGGGTCCCAGAAGACTGGAAAATCATGAGTATAACCCCCGTTTAAGAAAGAAGTAAGGCAAAAGATGGGAAATTACGGGCCGATTAGTCTGGCTTTGGTCATTAGTAAGATTCTGGAGTCCGTTGTGAAGGATGAAATTTCAGAATACTTGGAAGTGTATGGTAAAATAGGGCAAAGTAAGCATGGTTTTATTGAGGGAAGGTCTTGCCTGAAAAATATCTTCGAATTCTTTGAGGAGGTAATGAGCAGGTTAGACCAAGGAGAGCCAATAGATGTTATCTACCTGGACTTTGAGATGGTCTTTGACAAGGTGTCACAGAAGAGGCTGCCGAGTAAGATAAGGGCCCATGGCGTTAGAGGCAAGATGTTAGTATGGATAGAAGATTGGCTGTCTGGCAGAAAGCAGAGAGTGGGGATAAAAGTGTCCTTCTCAGGATGGAAGCCGGTGACAAGTGGTATTTTACAAGGGTTGGTGTTGGCACCACAGCTTTTCACTTTATAAATTAATGACCTAGATGAAGGGACTGTGGGCACTCTGGCTAGGTTTGCAGATGATACAAACATAGGTAGAGGGACAGGTATGTTGAGGAGGCGGGGAGGATACAGAAAGATTTAGACAGGTTAGGAGAGTGGCTAAAGAAGTGGCAGATCAAACACAAAACGTGGGAAAGTGTGATGTCATGTACCTTTTGTAGGAAGAATAGAGACATAGGCTATTTTCTAAATGGGGAGAAAATTCAGATATCTGAAGCACAAATGGACTTGATGGTTTTAATCTGGGTTTCTCTTGCGGTAAACTTGCAGGTTGAGTTAGTAGATGGGAAGGCAAATACAAAGTTGGCATTTATTTCAAGAGGACTAGAATATAAAAGCAGAAATGTACTTCTGAGGCTTTACAAAGCTCTGGTCAGACCCCATTTAGAGGCGTGTGAGTAATTTTGGGCCCCTTACCTCAGGAAGGATGTACTAGGTCTGGAGCAGGTCCAGAGGAAGTTTATGAGAATGATTCCAGGAATTACAGGCTGAGCATATGAGGAATGGGCCTATACTCAATGGAGTTTAGAGGATGAGTGGGACCTAATTGAAACTTACAGAATACTAAGTGGCCTGGACAGTTCGGACATTGGGAAGATGTTTCAATTGGCAGGAGAGACTGGGACCCGAGGGCACAGCCCTAGCATAAAGGGACAACCTTTTGGAATGGAGGCAAAGAGAAACTTCTTCAGCCAGCTTGGTGATTCTGTGGAATTCATGGCCACATAGCTGTGGAGGCCAGGTCACTGAGTATATTTAAGATAGAGATAGATAGATAGGCTCTTGATTGTCAAGGGAATCAAAAGTTTTGGGGAGAAAGCAGGAGAATGGCTTTGAGAAACTTATTAGCCATGTTTGAACGATGGTGCAGATTTGATAGACTGAATGTCCTAATTTCTGCTCCTATGTCTTTTGGCCTTATAGTAATATCCTGGAACTCTTTTCCTGACCGGTCTATAGGTACAGACACTGCAAGGGCTGCAGCAGGTCATGAAGGCAGTTCACCATCACTACCTCAAATGCAATTGAAGATGGGTAACAAAATCAAAACCAAAAGAACTGTGGATACTGTTAATCAGGAACAAAAACAAAGTTGCTGGAAAAGCTCAGCAGGTCTGGCAGCATCTGTGAAGAAAAAAGTCAGAGTTAATGTTTCATGTCTGGTGACCCTTCCTCAGAACGAATGGTAGCTCGGAAAATGTTAATTTATTTGTAGAAATTAGGAGGCAGATGGGGTAGGGAGCAAATGATAGGATAGAGCCTAAAGAGGGAGAAGAGCAGTTGGCCAGACAAAGAGTTGGTAACGATCAGGCTAGGAGAGTGACTAGATGTTAATGGGGGCTATTAGTTACTAACAATAAGTGGTGCGTAATGGCAGGCTATGTGTTAACAAGGCCTGGTGTGTGGAGTAGGGGGCTGGAATATGGGAGTTTAGGCCCTAAAATTATTGAACTCAATATTGAGTCCGGAGGATTGCAGGATCCCAAGTGGAAAAAAAGATGTTGTTCCTCCAGCTTGTGTTGAGTTTCGCTGGAATACTGCAGTAAGCCAGAGACAGAGATGTTGGCAGGCAACAGGATGATGCATTAAAGGGCAGGCATTAGGTAGCTCAGGGTCTTTTTTTGCGAGCAGAATGTAGATGATCTGCAAAGCGGTCATCCGATCTACGCTTCATTTCTCCAATGTAGAGGAGACCACATTGTGAGCAGCGAATGCAGTAGTCTAGATTCTGGGAAGTGCAGGTGAAGTTTTGCTTCATGTGGAAGGTATGTTTGGGCCCCTGGGTACTGGGGAGGGAGGGAAGAGGTAAATGGGCAGGTGTTGTACCTTCATCGGTTACAGGAGAAGGTGCCGTAGGGCTGTGGGGAGGTGTTGGGGGTGAAGGAAATGTTGACCAGAAGGAACAGTCCCTGCGGAAGGCAGACAAGGAAAGTGAGGGGAATATGTGTCTGGTGGTGGCATCTTTCCGGAGATGGTGGAAATAGCATCTGATGATCTTCTGGATGTGAATGCTTGTGGGGTGGTAGGTGAGGATAAGGGGAACTCTATTGCTGTTGTGGGAGGGAGGAGAAGGAATGAGGGTGGAAGAACGGGATGTGGGTCAGACCTGGGCATTGACAGCGGAGCTGGGGAATCCTCGGTTGAGGAAAAAGTTGGACATTTCAGAGGCTCGCATGTTGGAGTTGGTCTCATTTGAACATATACGATAGCAACAGAGGAACTGAGAGAATGGGATGGAATCTTTACAGGGAACAGGGTGCGAGGATGGATGGTCCAAGTAGCTGTGGGAGTCAGTAAGTTTATACTGGATATTGGTGGCCACTCTACCCCCAGAAATAAAAACAGAAACGTTGAAAAAGGAAAGAGAGGAATCAGAGATAGACCAAGTGAAAGTAAGGGCGGGGTAGAACTTGGAGGTGAAATTGATGAACTTTTCCAATTCCAGATGAGAGAGGGAAGCAGCACCAATGATATCATGGATGTATCGGAGAAATGGTTGTGGGTGGGGGCTGGAATAGGATTGGAACAAGGAATGTTCCAGATACCCCACAAAGAGACAGGCATAACTCAGACCCATGCGTGTACCCATGGCAACCCCTCTTACTTGAAGAAAATGAGAAGATTTGAAAGAGAACTTGTTGAGGGTGAGGACAAACGTGGCCAGGTGGAGGAGGGTGGTGATGGGTGGGCACGGTTCAGGCCTTTGCTCCAGGAAGAAGCAGAGAGCCCAAAGACCCTCCTGGTGGGGAATCGACATGTAAACGGATTGCACATCCATGGTAAAAGAAGATGTTTGGAACCTGCAAAGCGGAAGTTTTGAAACCGGCGTAAGGTGTCAGAGATGTACGTGGGCAGGGGAGACAAGGCTGAGTCAAGGTAGGAAGAGATAAGTTCTGTGGGGTAGGAGCAGGCTGCAATAATGGGTCTGCCTGGACAGTCCAGTTTGTGGATTCTTGGGAGGAGGTAGAAGCGAGATTTGCGGGGTTGACGGACCATCAGTTTGGAATCAGAGTTGGGAAGATCAATGGATGAAATGAGATCAGTTACCATAGCAGATATAATGGCCAGATGTGCCATGGTGGGGTTATAGTCCGGGGGAAGATTGGAGGAGGTATCTGCGAGCTGGCACTCAGCCTCTGCAATGCCGAAGTCAGCACACCAGACTGCAGCAGCACCACCCTTATCAGTAGGCTTAATAAAAAAGTCAGGGTTAGATCTGAGTGCACGGAGTGTAGCCAATCCGGGAGGAGATAGGTTGGATTGGTGAGGGAGGCAGGGAAATTGGGGTGACCAATATCATGTCGACAGTTCGCAGATCGAGTGCAGGTAAAAGGCCGGAGGGATGGGTCCAGGTGGAGGGAGAGTGTTGGAAGTGGGCGAAGGGGTCTGTGGGGCGGGGAGAGGACTCTTGTTCAAAGAAATGAGCATGGAGGCGAAGACAGCAGAAGAAGAATTTGGCATCATGTCGTGCCCGAAATTCATTAAGGTGGGGACGCAGAGGAATAAAGCTGAAGCCTTCCAATCTAACTCTGACCCACTCTCTTAGTGGCTGCTCCCCTGTACGCCTTTACCTTGCCAGCCATCTTACTCACAGAGACCCTTTTCTTGGGTCAAACAAATTTCAGCACAAAACAATCAACAAAACGTGAATGAATGTTGAGATATAACTGCAGTAAATCCAAAAAGTAGAGACAATCAAACTGAGGCAAGCATCAAGCAAACTGAAAATGAGAAATTATCAAACCATTTTGCAAAGAACTCACCTTCAACGATTAGTTGGGAGAATTTACCAATAAACAAAAGCGGCTGGTCTATCAAATCAGTGAGAATTTATTAGTTCTCATTGACTGTAATTTCTAATGACTAAAATATTAAATAAAGGCATTTCATAAAGATGTGAATGAAAATACATATAATCTTGTTTTTCTCCCTACAACTTCACTTTTATATTTTCAAATACATGTTATTGTATGGTTTTAACAGCCTCATTAAAAGCTCAAACATCCCTATATTCTGACTGTGAGTGGCGTCTGCAAATTCAAGGGCACTTTAGCGAGAAAATAAAATCCCCTCAGTTTCTAACAGTGCCTGCTTTGTTGTTTCTTTTCAAATAACTTGGTAGAAAACTCAAGGACAAATAACAAAAATCAGATTCAAGGAATGTATGTCTCTGACTTATTTAACACAGTGAAGATGCACATGAATGAATGAGAAAGTGAAGGGTGAATTTTAACTTTTAGGCACTGGGCTCATGGTGTGTACCATCAGCCCACATATTCCAGCGACAGCGGGGACAGACTGGGCTATTTTGAGGCCCAGGTCTGAAACTGGTCAGCTGTGGTTGTCAACTAGACCTCACAAAGCAGCTGAGACCAGCATTTAAGTAAGTGGCCCTAAGTTGCCCTGATGCATACTGTAGGTCTGGGGAACAATTGCAATTGTAAAGTAAAAGCTCAGAAGGCTTGCAGCCCAGAATATTATTGTGCACCTTGAAGGAAGACTGCTGCTCCTCCCAACCCTACAGAAATTATTTATAACTTATCTCTACATCTTCCATTCTGTCTCCAATGGATATGTTCAGCTAGTACATAGAGCATGAGCTGGATAAAAGCCCTTCCTAAAAGCACATTCATATGCTCACCTTTCCTATTGCTTGCATGAAATGCTTTTTTATGACAATAAGTTAACTATGTGATATATCTCACAGTATTATCATTGCCCCTAATTTACAGTACTGAATAAGTCAAATCATGTTTTCATTCTGTTACACAAAATGGTTAAACTATCAGTATCTCCAAGCAAAGTTAGTTGCACTTGTAGTTGACTTAAACTGTCAATGAAGGGAAGTTTAAAGATCTTTAAAGAAAACATAATTTTGATTTAGACTTATCATCTTTATATTCTGTGTCCTGTAATGAAAAGATCTTCCCCTAGGATATTTGAAACCAGCAAAATTATCTCAAGCTAGAACATATCTTATAGGTACATTACAGCAGAAAAGACTTTCTAAAGTTTACCAGTATCAGCACTTAACAATCTTAAGAATCCTAGGATATTACTATCTCACAGGATAACAGAAAGATTGTCGTATGGAGGCAAGCTATTTAGCATCTGCACTAGTTCTTCAAACAAACATCAGTACCGAGTGCCAATCATCTACTTTTTTCATGTAATATTGCACAGTGTTTCCATCCAAAGAATCATCTAATGAACTCTTCAGTAAGTGAAACTATCTCCACTTCCAGGCAGTGCAATCCAGACCCTAAGTATTTGTTGTATAAAAAAGGGGTTTTCTCACACCATGTTTGTTTTTTTTATATCTCCTCTCAGTCAGCTTCATAATGATGCTGATGATGCTGCCTTACTGCACAGTCCTCCCAGCTACCGAGATGTAGGCTTGTGAGTTTATATATATGAGGCTATAATATTTTGACGATCACTTTTGAATACTTATTGTAGGAAATAATTCTAAATGTCATTATAGGGTCTGAAAAGGCAGATAGCTTGGAGAATTTTGCATACATTGGTAAAATGTTTGACTTTTCTGATGACTCCGGGGCTAACAGGCCTTGATTTTGAATGGACTATCCAATGAGGTGTAACACTAACCTATTGTATCCTGCAGCTGTTGAATTCCTGCTTATCCTGGTTACAGACTCATCTCTCACAATTATGCTCATGAATACAAAAAAGTAGCTTGCTCTCAAATGTACTGAGAGAGTCCTGCACTTTTGGAGATGTCATGATTTAGGATAAGCACAACATTGAAGTCCTGTCTACCATCTTAAGTGGTTACGAGAATTCCCATGGAATGACGAGAAAGAGGAGCAAGGCAGTTACCATGGGAACCCAGCCAATGGTTAGTCCTCAGTCAACTGAAGATAAACAGTTCATCCAATCATTTACACTATATCTACATGTGGGACCTTGTTGGATACAGAGTGGCACCTGTATTTCCTACACTATAACAGAGACGACACTTTCCTAAAATAAAAACGTTTTTCAGTGGTTGGAGAGAACTTTTGAGATGTCCTGAACTAAGTCTTTGTCTTTCCTTTTGCTTTCAAGGGCATTTTGCACTTTAAAGCCATCCTTTTTTTGTTGTTTTTTTTCTGCCCTTGTAGTCAAATATAAACTGCCATTTACTAATGCAAATTTTGAGATTTTCTGAAAGACATATTTTGTTGAAGCTTTTCATCTTGCTCTCATCAGTACACTTCACAAAAGTACAAATTCAAGAGAAAACTCAATGTTTTTTTCAACATGAGAGGAGAGTGCTGATTGATTGGAATGTAAATTCCAACTGATAGAGACATTGACATGGAGAATGCACCTGTCAATACTGATTGGCAGCTAACAGTCAGACTTTGTTTAAATTTGTAAAGCAACAAAGTTGACTCTGATTGCTCAAAGCATTATGTTGAGAAATGAACCAGAAATGGCTGTCACCTTCTTGTTGAGTTGAAACGGGTGCAGTCTGTGTGTTTATTTGCAAAGTTTGATAGCTGCTCCATTGTCTTGTGTGCCAGCACTTTGTTGACCATTTTATTTAACCGTTGGCCACTCAGCATGTTTGAACTGGAACAAATGCATATTGACCAGGGAGTGCTGCAGCTTTCACAGGGGCAAGCTAATTTCAGACTTTAGGCTCACGTTGTTAGGCAAATTGAGGTCATATATACATTGCTGGTGAAAAGGAAAAAAGATGTGCAGCTGAAGTGGATTGACAATGCCAAATTGTCCCGTAATGTCCAGGGACGTGCATGCTAGGTGTGTGAGCCATGGTTAATGCAGGGGAACAGAGATAGGGTGGGGAGTTGAGTCTAGGTGGGATGGTCTTCAGAAGATTAGTGTGGAATTGATGGCCAAATGGCCTCTTAACATAACAGAGGGATTTTGCAATTCAATGAATAAGAGAGAAATGAATCTCTGAAAAATTACTTCTCTTGTTCCTTCAAAACAAGGAATATTAAAAGGGATGGTGTAAAAGATCACTATCAAGTAAAATTTTTAAAAATTATTTTGGCGCCGATATTCTTCTTCTAATAATATTACTTTGTGACATTCCACGTGATTAAGAAAATTAATCATTTCTTCACTGTCACACTGTTCATTTCTGTTCAAAGTCACTTAATCTGTTTGTGCAACAATAGCCTTGTTCACAATTTCTTTTGAGGCACGTCAATTGCAAACTGCATTTCTGCCGGCTTCTCTTAAACATCACTGGCTGCACCGTCTGCTTTGACGGCCCACACAGTATTAGTGCTAATGGGCAACAGGGAATCCTGAGGGATATAATATTTCATGGAGCATGTTAACATTATCTTGGCAACGCATTGCCAGCAGCTTGGAATTGTAGAATTTCACAGCTCAGGAGCACACCGATGTTTCCCTTTTGTCTGAGGCAGCATTTTGACTCAACACGCCAATTGTAAGCTTTCCACATTCTTTTCACTACTCTTTTCTTAGAGCCAGATATGAAAGACTTTTTTTTTCATTTCTTCATTTGTTCTGCGTTTTCTCTGCATTTCTGCCTATCCCACAGTAGTGAAGGTAGGTTAAGGATTGGAGTTAGGATTGTGCCTTGTGGTTGATCAACATCTCTTTAGGCATAATACTCCAGACATCAGTGGTGCAGGGTAGGTAGAATAGGCTAATTGTCATTTTACTGCATGCTTGAAGAGTTTGGATAAAATTTGTAGCCACTCCCGGGAGCGGGAAGAAAGGTGACCAGGGATACTTTACAATGCAAGAAGCTAAAAATTGAGTACCTGACTGTAGGATGGAAGTTTGAGATTAAGTTCTTACCACGTGAAGGTCAGACTGAGATTTCAGATAGCAAGGGCTTGCAAGCCCATTTACAATTTGCCTGTCATGCATGCTTATTAAAGGCCAGCTCATCAGAATGACATTTCCTTTCCTCACTGCGTTCTGTATGAGTGAGAACTAAGTGCCCTCAGATTCCTGACCGCATTCACAAGGTGTGCAGCAGATGAGGTACTGGATTTTGGATTGAGAAGTTGCCACCTTTTCCTCTTTGGGAATCTTTAAGCTCGTCTCGGCAATGATCAAGATTGCATTGTGATTATCTAATTTAAACAAAGCAGAGCAGATGACTGAGAGCAGGAGATTGGAGAGTAATATGTAGAGGTCATGGAAGACTTCCAAGGGTGAAATCCTATCTGGTCAAATGTGGACATCTGTTTAAGAAGGGATGGTGGACTAACCAGAGTTAGAGGCAGGGCTGACCAGGAAAGGATTAGAGGGGCAAAATGTTTGGCTGCAACCATCCATTCTTAAAGTCTGATGATGGTGCAGTCTTGCAGGTGATGTATTCCTGCCCAGGCAGCTTTTAAACAGACACTGGGACCTTCAGCCCATTCAGGGAATGACGAGGGTATTGATCTGGTGTCCACTACTACCTCAAGATTTCCCATGGTCATTTTGCAAGCATTTGAAATGAGCTGAGACTTGCATGATCATGTGAGAAAAGCCAAGCTAGGTGCTAGTCACTTCCAAGCCTGGCACCAAACCTAAGTTTCATAATGGAAGATTTTACCCTGCAACATTGGTTAGCTCAGTTGGCTGAATGGCTGGCTTGTTGTGCAGTTTGAAGCCAACATGAGCAGGTACAATTCCTGTACTGGTTGGCATTACCATGAAGGACTCTTGTTCTCAACCTCTCCTGTCACATAAGATATCAATAACCATCAAATATTAATCAGTGATAATAAAATGTGAGGCTGGATGAACACAGCAGGCCAAGCAGCATCTCAGGAGCACAAAAGCTGACGTTTCGGGCCTAGACCCTTCATCAGAGAGGGGGATGGGGGGAGGGAACTGGAATAAATAGGGAGAGAGGGGGAGGCGGACCGAAGATGGAGAGCAAAGAAGATAGGTGGAGAGGGTGTAGGTGGGGAGGTAGGGAGGGGATAGGTCAGTCCAGGGAAGACGGACAGGTCAAGGAGGTGGGATGAGGTTAGTAGGTAGCTGGGGGTGCGGCTGGGGGTGGGAGGAAGGGATGGGTGAGAGGAAGAACCGGTTAGGGAGGCAGAGACAGGTTGGACTGGTTTTGGGATGCAGTGGGTGGGGGGGAAGAGCTGGGCTGGTTGTGTGGTGCAGTGGGGGGAGGGGATGAACTGGGCTGGTTTAGGGATGCAGTGGGGGAAGGGGAGATTTTGAAACTGGTGAAGTCCACATTGATACCATATGGCTGCAGGGTTCCCAGGCGGAATATGAGTTGCTGTTCCTGCAACCTTCGGGTGGCATCATTGTGGCAGTGCAGGAGGCCCATGATGGACATGTCATCAAGAGAATGGGAGGGGGAGTGGAAATGGTTTGCGACTGGGAGGTGCGCAAACCATTTCCACTCCCCCTCCCATTCTCTTGATGACATGTCCATCATGGGCCTCCTGCACTGCCACAATGATGCCACCCGAAGGTTGCAGGAACAGCAACTCATATTCCGCCAGGGAACCCTGCAGCCATATGGTATCAATGTGGACTTCACCAGTTTCAAAATCTCCCCTTCCCCCACTGCATCCCTAAACCAGCCCAGTTCATCCCCTCCCCCCACTGCACCACACAACCAGCCCAGCTCTTCCCCCCCACCCACTGCATCCCAAAACCAGTCCAACCTGTCTCTGCCTCCCTAACCGGTTCTTCCTCTCACCCATCCCTTCCTCCCACCCCCAGCCGCACCCCCAGCTACCTACTAACCTCATCCCACCTCCTTGACCTGTCCGTCTTCCCTGGACTGACCTATCCCCTCCCTACCTCCCCACCTACACCCTCTCCACCTATCTTCTTTGCTCTCCATCTTCGGTCCGCCTCCCCCTCTCTCCCTATTTATTCCAGTTCCCTCCCCCCATCCCCCTCTCTGATGAAGGGTCTAGGCCCGAAACGTCAGCTTTTGTGCTCCTGAGATGCTGCTTGGCCTGCTGTGTTCATCCAGCCTCACATTTTATTATCTTGGAATCTCCAGCATCTGCAGTTCCCATTATCTCAAATATTAATCAGTTATCTCTTTCTCTAATGGAGACCAGCCTTATGGTCTGGTAGGTCTATGTTGACTTTCCCTTTTTTTAACTGATGGCAGCATCTTCCAATTACTTTTGAACTTTCCTCTTGTTTCCATCAACATTGCTTTAAATCAGATCATGTGGTGTAACAGGTATTGTCCCTGCCACTAAACCAGATGTCCAAAGTTCCAATTCCTCCCCAGAGCTTGATAATCAATGAAGGTGCATTCATAATATTGATAAATAATTTGCAAAGCCTATCAGCATGCACCATTGGCAGATGGTTACAGTAGGATAGATTCCTGGTCAGTCAGGTGCTGGAAAGAAATCTGAAACGCTAAAATCACCATCCATATCTCCCACTGTAAGATACATATGCATGCTGCCAGTGCAAACTTAAGGTCCCCAAATAAAATGTCACGAGCTGCCATCATCACATCGATTGAAACCTAGCAAAAGATCTCTCTTCAATAATGTAGCAACGCAGTTGCCTTGTATCAACTGATGAATGAAAAAAAACCTGCAGCTGTAGTTGCCTCAGAGAAAGCAAGTATGACCTTCAACAGAGTATGCTGCAAAATGTGGCTAGGGATCAATGGAATAGTGTACACCAAACGAATTAGTAAAGTGTGGAAATGGAGTACCCACAACAGCTTTCGCCACTTGTTCCAACCCTTCACTGACTGCTGAATACCTTTAAAGACTGAGCCAAGCGGTTATATTAATAAGCTGAAGAATGTACAATTAAGGCAAATGGTGTTGCTGATAAATATGCATTTCTTTCACACAATGCAGAGTGAAAACTCAGTACTGGATGTGTAAATCTCTAGCAGAAAAAATCAATAAAACCTTGAAATATTGAAAAATACAAATATTTAATAATTTTTTATGAATTTCATTTGTTTTTATTTTAAGAAAGCAGGAAGTATCGAAGTTGCAAGCAATAGAAATTCAATAAGTTTGCCTTAAATGTTTGTGTATTAAATTGAATCCTTAAAAAGATTCCTACTACAAAAAAAGCCTGAAAGTGCAATATGAATCCAATATTCAGGCAACCCGATTGGTTTACCTTAAACCTTGCAACATTCTGAATAGATTATTTTAATTTTTCACAATAGCACGGAATGCGTCTTTTTTTCGATCAGCCAATCAGAGCACAGTTTCTGATTTCAATTGCTATTTGCACCATTGAAATCAAAAGCATGAGGAATGTCAAACAAACAGCTTGATCCACATTGTCAGTTATTATACAATGTCAAAATCACTCCTCCAAGGCGGTCTGAAACTCTCTTACATGTAGCCAGGTTTCCAGTTTATTGCATGAGCAGTTTATATCAATTGCTTCGCCTTTTTGTGTTCTGTTAAGTATAGTGCCTTTAAACCTCTGTCATCTACTGCTAAGTGGACAAGGACAGTAAGCACATGAAACACCACCAACTGCAAGCTCCCCTCTTGAGTTCTTCAGTTCTGACTTGGAACTACATTGCTGTGCTTTCAATGTTGCTGAGCAGAAACCCTGGAACTCTCTCCAATAGCACTATGAGTGTACACCACATGGATCACAACTGCTCAAGGACGTCACTGAACACCAGCTTACCAATGGGAGTAAATGTTGGCCTTGTGAGAAATGTGAACATACAAACAAAAACACAGACACAATTCCTGTTTTGTGTTGTGGCTATGTTTAATTTTGCTAGCAAGATTCAAGAGCATGATGGTTCCCCATCATGTCATTCTGTTTACATTGATATTTAGAATGGTCACACTGGTCTCCTCTAAAACTTATAGTGTGAAGGAAATGTGAGAGTCTATGACATGCCTTGAATATAATTAGCCACAGAATTACAAATGCTGGCTTTACTGGACAAAATGTCATTATGTTTCTTGAAGCTGTGCTTGTTTTCCTATCCATTTTGATCAGTATGATCATTCTGTGTGTCACTGATTTGGAGCAACAATGATTCACACTGACAGTTTAATGTGTACATATAGAATCATAGGGGGCTGCAGGACATCGTATGATGTCTGTACCAGGTCTTTGTGAGGCCGGCTCATAGCTAATCGTTTTGTCATGATGTCTTCTTGATAACCTAAAATGCATTTCCCTTTCCTTCAAATCTCCGCTTGATATCCTGATTACTCCCAGGCCAAGGGATTTCTATGTCATAACAGCAGTCTGTGTACAAAAATATAAGTAGTCATTTGGTTGTACAAAACATGAGACCTGCCCAAAAGGGCACATGTTTTGTTGAAGCTTTTTATCTTGCATTCATCAGCAAATATTGGGTGTAATGATGTGTGAATTTCGATACAATTCAAATTGACCATTGTCAGTATTCAGCAATCACCGTTGATCAGAAAATGAGCTTAATTAGTTCTATAAATACTATGGCTGTAAAAGGATGTGAGAGGTTAGGAATTCCCCAGCAACTAACTCACTTCCTGTCTCCCAAAGCCTGTCCACCATCTACAGGGCACAAGTCCAGAATGAGATGGAATACTGTCAACTTGCCTGGATGAGTACAGTCCCACCAAGTCTCAAGAAGCTTGATTGGCACCCAATCCACCACCTAAACATTTAACCTCTCTAACACCAGAGCATAGTGGTTGTAGTATGTATCATGTACAAGGTTGCAGTGGTGAAACATACTAGTGTCCTTCTGCAGCACCTTCCCAAATTCAGACTGCATTTGGAACACTGTGAGCAGTTTTGGACTCTGTACCTAAGGAAAGGTGTATTGGCATTGGAGGGGGTCCAGGGTAGGTTTACAAAAATGGTCCCACGGATGGACGGCTGAAGACTTTGAGTCTTTACTCGATGGAGTTTAGAAGGATGGTGGGGTGGGTGTGATGCGTGGGGAATCACTTGAAACTTACAGAATACAGAAAGGCACTGATTTGGAGAAGATGATTCCACTAGTAGGAAAATCTAGGGCCCAAGGGCACTGCCTCAGAGTGAAGGGACAACCCTTTAGAACTGAGATGAAGAGCAATTTCTTCAGCCACAGGGTGGTAAATCTATTGAACTCATTGTCACAGAAATCCATGGAAGCCACATCATTCAGTGTATTTAAGACAGAGACAAATAGGTTCTTGATTGGCAAAGGGATCAAGGATTATGGGGAGAAAGCAGGAGAATGGGGTTGAAAACCCTATCAGTGAAGATCAAAAAATAGAGCAGGCTCACTGGGCCAAATCGCCTAATTGTGTTTCTATAATAAATGGCTTCAAACATTTAGCAGGGCAAGAGTATCAGATGCATGAAAACACCAACAAATCCAAGTTACCCCACTCAGCTATATACATTCCTGACTTGGATGTATATCATCATTTCTGCAATGTGCCTGGGTCCAAATCCTCCGTGATGGTGTTATTGGTGTACCTAGTCTATATGAATGGCAATAGTTCAACAAAACAGCTCCCACAAGCCCCTGCATGGCCTTGCCTGTGAATTCAATCCTCCATGAAATCATTTAAATTATTTGCAGTCGTCTAGTACCGACCCCATATCCAAGGATGGTTAGAATACCGTGGCCAGAATTTCCACAACATCCACTTTTTATGTCTCAGTCAACTTATCCATCCAACTCAGGCTGCGTGAATTTTCTATTTTGAGTGTTGTCACCTTCTTAAGTGCATCCTCTTTTTATTTGATCCAATATTGCTGTTGCCTCCTCTTTTTCAGTACCCTCATCTCTGCTGAAGAGAGATCTAAAATACACATTTACTGCCTCGACACTGCCTTCTGCCTTCTCAAAAAGATTTCCCTAATAATAACTGACATGAAACACATTCGTATTAAACATACTTAGTGACAAGATTGTATATATTCTACATTCATTTCTCCTATGTCGAGAACAACACTGACATTTTACAAGGCTGCCTGTTGTGCAACTAGAAACTACATCCTAGGCATATTCATTGCTATTGTATGTTATGGAAATAGCCAATAATTGTTGTAGACACTGACCAACAGTAACAGCGGAAACATGTCGGGTCTGAACGATGTGAACTAGGATGAGAAATGTGGCACAGTAATGTGGGAAGTACAATGAGGCTGAGCTTATGTTGGGGGTCAAAGTTCCAGGCATTCAGGTGAGATTCTACTGCTTGTTATTGACCTTTTCCACTACAGGTCTTATCTTACCATCCACTGCAAGGCACTGGGAACTTTCAACATGAACATCAAAACAGGCACTTTGTGACTTCAACTGCTGGCTGTGATGAGCGTCCATGTTGGTCACCACACTGAAGTATCTCAGGGCACACTCTATGAGCATTAGCCACCTGAGTTTCATATTCACGAACATTGGCATCTGATGCACCAGTTTTCATGGCACATCTCTGATCCACTTCCAATCCTTCTGCCCTGTTGTCATTTGTTTTCCTCCTGGAATGTGAGGAGCAGGTATTAAGGGACATAAAATTCAATGGTACTGCTGTTAGTTTTGGTACAGGTGACAAGTGACTTTTGTATTATTACTAGATGGAAAATTATTGGTCAGCATTCCAGGGAGAGAACAGAAACATGAAAGGAAAAGCCATGAAGTTATTCCATTGTGTCCATGCGCCTAGCTCCTCTTTCAAATAATGCTCTGGTATCTTTCATATTCAGCTAAGAGAACAAAGTCTGGTGTTGATGTGTTACTTGAAAGCAGCAGCTTGGATAGTATAATGCTCCTTCAGTATTTTAATGCACTGGCATTTAGAATTTTCATGTATTTAACATCAACTTGAACCTAAAACGTGTTTAATAGAGATGAGAGTGCTACCACTATGCGGTAAATTGCATTTGAAGTTTGCGTTATTTCCAGGACATTTGCCTCACTGTGATAATTTCCAGGTGAAAAATACTTATTTCTCTATTCTCTTTACATAAATGTGTATATGTTTTAGTCACAACACAATTCATCTGTTTCTCAGCAATCTAGTTGTTGTTTGTACAAGTCCATTGTGGTATAAGTTTAACACCATAAGATGGTGCTGTCTGAGCTTTTATTCAGCAGCGGTGCTCTGATTCTCAAGGCCTTGAACAACATCAATGCAGTACCATTGTAGTCAGAATCATTGGGAAGGTTTTTATAATTTATTTAAATTGCTGCAGAATAAAAGAAAATGCGAAGACTAGTTAGACGGGCAGCCTAGTAACTCCAGGGTGTGAAGTAGAGTAGGCACATGCCTGAACTATATAAAGGATTCAATGTTTTCTGCTTGCTAGAAGACGGCTGGCTGAACATTGGTTTGTACGCAGACATCAAGCTATTTATCCTCAGCTTCTACACATTAATGTTTAGAGAGAGAGAGGGAGAAAGAGAGTCAAAAGGGAGCATACACATTCTTCTAAGGCTTGACAAGACTTAAAATTAAATTATGAAATGCCATCTGGGAGATCCAACGTAACACCAGAAAGGTTTTGAAATCTTTATGCATTCACACTGTGCTAGGGTTATCGATGCCTGGTGTGAAAGCTATGTTAAATGATGTGCCAAACAGCCACTAGCATGTTGACAGCACTAAAAACTACTTTGCGTTTAAAATAATGAATGGATAGGGTACAGCGAAACAGAAACACACTTATTCAGTGGGAAATTTTAGAATGGGGGTGATGTAGGGCTTGGGGTGGAGGGGAGGATTTAAAGTTAAATGTAAGAGATTTCAAGTAGAAAGTGGGAGCAATGTTTTCACAGGGAGGATTGTGAAATTGTGGAATGCATGACAAAAACTGGTGATTAAAACAAAGATTGTCACCACTTAACAATAGGTTAGAGAGGTGATTGAATGAAAACAGCAACAAGGATGTGGGAAAGGGGTAGGCTCATGGAATTGAAACAACTGTTAACATGTTGGATAAACAACAATATATATTGATTGGAGCAAATGAGTAGTTTCTAAATTATAATTTTCAAGTAATCCTATGCATCAACCCTAATCCACTACACAGTATACATTTGTTTTAATATTTCTTAAGTAACCAGAAATTAAATTGAAGCAAATGTTCATTAGAAACTCGAATAATATGTCTGCTATGACATTCGAACCTTCCAAAATCCATGTATAGAGTTAAGAATATCTGTAACAATGAGGACAAAAGGTGAGTCAGCCAGTTGTCATTCCAGCATCAATAAGAAATACCTATGGGATCTCACACACACACACACACACACACACACACACACACACACACACACACACACACACACACACACACACACACACACACACACACCTTTTGAAATGTCACCTCTGTTTCACAGATGCTGCCAGACCTGTCAGCTTTCTCCAGCGTCCTCCGTGTTTGTTTCAGATTTTCAGTATCTGCAGTATTTTGCTTTTACCAGACCAGAAGGAACATTTGGTGAGTCTGGGACAAAAGGGTACAATCTCAGAATGAGGACAAAATCAGTTAGGGCTGAGATGAGGAGAAATGTCTTCAGTGAGAGGGGGCAAAATCTTTGGAATTCTCTACCTCAGACGGCTGTGGAAGCTCAGCCATTGAGAATGCTTAAGGAAGTGATAGATTCCTAGACACTAATGGCACCAACGAATATGAAGATAGTGAGCGGAAAATGGCATTGGGTTAGATGATCAGCTTTGATCTAGAATGGCCGTGCAATCTTGAGAGGTTCCTGCTCCTGTGTTCTGTATGATTGAGCAAAAATCCCCATCTTCTAAAATACTGGATAAGACCCTGGGCTTTTCTAATATCTAAAATATTGGACAAAATCCTGAGCTCAGGCTGCAACAAATACACACAATGCCAGAATGATTTCTGCCTGGGGCTATTGTTCAGCCTGAAATTCTAATGTACACCCCTGCTCTAAGAGAACAATCAACCAAACCTAACACTTTAAACTGAAACTAACTTTTATACCTTGGGCTACCCAACATAGACATTATGGGAACTGTACAGGTACCACACAGTCAACTTCAATCAAAATACATTCACACATACTTTTAACACCGAGGAAGCCAACTGACCTCAAAGGCACATCAGTAACATAATGGCAAGTGTAGATTCAGCATAAAGACAAGAAGCCCAAAATTGGTATAATTTTGGGCTTCGATCTCACCTGAAAGAGCTATCCCCACAGCTATCTCCAGAAGAAGGATTCTGAGGGAGCTATCTCCTCCAAGAACTATCTGCACAGCTATGTCCAGAATAGGGATCCTGACAGCAATTCAGAAACTGGGGAGCCAGCAGCAAGCGACCACAGCCAATAGACCTAAGGGCCAACAACCTCCGAAAACTACCAACCTGAATAACACCACAAGGCCTCAGACACATCCTGAGGTGAAAACCAGCCCACAAAACCACCAAAAAGTAAGGAAAACCAAGTACTCACCTGATAAATCCAACACGCGTCCTACTGCATCAGCAGACTCACCCCAGACTGAAGGCCTATCCCGTCCAAAGTTTTCATCAAGGCACTGGGCGCAGCAAGCGGGAACAGTCAGCTGTACTTCAAAATCACTTTTTTCCCAAGTGGGTGACCTTAAACTTTCAAGATCCTGAGGTTTCCAACCTGGCTAGCAGGGAGGGCAGCATGGTGGCTCAGTGGTTAGCAATGTTGTTTCACAGCACCAGGGATGCAGGTTCAATTCCACTCTTGGGCAACTGTCTGTGTGGAGTTTGCACATTCTCCCTGTGTCTGTTTGGGTTTCATCTAGGTGCTCTGTTTCTGTTCCCCCAGTGCAAGTTGGGATTCGTTGGGCTTACTTGTCTATGTTGCTCAGGGATGTGTAGGTTAGCTGAGTTAGCCATGGGAAATGCAGGGCTTCAGGGATGGGTCTGGGCGAGATGCTCTTCAGAGGGTCAGTGTGGGCTTGTTGGGTTAAATGGCCTCCTGTTTTCCCACTGTAGGGATTCTATAGAGGGGAAGGTGAATGGTGACAGTCCAGGAAATAGAAGGATAGGACACCTGATTAAAGTTCCCTGTGATTAAAACTGCTGTTTAGTTCTAATAGTGTCTAACCTGTTTTTGATTTAATAGTGTAGTTAATTACTGTCCTCGGTGTAGTAGATTGCATCGATTTCACTATTTATTATATTCACCTTTATTTCTTGTATTATACTTACCTTTTGTACTTAATAAACACAGAGATTCTTTTGCCCTGAAACACCTGTCTACTGCTTTGTTCATTTCACATTCCTAAATAAGTCTAGTGTCGGAACCGGGGTAATTTGAATCACCTAAAAATAAGCAAAATACTGATTGCAAACCAGAACCCTGCAGTTCCTAGCCTATGGGCCATCACAGCATATGTGACTGCTGAAAATCATAAAAAGAAGGTGGGACAATAATCTTAGGGAAATTAATAGCAATATTGAGAATCTGAAAGCAAACTGCTTCTGTATGAGATATCTTTCCCTCAAGTGAAACGACATTATCGAGAACAAAATGACATATATTGGAATAACATTATGAAATAAAAATAATTTAATATTATTATCGAATCATACCAACAGACAAAATGAGAACTGTTTAACTGTTTTTGCAGTGTTTGAACCAGATTAGAGAATTTGTCGAGTGATGTTTTAACATCTTTAATATTACTTATCTTCATAAATCATTAATTTCTGTGGAAGGTTTGCATGCAGTGTAAACAAGTCAATGAACTGCAAGCACAGATGATATTTACACACATTTCATAGACAAAACTATGTGTAAAGCCAAGATAAAGTGGCAAGATGTGAAATGTAAATTACCTTTATCCATTTTATATTGGCAAACTTTTGTCTGCTACGATTCCAACCCCACATTTTCCCTCACCCTGTGATTCAGAAGAAATTTGATACTGATCATGTGTCATCATGAAAGTACGTCATGAATTGTTTGACCCATATGGTGTTGAGATGCGGATCAGAGCAAGACAATGACTTTGTCCTGTAGAGGGCACTGGGTGCAGTAAAAAACAAGCAGGAAGACAGTTGGGGGCAGCACAGAAAAGTTGGGGAAACCAAAAGAACTGTGGATGCTGGAAATCAGAAACAAAAACAGAAATTGCTGGTAAAGATCAGTAGGTCTGAGGAGGGATCAAAGGACCCAATACATTAACTCTGATTTCTCTCCACAAAAGCTGCCAGACCTGCTGAGATTTTGCAGCAGCTTCTGTTTTTGTTACAGGTTTGGGAAAGATCACCAGAGCTCTCAGTTAATGAAGTCTCAGTGCTGTGCCATTCATAAATAATCTCCTTTTTCTGAGAACTCATAATTCAGCTACAGAAAGAAGCGAAGACAGTAAGACTGCCATGCATTTAGAAGCAATGCCTCAAAGGATCTATGGATGTTTGTACGGGATACTTAGTGAAAATATCTCTGGCTTCACATTAACTCTAAACTTGCAATGAACATCCAGAATAGAGGGCTGAAAATTAACTGACACACCCAGGGCCCCTGAAACAGTAGCCTCGCATCATTTGAGTTAATCAGTTTATTTGATCCTGTTTTGCAACATTCCTCACTTGAATTGGACTCTTGGTTGGCTTATCTTGACATCAATTGACATCAATTTCTAATTGAGCTTTTTAATTATTGGGTGAGATTAGGCCCACCCATACTGGTTAGGTGAGAAATTTATAATTGTTCTGCTTTCTCTGGAATGGAAGAGGTTGGGGTGTGGACCTTATAAAAGTTTATAAAATCCTGAAAGGCATACATGGGGTAAATAGGCAAGATCTCTTCCTCAGGGTAGGGAAGTCAAAACTACGGGGTATAGGATTAAAGGGAAAGGAGAAAGCTTTAAAAGGGACCTGGGGGGGCAACTTCTTCACGCAGAGGGTGGTGTCTGTATGGAACGAACTGCCAGAGGAAGAGGTGGAGGCAAGTACAATTACAACATGTAAAAGACATTTGGACAGGTACATGAATAGGAAATATTGAGAGGGATATGGGCCAAATGCAAGCAAATGGGACTCGTTCTGTTTGGAAACCTGGTCAGCATGGAAAAATTGGGCTGAAAGGCCTGTTTCCAGCTGTATGACTCTGTGACTCTAAATGCACCCCCTGAACGTTAAAACTTGCATTTCAAGTGCATCATTCACAATCACTAGGCATCTCAATTGACCATATAGACAACAAAATACACTCACTTATTGAAATTAGGAAATTCCACAGCCAATTTTCACATTTCAACCTCACACAATGAGCTAAAAGGAAAATACTGTGGTTATTGAAAATCTGAAACAAACACAAAATAAAATGGAGAAACTCAGCAGTCATCTTTGCAGAGAGAAACAGTTAGCATGTGGAGCCTGATATAACTGATTCTTCTTCAGGACAATTCAGCAATGTGTTAACGACTAGATAATTCCTTTTTCCGCTATTGATTGAGGAATAAGTTTTAGTAGGTCAGCAGGTAATAACTGTCAACATAATTAGCCACACAACAGCAAGACATGGTAAAGTAATATCCCTGAGTGTGATTCCCTTTAGGCCATTAATGATAAAGTGTGGTGTAAACACAGTACTTTTTTTTAGCACAAAATGCTCTCATTTGAGATCATCAACCTGATTTGTTACCTCTGTTTCCTTCTACACTACTTCAGCCTCAGCCATTGACTATTTCCAGCAATTCTTGATTGCATTTAATTTGTTAGGACACTGCCATTGCATAATTATGCACAACGGGAGGCCATTCAGCCAATAAATTACATGCTAGCTCTGTGCAGACTAATTCTATCTTGGTAGCCCAATAAGTTTATTTTCCATAAGGGTACACTTCACTTCCTTTCAAAATCATCGAGAGGCTTTGCATCTAGAACCTTCATATACACAATGAGTTACAAGCAATGCACATCACAGTATGAAAGATTTCTTAATAAAAAACCAAAAGAACTGGAGATGCTGTAAATCAGGAACAAAAGCAAAAATTCCTGGAAAAGCTCAGCAGGTCTGGCAGCATCTGTGAAGAAAAAATCAGAGTTAACGTTTCAGGTCCGGTGACCCTTCCTTAGAACTGAGGAAGGGTCACCGGACCTGAAACATTAGCCCTGATTTTTTCTTTGCAGATGCTTCTGGACCTGCTGGATTTATCCAGCAACTTTTGTTTTTGTTCATTAAAGATTTCTTGGTTACACGTGTGCTGCTGCACAAAGCCTTAAATCTGTAATTCCTAGCCCTCTACCACCAACTAATTGGAATAGCTTTATTCTGACTATTTTATCTAGACCTGTCACCATTTCATGCCTGCTATCTCAAATCTCCCCTTAACGTCCTTTACTCCAAGAACAATAACCCGAAATAACCTTGAAGTTAACACTCCCCTCTCTTTTAAACCACTCTGGTAAATCTCCCCTGGGTCTTCTCCTGAATCCTTACATTCACTCTAAAGTTTGTTGACCAGAACTGGAGGCAATAATCTATTTGTGATATGTTACCAAACCAATATGAAAGGTCAGCAAGCTGTTGTAGTCAATGCCTCAGATCATGAATCACAAGATCCTATCAGAACTAACTACTCTATGAATATGTCCTGTCATCTTTGAAGCACTTTACAAATGAACCCCTAGTCACCTCTGTCCCTGCACCCTCTTTAAATCTTTGGCATTATGTCTGAATTGTCTCTTCCTATCCCTTCTGTCAAGATATATCACTCCGCACTTGTCTGCAGTAAATTCCATTTGCTCATTCCACGTGCCTATCTATGTCATGTTGCGGTCCAATGGTATCATCTTCACTCTTTTCCACAGCTCCAAGTTTGGTATCATTAGCAAAGAGTATTTGAAGTATCTTCAAAATTTCCTTTTATCATCTGTGCTGTCCTCATCACTGACCAAAAAAGGCGATTGAGCACATTTGTACCTGCGCTGACTTCCCGCTGTTCTGCTCTTTCCCTGAGCTCTGCACTTTTCTTTGTTTTTCAATCAAGCAATTAGTAAATTCTCTTTTGGCAGTTACCATTGGGTCTACTTCCACCATTCTTCCAAGAAAATAAGTCCCATTTTAAATGCAACATTTGCAACACCTTCTCATCTCTCCCTGAGATTTTACCAATAATTCCTGCTGTAAGATAATTTAGTTTTATTAGAATCACAAGGATTGCACTTTAAAACAAATTAAATATGACTGTAAAAAGGACAGCTGCAGTAAAGCATCTGAAAGCAGTGTTTTCATAAATATCACAGTGAGGAAACGCTATTTGCTTGGGATTTTCATAGGAGAATTAAATCAGAAGTATCTATTCTACAGTATGCCACACATGTGCTTCACTCTCTCTGCATGGATAGAAAAAGGAAGTGCACTGTACAGGTTTCAAAATAGCTTTCAGTGTCCAAGCTGGCAGGAATCATAGAGAGCTTGCAATCCAACCTTGCTTACTGCATCTCAAAATATTACTTGGAGAATATTTTTCAAAAATACTCAAAATTAATTTTAACACCTCTTACAAGTTTTTTTCAAACATTTGGTTTAAACATGCACCAGGATGGAAAATGGTTACCAGACATTTAATACCATTTAAACAACATGCACTCGTTCATTCATTCAGCTGAAAGAACGTGTACACATTGGCCCTCCAAATAGGTGATAACCTTCCCCACTCAGTATTCTTGACCACCATAACCTTCTTTATAATTTCTGTTCTTACAGATGTGACTGAATTTATCCAGAATGGGGTTATACTTGTACAAATGTCATAAGAAAGATTCAAACAACATCAATGTGATTTCAGAAGTGATAAAGTAATAGGAAGGATGTGGAAGCATTGGAAAGGGCGCAGAGGAGATTTACCAGGATGTTGCCTGGTCTGGAGTGAAGGTCTTATGAGGAAAGGCTGAGGGCCTTAGGTCCGTTCTCATTGGAGAGAAGAAGGCTAAGAGGGGATTTAATAGAGACATACAAGATGATCAGAGGATTAGATAGGGTGGACAGTGAGAGCCTTTTTCCTAGGATGATGACGTCGGCTTGTACGAGGGGGCATAGCTGCAAATTGAGGGGTGATAGATTTAAGACAAATGTCAGAGGCAGGTTCTTTACTCAGAATGTGGTGAGGGCATGGAATGCCCTGCCTACCAATGTTGTTAACTCAGCCACATTAGGGGCATTTAACCAGTCCTTGAATAAGCATATGGATAGTGATGGGGTAGCGTAGGGGGATGGGCTTAGATTAGTTCACAGGTCAGCGCAACATTGAGGGCTGAAGGGCCTGTTCTGCACTGTATTATTCTATGTTCTATGTTCTATGAGGTATGAGACAGGCTGTGTGACTGGGATCAGTTTCAGGGGCATTTAATTGGTTGAGTTTGAATAGCATGAGTCCAATTAGCATGGCGACTGGGGCCTCTGACAGGGGCAGTTGGTGGTGTGACTAGGATCAGTGTCAAAAGCAGTTAACATTTTGACTACTTTCAGTGTCACCTTCTTTCAGAACAAACCATCCCATAAGATGTCTTGGAAAGATCCAAAATCAGGGTAATGATGCCAGCTAGATCTGGTCAGCAACAGACATGACTCTCTGAGCAGCATTATCAGCACATAGAGCTAGCGCAACACTGATTGTGATATTGATCACTCACTGTTATGCACCAGGATCACTGTGCAAACTTTGAAACTTTTTACATTCAAGGAACAATGGCCATTTTTTATATCAGCCATACTGCCAACCTAGATTAAACCAATTGTTCCATATCTTGATTGAACAGGCTCTTTCCGGTGTTACCTTAGAGGGCAGAACTGGAATAAAGCATATTTTGAGCTATTATCTATATACATCATTCTCAACATATGGGAAGAAGAGTGAAAAGATGCTGACTGATTTAAGATTAAGATTATTGTGTTGAAACCTCTCAGAGGAGACCAGATCAGCTGGCTTCTCATTATGACAGAGATATGAACAAGAAAGCCTTGAACTCACTATAAAAGCTCAAAATAAAGCCCAATAGACTGCTAGTCTTTAGATTCCTTAACATAGGGAATGCCAGGGATGTATATGAAGAGTCAAAAAAGGTAAAAGGGTGATCAACAAAGAAAATGCCTCGAGTGAAAGCAAAGGCTGACAGTATTATTGACAAATGGATCAATCATCTGGAGAAATGATTAAAATTGCATCTGGAGGTGCAACTAGGAACAGCACTTCCGACACCAGGGCCTCTGCAACATGGAATGTCTGCCGAGCGTGGCAGAGCTAGCTTTCCAACTGTGGAGAAGCTTACAAAACAATTGCCTCAATTCCTACAATGGGTTTCTGAGCGCCAATGCTATAGTGCCTGAACTCAGCCTTCTTGCAGGACCTGCACAAACCTCTCTGTCACGGCTAAGCAGCACCCAGGGTATGTGTCATGCAAAGTCATTGACTATGTATAAGGAGAAGGGCTACCACACTGATTGCAACAACTTCCAAAACAACTCCCTACAACATTGTGGAAAAAGTATTTGTTGTGTTGCCCTTCTCTGGCAGCCATTCCCTGGCTGAGCAAATCTACCCTCAACTCCAGTCTGTTTTCAGAACTGGAATATTCACAATTGATATGGTCTTCTCAGTTCAGTAGCTGGCAAATGTCCTAAACAAGGGAGATCTCTAAATATTGCTTTTGCCAATCTCACCAGGGCATTCAACTATGTTAACAAAAGCAAACTGAAAAACGTTGATGGCCCATTGTAGCCGCTCAGTGTGATTGTCTCTTTTCATGAAACATGATGGGGAGGATCTGTTATGATTGAGCACCATTAGAACGTTTTGTGATGCATCATAGGTTCAAGCAGGATTGTGTTCTGGCACTGACACTCTCGGGTATATTCTCTTTGTTACTGTCATATGCCTTCAGATCATCTACAGAGAGTATTCAGCTGAAACTAGAACTGATGAAAAACTATTTGGCTTTGCCTGTTTCAGATCCAAGACAGGCATGTGCCAATCCTTCATAGGAGAATTGTTTCACGTGAACATTTCACACTGAGGAGAACTAGCAGTGGCAAATGGAAAGACTCTCACCACCCTGTAAAGAACTTGGTTTGGCTATTAGTATCGGGGGACAAATGTCATTCTCCAGTTGTTGCCAACTATCAGCACTGAGAATGTGACACTAGTTGTTGTGGATAGCTTTAATACCTAAGCTCCACAATCATTTATGATTTGATGTATGAATCAACACACAACAAGCACTGTTATATTGAAACCGATTGAGAGGCAGTAGAATAACAGCATGCCAAATGAGAAAGGCACACTGTGGGACTACCAATCCCATGCCCTCAGAGCACTCCTCTACAATTTTGAGATGTGGAAAGGTTATGCTTGGAAAAAGAAAAAGCTAAATAGTTTGCACCTTTGCTGTCTCAATGAACCTTCAACATTTCTTGGCAGACAAATTTGCCAGCTTGGAGGTTTTGGGGCATTTTAATTACATTTGTATACATTTATTCCTAACCTACAGATTTCTGTGTGATTCAGTTACATAAATCAAATAGCTGATGGCCATTTATTCAAAGACATTATGTATCATGAATTGAAAACCAGGAATCTCTTTTGTGGAAGGCTCTGGTTGAGATTTTCTGGAAGGCTGCTTTTTGACACTTGAAGGCTACATTTTGGTTTTGATGGATTCCTTTCTCATTCTTACTAAATACTTTATTAAGTTATGCAGTTTCTTCACAACATTACTTTATGTATTTTTGCTAACCACTTGGGTGTTTAGACTCACACAGAAGCAGAATTAGAAGAATTCAACAGTGTGTTTGATAATCAGCACCACACATTTAGATTTAAATCTACAATGCACAAGGAAATCATTAATTTTAAATAACACAGTATTTAAATTGGCATGAACAGACATAAGTAAACAGCAGATGACTTTCTAAAAAAGTAACTGACCAACACCTATGCACATAAAACCATCATTATAATTCTCCAGATTTGTAAGGCCACAGCTAACTGGTTGCATTTTTGTGCATAACACATTCACAGCACCTGAAGTAGATAACACATAAAATGTAAATCTTGATGAAATATAAACATTCAGTATTAAATTATCCAATTTGCAGTCTTCATGTAAACTTTATTGAAAGGCTGAAAACTGTTTTTCATCCTTAGAATAAAACCAAGAATTATGAATGCTGGAAATCTGAAATAAAAGCAGAAATTGCTTGAGAAACTGAGCAGGTCAGGCAGCATCTGTGGAGAGAAGGCAGATTCATTGCTTTGGGTCCAGTAACCCTTCTTCAGTACTTATGATGCTGTCAGTCCAGCAATTTCTGTTTTTGGCACTCTTCCTCCTTTTCAGTCCATCACTCCATTTGTTGCTTTTCGCCTTGGGTGTCTAGTATGAACTGGATGGCAGTCACTGACAGTCATGACCTCTGGAGGCCCACAGTTTGGAAGGACATCAGAAGAAAAAAACATGATCAGAAAGGTCAACCCACTGGGAGGAAGGATAAGATAAATCAAAGGTCAGTGAATCATGCAGAGTCTTCCTCTGAAATAAATGTGGAGGAGACTGCCAACCCAGAGTTTGACTTCTGATCCATTCCAGGTGATGTTTGTGTACAAAATGACAATCCATGGCCCTACCAGATGGAAGCTTCCCACTAATGGGATCGGTAAGGTGTCAGTTAATGGTGTCACTATAACCAGTGTTTAGGATTATGAACAGGGACAGTTAATTCTGTGTCTGTGATTAGAGGCAACTCACAAATTCACTGTGATCAAGGCAGGTTATAGACCTTGTGTGACCAGGGACAGCTTGCAGTATTTGTGTGACTGAGGCCAGTTTGCAGACTTTCTGGCACTGGGGGTAGTTTGCAGTGTGTGTGTGATGGGGGTTGCAGTTTGCAGTTTCTGTGGGGCTATGGACAGTTTGTAGTGTTTGTGTGACCTTGGGCAGTTTCCAGAGTTTCTGGCATTGGGGGAAGGTTGCAGTGTTTGTGGGACTATGGACAGTTTGCAATGTTTGTGTGATGGGTGGGAGATGCAGTTTGCAGTGCTTGTAGGCTCAGGGGCAGTCTGCACTGTTTGTGTGACTGGGGCCAGTTAGCATGGTTTCTGGCACTAGGGGCAGTTTGCAGTGTTTGTGTGGCCGGGGGGCAGTTTGCAGTGTCTTTGTGACTGGGGGCAGTTTGCAGTGATTGTGGGATGGGGGCTGTTTGCAGTGTCTGTGTGACTGGCGGCAGTTTGCAGTGTTTGTGTGACTGGGGGCAGTTTGCGGTGTTTGTGTGACCAGGGGGCAGTTTGCAGTGTCTGTGTGACTGGGGGCAGTTTGCGGTGTTTGTGTGACCAGGGGGCAGTTTGCAGTGTCTTTGTGATGGGGTCAGTTGGCAGTGTTTGTGCGACTGGAGGCAGTTTGCAGTGTCTGTGTGACTGGGGGCAGCTTGCAGTGTCTGTGTGACTGGGGGCAGTTTGCAGTGTCTGTGTGACTGGGGGCAGTTTGCAGTATTTGTGTGACTGGGGACAGTTTGCAGTGTCTGTGTGACTGGGGGCAGCTTGCAGTGTTTGTGTAACTGGGGGCAGTTTGCAGTGTCTGTGTGATGGGGTCAGTTGGCAGTGTTTGTGTGACTGGGGTCAGTTTGCAGTATTTCTGCATTCGGGGGCAGTTTACAGTGTTTCTCAATGTCAAGGTTGTCGTATTTATAAAGATCATGACGCAGGTTGATCTGAAAAGAGAGTCTCCAACGCACCTCTCGTCTTCCCAGTCTAACTCTGTTGATTCATTTTGAACCCAATCAGAAAGATTTCCGACATGAGTCGAGTGGCTGTCAGCTTGCGGACGTGCCTTTCATTCTTCAGTGTCACTCGAAGTGCCGTTGATTTGTTTTTTTTGCCCCGGACCACCTTAAATGTCTGACGACAGCATCTCCAGGACAACAGCTTTACGCTGCAAGGACGGGGCTAGAAAACACACTGACACTGAGCTTCCCTTTCAGTACCACCAGATTTTGGACAGCTCCCTGCTGCCGCACGCTCCCTGAGCCAGAACAGCGCAACTCGCCCCAGGTCCGGATCTAAAAACCTCCAGCGGCCCCGGATCCCAGCCGAAAACCTGCAGTTCGTGCAGGGAAGCGAGTGGTCCTGACCCGAATCCAGTTTCAGTTAGCCAAGTGTGTGCTTTCCGAATCTGGGTCACTCACCTACATTCACCGGGGGAGTCCGCGATTAGGAGCAGACAGCTGCCCACAGAAAGCCAGAGCCCAGCTGCAGAAACTCCACTTTTTAACTTCTGTCACCACTTGTCCTTGAACCTGCACCCAAGCAGGCATCGCAAACTTCACTCTTGGTGAGTATGTGTACTTGTAGCGGATAGTCAGATCTCTCCCACTGTAGAATGCCTCTCATTTCACTGCCTCAGGCTTCCTGGATAAACCAGGAGCATCAACGTCTGCTGCCTTTTCTGATTTATGCACACTACCCCCCTCCCCCATCCCCACGGTTAATGTTCAGGCTGAGTAGCAGAGGAGATTAAACCTCAATCCGGCACAACTCTCCACTGGGTCAGTAATAATACCCACATGGCGAATTAAGCAAGTTTAAACTGGGACGTCCTGGCAGCCTGGGATCAACTCTGTCTCTTTCTGCATCAGCCAGTCTACCGTATTGTGTTCTTGCAATCAGAGTGAGAGCGACAATGTTTAGGGTAGGACTCCATTTACTCTATTAATATCAGTCACGCACAGGTAACAGCACCCTAGCTGGTCAAATTTGTTCACTGTATCGCTCCAGTGTACGATTTAAAGTCCGGACTGGGCTCAGAAACAATTGCACAGAGTGCGCACTTATATCACTGGGGTAGAGATGCCAGTCTACAGCGCTCGCAAAGTCTGTCTATTTCCATCCCACTGTGTCACAGCCATTCTCTATATAACTACACCGCGTTGTGATCACCGCCCAGAGCGGTTTTCTTGTCAAGAGATGTGAGTTATATAACATTCCAAATGTACAACATCTTCCAGCTGTGTATGGCGACCTATGTGCGTCTGTTGATACAGTGTGCTGCAAACAGTTGCCATAGGTGAAATGAGTCCAGCTCCAGCCCCCAGAATAAGTGTGTGTGAGCTAGGATCACGGTTAGCAATGCGGTTGGCACCCGGAGCTCTGGGACGGCGAGCTGATGTTATTGATGAATCGATCTTGTTAGTCTGCTGTTCGCTAACGCTTTCGACCATTTGCGAGACCCCCATCAGAAATACATTCAGATCCGATCGACCGTAAGGCTGCGGGAGAGTAGAAGCTACTGAGAGAGTGGGGGTTTCGGACTGTGGCAAAGAATTGCAATGGGAAATTTTGGTTAAATCTGATGCCGCCGTTAGTGAAGCCGCGGGGAGAGTGGGGTCACCGGCTGTCAGCCCGTTTCTCTCTGACAGCCCGCCCAGTTTTTGTGGGATCGAGCTCCAGCGGGGTGTACACATTTAGCACATTGTCTCCATCCTCACTAGTCCCGAACACCAGCACGGGGCATGGTCGAGGTTAGTGGCACAGCTTTATCAATCCCGCTAATTTGAGGTTAGGTTGCTGAATAAGCCGCATCATTTAGTCCGTTGTGCTATCATTATCAACCGGTACCAAACATGACCCACAGGTCAAGTCTGTCGTGCGTCAGGGAGTGAGATACCCTATGTCAGCACGGCGATGTTTTTAGTACTGTACGTGGTTTTTTTTACTTGTTTGCCACTCAGTCTAAGCCTTCTTTCAACTAGATCATGGCTGATCCGCGCCTGTTTTCCATTTACTTGGCTGTTCTCCATTTTCCTCCAGACTGTCCCAAACAAAACAAAAAATCAATCGGTCTTGAAAGTTTATGTATAACAACCTTTAATTCATATAGAGGGAAGAGGTTGACAGACTATTCGGGGGGGGGGGGGAGGTGTCAGAAATCGTACAATCTCTTGTAAACTTCCGGATTTTGTCCCTTTTTTGTCCAATGTGAAGATTATGGCCCTCATCAGAAGAAGTGATTTGTCTACGTCTGTCGTTTCAAATCTCTCAATGATTTAGTCACTGCTCATCGACTCTGGAATTATAAGAGTCTGTTATACTTTTAATTTTTACATAAACAAATTTAAATTTTGTTTTCCTTATGCTCACTTATAGCTTTGGAGAGGCTAGGGAGGATCCAGCTGGTACTTACACCGGGAGGCTGTTACTCCCAATCAATAGTTGTTCTGATCCGGAATGCATCCTCTGGAAAGCTGGGCGGGAGGAGATTCAGTAGTAACATTTGAAGAGGAATGTCATAGGCACTTGCAACGGAAAAGCTGCTGGGTTGAGAGGGACGGCTAGAAAACCGAGACTGGTTGGATAATGCTTACGAAGAGGCAAATTAGGCACTTCGGCCGTCTTCAGTGATTGAATAATAATTGCCTCTTTTTCCATGTGACCGGAACATTTCGGAAGGAGATGCAGTGCCTGTGCTGAGTGACATGGTACTAAAGTCGAATGAGTTAAATGACTGAATACTGCTAAATATAGAAAACTGTTATAAAATAATACAGATCCAGTTATTCTTCTTTTAGGTCATAGATTATTAAGAAAGGAAGTGTGTTTGGTTTTGCGGTGAAATGGCTTTAAATGGGCACTGCTGTCTCATTATATTACAAGAGGAAATTAATTTGTTAATCTTACTCATAATAATAGCAGAGTGCAGTGGTTTCAAGTGAAGATTTCCTCACAAACTTTTACTGGAGTCTGAAGACATATAATTGCAAAGTTGAGCGAACAAATTTCAAATTTCAAGACCAGCAAGCATGAAACCTATATAAGGGAGGTTTTACCAATCAGATTACAACCAGGCCAATATTATTGATCGCCAATAGACCATAAGTTGTAGCAAAGTTCACCCTTGTCAGTCACCTTTGTTTTTGACTAGTAAGTAGAAATTATATAAAAATAGTTTTTAAACATTTTTTAAAAACTATTTTCCATATCATAGGCTAAGATGTTACTGTATTTATGGCATTGATGTTTGCTTTTCATCTTTCTCTCTCATTGGGTTAAAAATAAGGAGAGAGGCTAGATACAGGCAGTATGAACATATCAATCATATTTTCTGGAGATTCAGAAATAATATGTGCAGCAGAAAGTATATTATTAGGTAGATGCCTCTCTTCTTCCTGATAACCTCTCAAAATTGCAACATTAAGACAATTTGTTGTTTTTTTAATGGATAAGTGGCATTTGTTCTTGCAAAATATTTTGACTTATTAAAATAATTTTTAAAAATAAAAATGTATCAAAAATTTCAAAAAGAGTTTTAATTCATAGCCATGTAAGTATGACTGTTGTACATGAATTCAACGAATGGTGCCATGCACAAAGGTTGCTTCTCCTGCAGGGAAGAGTCTAGGCCCAGAGGGCATAATCTCAGAATAAGGGGTAGCACATTTAAAACAGAGATGAAGATAAATTTCTTCTTTCGGGTAGTAGTTGATTTGTGGAATTCTTTAGCACAAAGAGCAGTTGGAGGCTGAGTTGTTCAATATACCGAAGGATGAGAAAGACAACTTTTTAATCAGTAACAGAATCAAAGGGAAAAGGCAGAAATGTGGAGTTGAGGATTGTCAGATCAACTATGGTTGCATTGAATAGCAGAGCAGACGTGATGGGCTGAATGGCTTATATCTGCTCCTATGTCTTATGGTCTATTGGCAGCAATTCAAACATTGATATTTCAAGTGACAACCCTGTTCTGTGCACAAATACTTGCCAATAACAGGAATGGAACTGGGCAGTGTTGTTGAATAGACACCTAGGGGGTTCAAGTATATAGTTCTTTGAAAGTTGCCTCAGAGGTAGACAGAGTGGTTAAGAAGACATTTAGCACACTTATCTTCATTGACCCCTGAGCACAGGAGTTAGTTGCCCTGCTATAAAAATGATATTATTAAATTAGAGAGGGTTCAGAAAGGATTTACTGGTATATTTCTGGGACTGGAGAATTTGAGTTATCCTAGGTTGGATAGGCTGGGAGTTTTTTTTACTGGAGTGTTGGAGTTTGAGGAGTGACATTATGGAGGTTTATGACATCATGAGGGCATAGATAAGGTGAATAACAAAGGTCTTTTCCCTAGGGTGGGGAAGTTCAAAACGAGAGGGCATATTTTTAAGGTGAGAGGAGAAAAATTGAAAAGAGAACCGAGGGGCAATAGAATACAAAAGGTTTAAAGAGATATTGGCCAAACAGAAGTAAGTGGGACTAATTTGATTGACCAGTTGGTTGGCATGGATTAGTTAGACTGAAGAGTCTGTTTCCATGTTGTATGAGTGAATGGGGACTGTTATGGCTAAGTGTCCTGGGAACATGTTTATCTTTTACATCATGTGTTCTTGACAGTTATGGTTTGGCAGGGCTTTTCATATTAAATGTCTGCTGTCCTCCCTCAGAGGTTCAAACCTTAGCTTTTCAAGCAGCTGAACAATGATGTATAATAATGCCATTGTATGAAACATAGAGGACACACAGGGATTTGAGAATAAAGATTGCATTAATCAGGGAAATAAATCAGAACACATATTCATCCATGAAAAATTTAACTGTAAGTTGATACTTCCAATCATCATGTAGTGCACAACGAAGGTTATTTTTAGTTCATGGGTATTATCAAGCTATTCAGAGCTGAAAATGGGCCATTTGTTGAAAATCAGATAAACCTGGGATAAACATTGTGACCTTTTTAAAAGAAAGAAACTAGTATGTATTTTGGATTTTTTGAATAATGTGATTTATCTCTCTGAAACGTATGGAGGAAAGATAGGTCAGCTGTTGACATCTGATATACATGATTTTAACCCAACCTACATCTAAATGAACAAGAATCCATAGGAAAATAAAACTATCATCTTACTCAGAATGAATGCTGTGAGGAAATTGAAAAATGAGATACAAAAAGGAAGGTAGTACTTTTCAGAGGTTTAGTCGGCATGCATTATTGGGACTAATAAAAACATATTTACTCTGCCTCTAACTTTACTATATTCAAAATGGAAATTATGAATGCTGACATCTGGTGCTCAAAATGAGAAAGTATTTTCTGACTGGACGATGAGTTTTCAATTCATCTAGATCAGGCATCTGGTCTTTATGCCAATTGGACATCTTTGAGACAATTCATTTTAAATGCTTTTGAAGAATTTTTTTTCAAATAACATTTTAAGATGCAGGAAGCAAGACTGGATTGCAGGCTCCTTGTCACTCCTGCTAGTTGCTTTGTACTTTTATTCTTGCACCAAGACCTATTTCAACTGAACTGCAGCAATATAAGATGGCTCATCAGCAATGACTCAGGTCGATTAGGGATAGGAGACAAATGCTGACTTTACAGATGACACCCACATCCCATGAAGCAACTTTTAAAATATAGAATGAATTGTTCCATGATTTCAGAGTATGCGACGCTTGAAAATAGCCATTTGGTGATTTTTGCAAAAAAGTTCAATGGAACCACTTTTATTAAGAAAAATCAATTTTGAAAAATAACATTATATGTTAAGATTGGAGCAAATGGTTAGAGGGTGACAAATTAATGGAAATCTTCAGAAATAATTATTCTATTGAGTGATTGGTAAATCGATGGAACATTCCACATGGAGATAGTGGAGATTGATTACTGTGCTTTGTCAATAACTCTATCAATGTTCATTCAACAAGATAATGGAAAGTGAACTAGATGCACCCTGGCCTTTTTGCATCTAGCTATTGAGACTGTTCATGTCTGTCTTTAGCCAGCAGTGCTATATTAACGTTTGTCATTAATGTTATCACGGCATTTGCTTTAAAGTTATGTTGTAAGCTAGACATTGCTGCTAAGCTGACAAAGTGTTCAGATCAAATTTCTCTCTCTGGCAAGTTATTGAGGGCATTGTTTTAAAATATTTTATCACAACAGTTGAGAATTAAAGAATGAATGATCATAGGTACGAGATCAAAAGTCAATTAAGGAAAGAAAGCACAACAAACCGTATTTAAACATTGAAACATGAGGATGCGGAATTCTTGTTCATGAACTTTGGTTGAGCAGAAGCTTGAGAAATTTTCAAGTTTGGGTTGATCTAGAGAGGAAGAGTGTTGAAATGATGTAGGTATAGGCTGGGCAAAAATAATTAGGAGAAAAAACATAAGAACTAGGAGCAGGATTAGGCAAATCAGTCTTTCAATATCCTCTGCATTTGATGCAATCATGGCTGATCTCATCTCAGCCTCAACTCCACTTTGCTCTCTGCTCTCTATATTGCCCCTTCAAAAGATAAAGTACACGTTTGTATTCCTTCAGTATCTTTTGTAGCCTCAGAATATCCTAAAGTGCTTTCTTGAGTGCAATAACTCAAGAAAGCGCCTCAGTTCAACATCCCCAACGGCAGCTTGGAGAGGGAAATAAATTCTAGTCCAGCCCCCACATCCCATGAGCAAATAAAGTAAAAGAGGTTTTGAAATGTAGCCATCGATGCATTGTTGAGAAATGTGGTAGTCAATGTGTGCACAGCAAAGTCACACAAAGACAAATAATATCATGACCAGATAATTTGATTTAGTAATGCTGGTTTGCGGGGGAAATTGTTGGCTTCGCCATTAAAGAGAGTTTTCGTGCTCATAAGTCTTTTCAGGGGGCAAATTGGGCCTCTGTTCAACATCTCATTCAGAAATGCCAGCCTAGATTTTGTGCTACAGCTACTGGAGGGAATCTTAAATCAACAATCCTCTGATTCAAGGGAGAAAGTGCTTCCCTTTTTCTGATCATAATTTGAATTATTTGCCTATACTGAGAGTGAACATTGCAGATACTTTTAAATAATCTGCATCTGTAGTAACTACAATGTATTGAATGGGTGATATTTCCATTAAAGTGCCACATAGATTAATTTAATACATACAGCTTAAACATTTCATAGAATGAAGAATAGAACCCCTACAGTGTGGAAACAGGTCCTTCGGCCCAACAAGTCCACAGTGAACCTCAGAGCATCCCACCCAGACTCATCCCCCTATAACCCATCTAATCTACACATCCCTGAACACTCTGTGGCAATTTAGCATGGCCAATCCACCTAACCTACATATCTTTGGACTGTGGGAGGAAATCGGAGCACCCGGAGGAAACCCACACAGATACGGGGAGAATGTACAAACCCCACACAGACAGTTGCCCGACGGTGCAATCAAACCCGGGTGCCTGGCACTGTAAGGCAGCAGTGCTAACCACCGTGCCACCATGCAGCCAAGTTATTTGTTCAATAATATCATTCACCAATGATTTTCAATTAATTAAAAGGTGCAGTATGTTCTCAGTAAAAGCAAATTTTAATTTATCTGCCAAAAAATTTGAACTGGGTTCTCTGAACATAAAAGGCTGTTTGCATCAGGCTTTTGTTTTTGTTACTTCATTACTGTTTGTCTTGGCAGGCGCTGTGTTAATAAAACCCATTTCCTGTAATGGTAAGACTGATTTCAATTAGATTGTTTTTTTCCAGTAATAAGGGCAGGGCTCCCAGAAATTCAGATTTTCAAGGATTCTATCCATGCAGTGGAGATTTAAGACGTGTTAATGCTTTTCTTTTCTGTCCCCTCTGGATGTTTTATCCTTTTGTCAATGTAAAATTAAAGTAATATTTACTGGCGTGTAAATGAACGTCATGTTTGGGATCACGAAGATTTTCAGGCATAAATCCAACCAAATTTAAGATTAGAATTGAAGACTATGCCAATATTGTTTCACATATTAAATAATTCTTGCAAAGAATTAAACACAGGATTAAAATTGTCATTGAAAGTCATGAGCAGATGTAATAGGTTTAACTTCAGCTTATGAGTTTCTGACTGAAAGTATGGTTACTTGACAATGAATAAAATGAATAGGCTAAAATAAGCATCTTCATATTTTATGCATTCATCCAGAATAAAGTTAGAATGGACAAAATTTCATGTGAAATGTGACCATTGTTACATTATCACTTTTCACTGCAGTTTTATTATTTACATGTTTTAGCAGATGGATGAGAGTGTTGACCTGCCAAACTGCATCATGGATGAGAATCTCGACTGTAGATTCAACAACCTTAACTGGGAACAGGTTCAGAGCTTGGATCAAGTCTTAACAGAAATGATACCTATTCACGGAAGAGGCAACTTCCCCACACTGGAAATCAAGCCAAAAGACATTATTCATATTGTGAAGGATCGGTTGGAAGAGAATGGGATTATGGTCCATGATATTCGTCTCAATGGCTCAACTGCAAGTCACATCCTTGCAAAGCAAAACGGAACAAGTTACAAAGACCTTGACATTATCTTTAGAGTAGAGTTGCCTGGAGAGGAAGAGTTCCAGGTGGTAAAGGGAGTGGTGTTGGATTGTCTTCTGGACTTTCTACCACAAGGTGTAAATAAGGAAAAGATCACAGGGCTTACTTTGAAAGAGGCCTATGTTCAGAAAATGGTTAAAGTTTCCAATGATTATGATCGATGGAGTCTTATCTCCTTGTCAAACAACAGTGGAAAAAATGTTGAGTTAAAATTTGTTAATTCGTTACGGAGGCAGTTTGAATTTAGTGTGGACTCTTTCCAAATAATTCTGGACTCATTGTTACCTCTTTTCTGTTGTCAAGAAAATGAAATGACAGAGGAGTCCTATCCAACTGTCATAGCAGAAAGCATGTATGGAAATTTTGAGGAGGCAATGGATCACCTGAGATACAAACTGATAGCCACAAGAAACCCTGAGGAGATTCGAGGTGGTGGCTTGCTTAAATATAGCAATCTCTTGGTTCGAGAATTTAAACCAGCATCTGATACAGAAATCAAAGGTTTAGAACGCTACATGTGTTCAAGGTTTTTTATTGACTTCCCGGATGTGTCCGAGCAGCAAAGGAAGATTGAGTCCTACCTACGAAACCATTTCATCGGTGAAGAGAAAAGCAAGTATGATTACCTGATGATACTGCGCCAAGTTGTGAACGAAAGCACAGTCTGTTTGATGGGACATGAAAGAAGGCAGACATTGAATATGATCACCCTGTTGGCTCTGAGAGTACTAGGTGAACAGAATATCATTCCAAATACTGCCAATGTCACCTGCTACTATCAACCTGCCCCTTATGTCAGTGACCGGAGTTTTAGCAATTACTACATTTCACACGGACAGCCACACCTTGTCTATCAGCCCTATCCACTGCATATTAATATGCAGACTGGTTTGGTTTAATGTTATACAAAATGCAAATGCTTGACTTTGAACAAGACACAAGTTTTCAGGTCCCTGGAGATCTGAAGTAAGAGGACGGTTGTAACCCATTGAGTGTGCTGTTGGTTGCCAATGAAGCCAACAAGTCAGATATATGACAATTGTTGGGTAATCCATGTTGAAAGCGACCTGCAAATAGATGACCAAACAGTAGGTGTGCCACTTAATAATGATATGTGCTTAATCAGTGAAGAATAGTCAAAAGACCGACTGAGCACAGATGCATGGAGTATAATGTAGGGATTTTTTTATAAAGATAAATGTTGAACCAATACAAAAGTAGAAAGACATATTAGTAGGTGAAGTTAGATGATGGGATTGATAGTCCTGCATACCCCTGCTTTGGTGATTATAGTTAGGACTAGATGGTAAAGCTACTCTGAGATCAGAAATAATGATTGCATTGAAAATAACCATTTTGTACTTGAATTGTTCTGGTTACATAACAGTCAAGTATGTGTGGACAACATTTCTTCAATGTGAAATGATCTTGTGACAAGGAAAAACTTTATTGACCAAAGATTGTTTGTAAATATTGCATCACACAAGTGCCTAAGCTATGTAGATAGGTCATGAAAGCATCCAATAATTCTTTCAGGATATGCCATTTACTTATCATTGGTTTGGGATTGGAGACATTGCATCTAATTAATTAACAGTTCATATTACACTCAAGCATATTATGGCACAGAATGAACCATTTAGCCAATTATGCCACTGCTAGCAACATAATGTCTACAGGTGACTACATGTTTTTATGACTGCGGGTCACCTGTATCATTTACAGATATGGAGTCTTTGAGATTTCTGTTGCAGCCTTCAGAAACTGACTCATCAACTTCAGGTAATTGAATTCAAGTAGTTGTCTGCAAGAGCAGTTACTGACTGAAATTTTTTCAAGAACTGACAGATACACCTCTCTGTTGCAGGCAGTGCTAATAAATCTGAATGCCAGAAAAGTCATGCGAAGGGCCATTCACTCACACATACTTGGAAATTGAAAGTGTTAAAAATATATATCACTCTAAACACAAATAACGGTACTTCCTGATATTGCGGTGTAATCATGCAAATGGCATTTTAATAGTTCACTGATCTTTATCAAACATTCTAATTCTACTTTTAATTTCAATCTGCCAGTTTTGTCTTGAGTAAAATTTATTGTTCCCCAAATTGTTTAGCGCCTTGGTCAGGAGATATCGATGGTTGTGGGAAATCAGAATAGTCTGAAACATCTATCAATAATGTATTTAACAGTGCTCTCTTCAGCTAAAAACTTAAAAAAAATTTCACTTTATTAACAAAACTTTGGATAAGATTCCAGTAATTGCCATAATTATCTCTGTATAAAAAATTTAGCAACAGTACAGAAAACATAAGTTAATAGAAAAGATACTGAGAGTTGAGAAAGTGGATTATTCTTTAGTTGGCTTATAATTATACAGCACAGAAGGTGGCCTTTTCTCCCGCTTGTGCATAAGGCAACTCTTTGAAAAACCCACTAATTTGTCTGATGCACCTATTCTTTCCTCATCACTCTAAATGTTTCAAGCATACATTTGTTTTTATGTCTGGAATGTAAGTAATTTGTTGCACAGAAGATTTCTGTTCATCTTTTGTTTAGGCTGATGGCCTTTGTCTGCAAGTGAGTTCCTTTGTTATTTTATTTTTCTTTATTCTTTAATTGATGGGATATGGGTCATCCAACTCCAATTGCCCTTGAACGGAATGAATTGCAAGGCTATTTCAGAGGGCAGTTGAGAGTCAACGGTGTTGATGTGGATCTGGAGTCACATGTAGGCCAGACCAGGTAAAGATGGCAGACTTCCATTCCTATGGGCTATTGGTGATCCAGATGGATTTTAACAGCAATCATTAATTGTTTCATGATCACCATTCCTAAGACTAACTTTTGGTTCTAGGTTTTATAAATTGAATTCAATTCTACCTGTTACCATTGTGGGATTTGTGACCATTTCCCCTAGACTATGAAACTTCTGGATTATTAGCATAATGTACTACACCAACATCTCTTCCAACCTGGAGATTCCTCAATTGTTATTTATAAATAATTTCTTAGGGAAAGATACCAGAAAAATAGGTTACCTTGTCCTTGGCAAAAAAGGTGTTCATTTTTAAAGACAGATGCATTCTATTCAATCCAACTCAACTGAAGCATCACATATTAGGGAATTTTTCTTTTTTGCTAACAAATACAGCAGTTCCTCTTTGTTATTCTGGGAGTCATTCAAAAGGAATGTCAAAGGAAGTATTTTGTAGAATGTGTTTCTTTATGATAACACAGCACCTTCTGTGAAGAATCACAATTTATTCGAGTCACTTACAGAAGAAATAAAAAATGTTCTTCCAGGTGAAAAATTACAGTAACAGCTGCCAAGAGTCAGATGTTGCATCTGGAATTAAATAAAACACAAAGAAAGCAATTAATTGATGACAATATATCTGGAAATATTAGTTTATACTTTTAAACTCAATGTGAGAAGTTGAGAAGTACAACGTCAATGCATGTTACCAATGAACGCTGTCTTTATAACATCAGAAAAATCCAGTGTAAGCAAAGTGCAATTTCGTAGCAATGTGATTAAGTCTACTTACTGCGAAAAAGAAGTGATACAGCTTTAATTATTTTTAAATGGCCCAGGAGCTTGGAAATTCTTAGGGACTTGGCTTTGTTCAACTTTATTCAAATCTAGAAACCCTGCCTTAAGACCTATGTTATAACAGGTCTACTTGTGATGAATCAATAGTAACCATCTAAGTGCATGCCTGTCCCAGTATTAAAAGATGGAGCAGAATTGTACTAAAGAGAAACTTGTTTCCCTTTCTTTGGCTTCTTCCAAAGCCATTCTAATTAAGGAACATTCCTTCCGGGATTGATTACTTTGGGCTAGCAAAGAAGCCTTGTCTTAACTGCTGTTGGCTCGACTGAAGGATTTCTTATAGGACTAGAGGGCAGGATGTCCCGTGAATCCTAGTTAAACACTTTCTTGATGTAGTAAAATATTTGCTTTTGATTAGAATTAAAAGTCCATCCTGAACAGAATAAAATCCTGGCTGGTCTCGGTTCTGGCCTACAGACTGGGCTGTTTCCGGATGAAAATGAGAATTGCAAGAAATTCAAAACTGCAATCTTTTTTAAATCTTCAAGACCACTTTGTCAAATAATATTTCATTATGGCCAACTTTTGTTTTAGTGTCAGCCTGATTTTTCAAACAAGAATGTGGAACATAATACAAATCTCATATTTGGAAATTATTCTGCATCATACTAAATTTACCAAACCTTAATCCCTTGTCACAGAAATAGAAAAGAGCCTGTTTACTACAATCAATGAATCAATACAAGCAAAAACTATAAATGTTCTATAAAACAAATATCAAAATTCCTGACATTGGATTTTCTGTTATCTCAGGACAAAAGGGAGATATTTTTACAGCCAATGCTCAAGGCATTAAATGAATAAAATGTCAGGTCAGTTCTCATCTCATTTTCAAAGCTGAAAATGCATATTACAATTTGGTCAAAACCGCTGAACCAAATGATATACCGTAAGACAAGCAAAAATTATCACATTTGAGTGGCATACTGTCAGCATTTGTTTGGAATCAGCCTTTGTTTGATACCAGCATTCATGCCTTGGAGCCAGATGGTTCAAGCCCCATGCCAGAAATCTGACCTCAAAATCTAAGCTACTAATTCAGACCAATACTACACTGTCAGAGTTAAATATCTTATAATTGAAATTTTAAATCATCTGCCTTGCTGCACTCTCAGGTGATTGTTAAAGGTCCTGTAACACTGCTTGAAGAAAGGTAGAGGAATTGTCTCCAGTGTCCAGGCCAATATTTATTTGCCAACATCACAAAAGCAAATTAGTTGGTCGTTATCTCAATGCTGTTCGTCAGACGTTGCATTAACTGCCCTTTTCCTTCATCACTGCAGTGACTACACTTCAATGTGCTTTTGAATTATCTGAGGTTGTAGAAGGCCCTACAGAAATACAAGTTTTCTTGCAATGCAAATGAAAAATTGAATGCACTATGCTGAGTGATACAGCAGTAAAACTATATTTTCTACAGATTATTTTTAGTGTATTTAAGCGTATAAACCTCAAAATTACACTCCCAAATATTATCACATGGGTTAACTAATAATTTGAAATAGTATACTAAAAGAATTTCATTCAAATGCTTTAGGTACTCATGTGTTAATATTTACAAAAGTGTAATTTCAAAGACTTGTTGTTCTTGGTGTTCCTATATTGTATAGATCACAAAGTACACATGTATATAGTCAAATACAAATATAAAGCTCTATATTTTGCCTAAAGTAGTTTTGAGAGACTACATTTAACCCTGGAACTCCATGAATATGGAAACAAATTGAGCAGCATCATTCTATCTGGCCAAGGTCTCTTCCTCTTGGCAGTCCTGTTCCTGTTTTCTGAAGCTGTTGTACAATCTCGTATTCCTCAGTTTGTCGTAAACAGATCAGAATTTCAAAACTAGTGTATACTTTGATTTGTGTTTGCTAACTTGAAACCTATTGATTACTGTACATTTAAGAGTAATGGAAGCTGATCATGCCACATGTATCTGCATTGCAAAAGAGAATGATTTTGCAAACTGTGAATTGAGTACAATTATATCACCAGCTGCAATACTGAGTTGCCAATATTTTTCTACTAATACAACAGAGTATTTTAAAATTGTCAAGTGCATTACCACGGTGATTTTATATATTCCTAACATGCGGTTACTGGCATATTGAGAGGCAGTTTGAGAGACACAGAATAATTTTGAGGAGATCTTAATTGATGGAGGAATAAATAATCCAGGCTTGTGCAGTTCTTTTCCATTCACCGTAAAATTGTATCAGAGTTGTAAGTACTTATAGTGCACCCACACAATTCTCAAGTATCAATTGAAATTTTCGGTGCACTGGTCACTTGTAGGGCCGTCTCAGCAACTGTTGTTTCATTACATATAACTGTGGCACAGAAACCATTGTATAAAATGGGCCTAATGAGAAGCTTTGAAATGAAAACAAATAAACAAGAAGATCCACCTAAGGCTTTTGTGTACCTTGGAGATAATTAAATCTTTTCTTTCATTATTGAAAAGAGAACTTCAAAGATTTATGATGTGAAATGTGAATGGAAAATTGTTCAGTGCTGGTTGTTGCTGTTGCCTTCTGCATTTTTATTGTTTCATGTCTAGACTCGTGTACAAATCTATTTTGTTCTGTTTTTGGTGATTGTGTACTTGTTTACAGTGTTCAATAAAAAGTGGAAATTTTAAATGAGGTTTCAAATAAACGTTTGCAATTCCTCTGATTTTCTTGATCCAGAACAAGATTAATAATTTATATATATAAAAAAAGAGCCTATCCGTTACTACAAGTTATTTTATACTGGCTCCAAAGGACTTTGTTTGAAGCTGCCCTATTGAAAGTATCTTAACGTGCAATCATTGGCCTTCTATTGATATTTCACTCTTGTATATAGTCTTCGTGTTGATCCTCACTGTGCCACTTTTAATAGAGCTCAGCTCACCTGTTTGTTAGATGAATTTATCATAGCTATATATTCCATTCTAAGGGTAACATAGAAAAGAACTGATTAGGCCAATTCAAATGGCCATGACGTCTGACTGCTTTGTGATGACTCCTTCTGTCACTGTAACCAATTGTGTTGGAAGACAGAATTCTGTGAAAACGGTAACATTCAAGAAACAGAGTTATAGGAGTCACAGCATGAAAACTGATCCTTTGGCCCAACTCGACCATGCTGGCCAGGTTTCCCAAACTGAAGTAGTCTCACTTGCGTGTGTTTGGCCCATATCCCTCTCAACCTTTCCTATTCATGTTACTGTCCAAATGTCTCTTAAATATTGCAATTGTACTTGTCTCTATCACTTCCTCTGGAAGTTCATTCCATACACGTACTACCCTGTGTGAAAAAGTTGCCCCTCAGGTCTTTTTTAAATCTTTCCTCTCTCACCTTGAACCTATGCCCTCTAGTTTTTGACTTCTCGACCCTTGGAAAAAGACCTTGGGTAATCATCTTATCCATGCCTCTCCTGATTTTATAAACTCCTATAAGGTCACCCCTCAGCCTCCTACACTCCAGGGAAAAACGTCCCAGCCTAACCAACCTCTCTTCATAACTCAAAACTTCCAGCCTTGGTAACATCCTTGTACTCCTTTTATACACCTTTTCCAGTTTGTTAACATCCTTCCTATAACAGAGGGATCGGAATTGTATGCAGTACTCTAAGTGTGCCCTTACTAATGTATTGTACAGCCATAACATGATGCCCTAACTCTTGTACTCAGTGGTCTGATTGATGAGGCCAAGCATGCCAAACACTTTCTTCACCACCCTACCTACCTGTGACAGCATTTTTAAGGCACTGTGTACCTGCACCCCTAGGTCTCTCTGTTTGACAACACTCCCAGGCTCTGCCATTAACTGTGTAAGCACTACCCTGGTTTGTCTTACCAAAATATAACACCTTGCATTTACATAAATTAAACTCCCATCTGCTATTCCTCGGCCCCCTTGCTCAGTTAATCAAGATTCTAATTTAATCTTGGGTAACCTTCTTCCACTGTACACTATACCATCAATTTTAGTGTCATCTGCAAAGTTTCCAAATATGCCTTCTATATTCTCATTCAAACTATGTAGAACCTTGTCAAAGGCCTTCCTAAAGTCCATATAGACAACAGTTACCTCTCTGTCTTCATTTATCCAAGGTCATATCATCAAAAACTTCAATCAAGTTGGTGAGACACAATGTCTCATGCACAAAGTCACGCTGACTAACCCTAATCAGCCCTTGCCGTTCTAAATGCATGTAGATCCTGTCTCTCAGAATCCCCTCCAACAAGTCAACCATCACAGATATCAGGCTCACCTGTCTATAGTTCCCTGACTTTTCATTGCAGCCTTTCTTAAATTGTGGCACGACATTAGTCACATTCCAGTCTTCCAGCACATCACCTGTGGTTGTCAATGATACAAATATCTCTACTAGAAGCTCCACAGTTTCTTCACCAGCTTCACACTATGCCCTGGGATACACTTAATAAGGTCCCAGGGATTTATCTAACTTTATACATTTGAAGACCTCCAATGCCTCCTCTTCTGCAATGTGGAATCTTTTCAAGACATCAAAATTTATTTCCCCAAGTTCCCTAACTTCCATGTCTTTCTCTACAGTAAATACTGACGTGAAATATTTATGTAGGATCTCACCTATCTCCTGTGGTTCCACACATTGCCAATCTTGTTGATCTTTAAGGGGCCCTATTCTCTCTCTAGTTATTCTTTTGCCCTTAATATAGTTATAAAATCTCTTTGGATTCTTCTTAACATTATCTGGGCCAAAGCTATTTCATGTCCACTTTTTGGTCTCCTGATTTCCCTGTTAAGTGTACTCCTACACCCCATATACTCCTCAAAGGATTAACTTGATCCTAGCTGTCTATAACCAACATGCTCCTCATTTTTTTTCTTGATCAGAACCTCAATATCTCTAGGCATTCAGTGTTCCATTATCCTGCCAGCCTTGTCCTTTACTCTAACAGGAACATGCTCTTGTTATCTCACTTTTGAAAGACTTTCACTTGCTAAATGTCTATTTATCTGTGAACAGCTTCCCCCAATCAACTTTGGAAAATTCCTGTCTAATACCATTAAAATTGTCTTTGCCCCAGTTTAGAACTTAAAACAGTGGACCATGCTTGTCCTTCTTCATAACTATTTTAAAACTACTAGCATTATGGTCACTGATTCCAAAGTGCTCCCCCACTAATGCCTCAGTCACTTGCCCCGCTTATTTCCCAAGGCAAGGTTGAGTTTTGCCCTTTCTCTGGTATGGCCATCTACATGTTAATTGAGAAAGTTTTCACAATCACATGTAACAAATTCCTCCCGATCCAAACCCTTAACACTATGGCAGTTCCAGTCTATGTTTGGAAAGTTAAAATTCCCTACCATTACAACCCTATTATTCTTACAGCAATCTGTGTTTCCCTACATATTGCCTCCTTGATTTCTCACTGATGCCAGGGAGTCTATGGTGTAATCCCATCAAAGTGATCACCCCCTTCTCATTTCTCAGTTCCCCCAATATAGTTTTGCAGAGGAACCCTTCCCCGTCCCAAAGAATATCCTCTCTAAGTACTGCCATGATGTTTTTCCTAATCAAAAACACCACTCCCCCTCATCTCTTGCCTCCGCTTCTATCCTTTCTATTGTATCTGTACTGCGGAACATTGAGCTGCCAGTCCTGTCCATCCTTCAGCCATGTTTTAGTAACAGCTAAGATATCCCAGTCCCATATTCCCAACCATGCCCTGACTTTATTTGTCTTATCTGTTAGGTCCCTTGTATTAAAATAAATGCAGTTTATTAATCAGTCTTACCTCATTGCCTGCCATGTTCTTACCTTCTTTGTCTGTTTAACTTGCTCTGAACAACTTCTGTAGCAGACTCAACCTTCTCTTTTGTTTCATGACTGTTAAGGGTCCAATCCCCTACCAGACTAGTTTAAACCCTCACGAATAACCATAGCAAATCTCCTCACTTGGATAGTGGTCCTCTTCCAGTTCAGGTCATCTTTTGTCCCAACAATGATCCCAATGATCCGAAAATCTGAATCCCTTCCCCCTGCACGAGCACCTCAGCCATGCATTCATCTGCTCTATCCTTCTATTCCCAATCTTGCTAGCACGTGACACCGGGAATAATCCAGAGGCAACTATACTTAAAGTCCTTTTTTTTGAATCTCATACCTAACTCCCTATCTTCATTCTGCAGGACCTCATCCGTTTTTTTACCTATGTCGTTGGTAACAATATGTACAACAAACTTTGGCTGCCCTTTGAGGATTTGATTTTCTACATTTGAATGTTCCAAAACATTAACTGCATTCACTCTTTTTTGAGCGACCGGGAGGGATTTATTACAAGGTTTTCAATAGTCTCTCAAAAAAGTTTAGGGGGTCAATGAAGAGCAGTTTCGGAGATCCTAGTTAGTTGGGAACAGAGTCAGATCGAATTCCATGTTAGGCAGGATTGCTGTTTGCTGTGCTACTGAAGGCAATTGGACTGCACAGATTCTGTGCTGTTGGAACTGTGAGATGTCCTACTGGAGTTGAATAGCTCTGTGCAGTGTTTTCTCAGGCAAGACCAAAGATGTGTGAATGGCTCAAAATAGACCTGTATTCAATTAATAAGCAACCCTAATACATTGATTCTGTAGAGTTGGAGGTTTGAGGATGTCCCGGAGCTGTCAAAAGACTGGAAAGAACCCAATGCACGTTTAGTGGTTCAATATAACAATGAGTGGGGTTTAAAAGTGAACAAGCAATATTTGCTTGATGTCACAGAACAGGTTTGGAGCTCGGGAGAAAACCCATAGGCAGGATTGTCTTAGTGAGGACAGCTGTCAGTGAATAGTTCAAGTTATGCATGTAAGTGGTGGACAGTAGTTTTGGAGTCCAGGATAGCTAACACGGGAGGATGATTAATCAGAATGGGAGCAGTCATTGATACATTATATATGGAATGGCACTTGAGAGGAGTTTAAAGGCCACATCAATCAAACAATGAAGAATTGTGATTCCTTGTGAAGTTCATTAAGATTTGATGATTCACTGTTTCATTAAGGTCTGTGGAGAGTTGCTCAGAAATCCGTTGGATCAATCTTGATCAGATTTGATATTTGATTTACATTATGGGATACTCAGCTGCAGTCTATTACATGTATTTGTTGCATATTAACTCTGGAGGTTAGAAATAAGTTTTACACATAACACTCTTTGTTTTACTGTTTGAATGTTGCAAAGATTTTTACGTTTGTTCAAAACCAGGGAACTTTTCTCCTTTATTATTTTAGTAAGTCCCCTGGAACTCACACTTTCTCTACTGAAAAGAAATGTTACTGAACCCTGGAATGTAACATAAACCTTATGATCTGTATGACATTGCAAAAGCTTATTTGAGAATGAATAAACTATTCTGCCACTTGAATTTGTTTGACAATTCCGTTAGATTTATGGTTGATTTGTATGCCAACTCTGCTTATTTACCTGGTTCCCACATCCCTTAATATCTTTGTATTGCAGAAATATGTCGATATCAGTTTTAAAATTTTCAATTTTAAGATTTTTCAACAAGTTTCTGGGAAGAGAGTGTCAAATTTCCATTACCCTTTACACAAAAAGATGTCACTTTTGAATGGGCATTTAACATTATTTCATGATAGAGATAAAACAAAATTACTGATTTTCAATTTTCATTTTCTAACTTTAATACCTGAGACCAACATTGACTAAATTTGTTTCAAAAATGGAAAAACCACAGCCACCAACAGACTACACAGACAACTTCCATGAAATCAAAATGGAACAAACAAAACTGACTGAAATGCAATTGACATTTTTTAGTAAGAGACTTTGAAACTAATCCAATGAATTAGGCATGAACAAATTCTCATCCATTTTAAGCTATATATGTATGATAGGTTTGACATGTAAGAGATGAAAGACATTGCCTACAAGTATCAAGCTTGGAAAGAGGAATTCAGACACTGCAGTACACAACCTCACTATTATGAGGGAACTACTTTTGGCAAGGCAGAGGAGATAGATTTGTAGAATCAGATTTAGCACTGGGTTGGAGAAAGTGCTGTTTCAGCTTCACAGGAAGAAAAAGTGCCCAGTGACGCTGCTGATTCACAGGAAACATCAGATTGTTGTGGATATAAATGATAATTATTATATTTATTATGGAATAAATAGCTATAACTGAGGATATAAGCCATCGTTAAACAGCTGTGTTCCCAGGTTAAAATTTTATAGCTCAAAGGCAGCCCAAGAGTTGTAAACTATGTTAGAATTAGCTTTATTGTCACATGCATGAGTACCAGTGAAAAGTTAGCAAGTTGCCACGTACAGCGTCACCTTACATTCAAAGATATCTGCTTACAAATACTTAAGTACAGATTATTTGGTTGAAAAGAAAGGAAACTTAAGAAATAAAATGTCCCACAGAGGAATAAAATTAGAAAGTTAAAGAAATAAAAAGTACTCAATTTATTGTCCTTCCACCCAGTCCGTGGTGGCCTTGTCTCAAGTCAACGCTGGAGCCTTGCGTCCAGACCATAACAGGTCCTTGCCTCTAGTTTGCAAGACAAGAATTCACTCCAGTCCACACTCCCAGCCCAAACCAGATGCCAGCTGACGTTTGGGCTTACCAGCCGCCTCACCACGGGGTCTTGCTCTGGTAATGTTCCAGACTTCTCAAGAAGCCATGATGCCATTGACTGCCAGAGTTCTGCCTGGGCACACCTGTCACCCCGTGGCCGACTGCCAAAGCCCCCACTCCGGGCCCCCAGCCAATGCTGTTGCTGCTGCCTCCACCACTGACCTCCATCCTGGAGGAAGGTAAGTTAAAAAAAACTAAGGAGCTAATGAACAAAGAAAGAATTGAGAAAAGAAGAAAGAAAAGCAATCAGAGTAGATGAACTCCAGCTCAGAAGCTCTATTTCACTACCGCCTTGGATTCAGCTTGCCCTTGAATTAGACGCTAACAGTTTTCAAGCTTGTACCTGTGTGTATGTGTGTTTGATGTCATGTCTTTTCTTCTTGGCATTAGCAGATAATAAAATGGTTCTTTCTTTCACTCAGTAAAACCTTAGAATTGATCCTTATTCTTTCTGATGAAGTAGCTGAATACATTTTATTGAGAGAGAGGTATAACCTTGTGCTAAATTCTTTTTCTTGCAATGAACCGAGGAGCTGATTCACATACACTGCTCCTCACTCATTTACTCATAATGAAATTTTTGCTGCTATTTTGTGGTGCCAGAGGACCTTGCTTCACTCTATTGACCTTATCAAAGTATTTTATTATCCTAAATAGATAACCTTTTAATCTTCTACAGTTGAGGAAATACAAAGCATGTCTATGTTTGTGGATCATGGAACCCCTACATGTGGAAACAGGCCGCTTGACTCAGCAAGTCCACACTGACCCTCCAAAGAGCATCCCATACAGAATCACCCCCCTACCCTGTCCCCGTAAGCCTCTATTTCCCATGGCTAATCCACCTAGCGTACTCATCCCTGGGCACTATGGGCAATTTAGCATGGCCTATTCACCTAACCTGCACATCTTTGCACTGTGGGAGATAATCCATGCACCCAAAGGAAACCTGTGCATACATGGAGAGCACAAGCAAACCCCACACAGGCAGTGGTACAAGGCTAAAATTAAACCTGGGTCCCTGGTGTTGTGAGACACCAGTGCTAACCACTGAGCCACTGCTAAAATCATGCAGGAGGTATCATAAAGGAACAGTAGGAAGAAAAAAATGAGAGCTATCATAATTCACCACTGGTCACGGTTGTATGTTTAGCAAATTATTTTGAAAGTTCCATTTTCTTATACGGTCACAAATGTTATTTTTTGTTACCAGTTCCTAGTTTTGATCATTAACATGTTCAGGGTATGACCTCAGTCTTTTATTTGCTTTACGCTCAAAGCTGATTTTCCTGGGTGGGCAGATGGGGGGGTGGATGCACAATGAGTGACTGCATGTTCAAAACTCTGTTCACTGCAAAGTGAGAGGCCACTGTGCTGAAAGTAGAAGAGCAGTGAAGGATCCAAATTGTGATGTTTTCCTGCATGAGTTACCACCTTTGATCCCTAAGAGCATCCAAAGCATCTGGGGCATTTATGTTAGTGGTTGGCCTGTCAATCAATGGATAAACTTATATCCTCCTTATTAACAGCTTCTGCATTTGAGTGATGAGTGTCTCCTTTCTCCACTTTCCCATGATATGGTGTGCGCGATATAGCACAGCATTATTAGAATATTCAGCATTGCTGGCGAGGACTAAAGGTTGCCTTTAGATCTATTTAGGGACCTGTATTACATTTTCAATATTTCACAAGATGACTCGATGACACATCTGGTAGTCATATGACTCTCATTGTAACATTCCCAGTGTGATTTCTCTCTGGTGTGCAATAATGGAGAAGTGCTGCCTCATTAGAGCTGTTGACTTTTGGATGAGATATTAAATCAAGGCATTGTTTGCTCTGAATGTGGCATGTGAGAACAACACATTCTCCCAGTGGACTTCTCTCAAATAATATTATTAAAAAAAAATTAGGTTAGTATCATATTGCTGTTCAAGACACTCTGCTGTGTGTAGGTGATTGGCTGCTGTGTGGGCTAAAGTCAGTGATTGGCTACCGCGTAGATGTTTGCAGGTGATTGGTTGTTCTGCAAGTGACTGTGGGCAATTGGTTACACTGTAGCCTAATGGAGGTGATAGGTTGCTATGTGGGCTAACATAGTTGATTGGCTGCTCTGTGGGATTATTGAGGATGATTGGTTGCTCTATGAATGATTTTGCGTGATTGGCTGCTGCTTGTATTTGTATAATTTCAGACACCAGCACGACCAGCATGATTCAATGGTTCTGTGGTTCTGTTGGCTGGAATCATTGGAGATACTTTGGGTCAATTTGTTGCCACCAAAACATCTCATTGGCGTTAGCCTAGTATGATTGTATTTAATGGTTCCATTACACCTGAGACATAAAATTGCCTCTTGTGAGACACCAGGTTCCTCTAAGGTGTAAATTCTTACTACTGCTGTTGAAAAATTCTGTTATTCACTGTAACTGGTTGGCATCTTCCAAAAACAGTCCTTAATATTTAGATTAACAAAGTTTATCTTTTGATGTCAGTTAATTCTTCCAAGGACTAACTGCCTTGTACATAATTGGCCTCCATTGGTTTCAGGGAAGTTTGCAATTTTATGAGGTGAGGAGAAAAGTTGCATAAATGTGAATCATCCTTTAGAGACTTGAATGATGAGGGTTCTGGTCAAGATCTCCCTTGAACACTAGGGGTCCATCTCTATTCATCAGGATAAAGGGAGATCATCAAGTGTTGGAGCACTGCAGAAAAATACTAGAAGGTCTGATCTCTAACTTCAAGAACAGACCAAGAAAAAGGAAAGTGAGCGATAATTTCATAAAGGTACACAAATAAAGTCATCCTAGTCTTACCAAACCATAGCATTGATCTCTCACCAGAGAGTAACAACCAGTAGCAGTTGAACCTGAAAGTCACCACGTCTCAGGCGAGGGGAGAGTTTGAGAATGACAATCCTTCATGGTAACCTCAGCTGGTGATGGGAATTGAACACACAGTGTTGGCATCACTCTGCGTTGCAAATCAGCAACCAAAGCTAAACTGATCCCATAAAACTGCGGCATGGAAAAGGTTAACCTCAGAAAATTTGGTGAGCAGGACAAGAGTATGCAGGCTCAAAGATATTTTAAAAGGTATTGATATCAGAAAGCTCTTCATGCAAATGGTTCCTAATAAATAGCGTACGAGATGTAAAATCTTTGGAAATCATTAAGATACAAACTGATGTAGCAATGCATGTTTGATTTATTTTCTGGGTGGTAAGTGTGTTTTTTATTTGAAAATAACTTTTGTGATATGGATTTAATATGTATTCATAGAAATGGACTGTAGGAAAATATCAATAATGTAGATAAATGGAGACAGAAAACCATGTACTAATTAAGATAATACATAAATGGAAGGAAAGCGTTGTAAATACTGGATCATGTAATGATTGTTGAGATGGCTATGATTCTGGGATGCAATTCCAGACTATGTTTCAGTCAGTTAAAAGGGCTGTTACATAATTCTGGTCTTGAATTAGTGCTTTATGAATATAAAAGTTTAATTCCTGGAGTCAACCTTCTTCACAAGTGCTGTCTTGTTGACAAAAACAGAGCCATTTCTGACTGATAAGGTTGACTGGGGGGTGCTCTAGTAGATCGGTATAATTGGTACTGGCAGTACATAGCGTGCAATGGAGAGAGAAAGAGAGATACAATGAATAGTGAAACGGAGCTGACAAGTGAAGTTAAGATTCTGAATTATGAGGAGCCTTTTCCTTCCAGGCAAGTAACAGACAATGCTGTTTGCATTTTGTCTAGAATCACAACAGATATCCAGATCAAACCAATTCACTAGTGCAAAACTGATTTTATACAGCAATGCCTCATTCTGACTATAAGCAAATAATGTTATCCATCAACAAATTATTTTGCATGTTGGCATGTGTATTGATAATTTAATTTCAGGTTATAGACTGTTTTCTTTTGGAGGTCTGTTAGTGAGTATTTTTGATTGGTTGGGTACAGGTGGAGAAATAAGAAAGAAGTAATATTCTTCAACTCACAACATGAAACTCAGACTCATAGAATCCCTACAGTGCAGAAAGAGGCCATTTGGCCCACTGAGTATGCACCGGCCGTCCAAAGAGCAGCCCACCCTGACCTAGCCCCCAAATTAACCCCACATTTACCATGGTTATCCCACCCAACATGCACATCTCTAGACACTATGGTGTGATTTGGTGTGGCCAACCCACCCTATCTGCCCATTTCTGTTTCCAGATGGTAATGGGGAGATTCAGGGGTGGCTATGTCACTTACTTCCAAGAAATGGGTCAATATTTCAGGTTGTTTGAGGAGATTGCACATCTCCATTTCAATTCTTTCTTTTATTTCTCATTGTTACAAGGGTGCTTTAGATTTAATATTGAAGGGCTTGGGTTTTTGGGAAGTGTTCAGTAAGAAAATAATTTATTTCAGGTTTTCTGGACATAACTGAAGTGTTTTTTTTTAAAAGAGACAATCCAAGGTTCAATGCAGCTATTTAAGATTTATTTTAATAAGGGTTCCCAGATATCACATAGAATTCCTACAATGTGGAACCAGACCACTGACTCAGACCCAGTCCATTCCTGTGACTCTGCATTTCCCATGGCTAATCCACTTAGCCTGAACATTCTTGAACCGTCAATTTAGCACCGCCAATTCAATTAATTTGCACATCTTTGGACTGTGGGAGGAAACCCACACAGACACAGAGAGAACATACAAACTCCACACAGGCAGTCACCTGAGAGTGGAATCAAACCTGGGTTCCTGGCGCTGTAAGGCAGCAGTGCTAACTGCTGAGCCACCGTGCTGCTCATGTCCAGTGATAGCTGTTGGTTTTGTTGAGGACACTGCTGAGGCTTTTGAACATTGGTTTTTGAACATTGACTGGCTGGCAGATATTATATTTAGCCGGGCTGTAAGAAAGCCTGCTGAGAACAAATGGATTTGGTGGAAAGTTTGCTATGAATAAACTACTCAGCTGGTTTCTCCTAATGCTGAAAAAGAAAATCTACTATCATCTACTGCTCGGTGATTAGCACTGCTGCCTGTCAGTGCTAGGGACCCAGGTTCGATTCCAGCCTCAGGCGACTCTATATGTAGAATTTGCATATTCTCCACGTGTTTATGTGGGTTTGGTCCCATGGCCCAGGTGGATTGGCCGTGCTAAATTGCCCATAATGTCCAGGGATATGCAGGGTTAGAGGGATGGAGTGGGTCTGGGTGGGATGTTCTTTTGACGGTCAGTGTAGAGTTGATGAGCTGATTGAATCTATGACTCTCTGTACATAAGTTTATGCTAAAACCTAGCTCTTTTGAAAAATTGATTGAAAGAGTATCTCATGGTGGTATTCCCTAGGCCAGCTGTGCCTGTATGATTTCAGAGACAACTATGTCTGATTTGTCACTTGATTCCACGAACTAGAATACTGTGCAGCAAACTCAAGAACATGGTATTCGTTATCATTTTCCCTTTGAAAATAACCCATTGGCTGAAACTATTTTTCTTTCAGAAAATTAATCTGCAGAGAAATCTGCCTGATTTTTACCTAAAGATTGAGTGAGTGAGTAAGTGTGTGTGTGTGTGTGTGTGTGTGTGTTTGTACGGGTGTGCATGTGTGGATGTGTATATTTGGGTTTGCACTTTTGGGGATATTTACGGGATAAGCATTTATACTGATTCTGTTATGTTACTGAAATATTGCATCATTTACATTCTGTTTTGATTTAATACAACACTAATTCTGTTCTTTATGCAACCTCGTTAATAAATCTCTTTGTTTAAATATCCTCATATAGGGGAGGCATTTAATTGCTTCTTTTAGAAACTGGAAAAGAGTTTTTAAAATTTTATTTTAACACCAGAGCCTCCAGTGAGGGAGCGGAACTGAGCAAAGGAGTACAAAGAGTTTTGCTGAGATCTCCAGGAGTAGGTGAGGGAAAGCAGTCAAATGGACTCTCTCAGGTAGAATAGCACAGCGTGGAGCTGGAGGAACACAGCAGGCCAGGCAGCATCAGAGGAGTAGGAAAGCTGATGTTTCAGGTCAGGACCCTTCTTTCTGCTTCTCTGATGCTGCCTGGCCTGCTGTGTTCCTCCAGCTCCACACTGTGTTATCTCAGACTCCAGCATCGGTAGTTCTTACTATCTCTCAGGTAGAAAATGTTTTTGGAAGAAGTACCTCTCATGGGAAGAAGAAACAGAGACAAACAATTCCTTCTGTATTATAAATCACAGCTTCATTCCATGTAAGTTCAACGAATGCATCCTTGCTTAATGTTTATTCCCATTCATATTTGTAATGACTTAATGTTACTGGACATGTTTCATGATTTTGGGCTGAATTTCTGGATTGCAGCATAACATGAATGAGGCAAACTTTCTGGTCTCCTCATAAAGAAGACACAGAGGGCTAAATCCATGTGATAGGTCCCTTTTTGCACTGCTCATGGACTAAAAGGAACAGCCTATTAAGCTTATCCCTACATGATTGAACTCCCACAATCTATCAGTCCATGATGTGCACATCAACCTTGCAATGCTCAATTCATGTCCATCCTAATGTGTTATATCTCAGTGTACCTTAAAGAGACAGGGTCATGAGTTCATCATCCAATCACAACATGTGACCAGAAGCATGGAAATCTCAGGCTCCATCTAGCAGTGACTACTTGAAGCATGATACGCTGATGCAGGTGTGTGCCTGTTTTGTAATTGTATAGCTTAACATTAGCCCCTGTGACTGCAACATATTTTATATCAAAAGATGAATAAACATCTGTTGAATATTTCAGTATCGTGTTACTCATATCTAATTTTTATGCTATAGGAGCTAAGCTAAGCATTGTTGGATAAGATACAAAGTGGTGAAGGAGAGAAAGCCCAAACCGCAGCAGCAGTTCAAGATCTACCCTATGCCAAACTGATCTGTAACACTTTCATTGACTGACCAACAATGAGCCTCCATTATATTTGATTCATCCCTTATGATGTCTATGAACTCTCGAATTTGCTGGATTACTGATTCACCTCCACCCAATATCCAATTCTTTACAAGCACCACCCAAGTGTTTTCAAATTTACCACAAACACTGACCCAGCAATTACCAATTCATCCCATCACTGCTCCAGTAATTTCCAAATCACCCCAAATACTCTTTCCAATGATTTGTAATTCACCTCAATCATCTCTCCAGAAATTTTTGCTTTATCCAAACACTGACCTAGCAACTTGCAATTCACTCCAAATACTACCACAGTGATTTCTGATTCACTACTCCAGAGTAGAATTTCTGATTTTTCTCAATCAGTGCCTCAACAAGTTATGATTTATCACAACCAACAATCTGGTGATTTCTTATTCAGCCTAATAAAAGCTCTAACAAGTTCCAATTTACCACAATCATTATGGTGGTGAGATCCAATTCAACACATGTATACCCACAATTTTCATTTCACTCACTAGAATATCTAATTAAGCCCATGGAGTCTGATTAAATCAATCACTCTAACACTGCCAATATCCCCTCATGCTGATTATTACTTATGACAACTGCTGATCTTCAGCTTGATGAATCAATGCTCATCCATCAATAAGTATTGGGGGTGGCCTAGGGTACTCTAAATGGGGCACTTCAATGTCCATCAGAAAGAGTTGCTCAGGACTACCACCACTGATTGAGCTGGCAGGTCATGTCAGGCACATATGCCAAACTGGGTCTTTGGCATGATGTGAGGAAACCCAACAGGAGGAAAAATATTACTTAACTGTGTCCTCAGAAATGTATGCATCAAACTATACTGTAGATTGGAGTGATCACAGCATGGTCATTGTTTCAGACCACCTACAAGAACAAGTTCATGTGTGGTGACCAGAGAAATGATTAATCAAAGTCCATCATGAGAAGTCAAAGCAAAACCACAGGCAGATTTTAGATTTGCCAAAATCTAGCCGAGTCTCTCATCAAACAAGCGAGTGAAGGCAGCTCTCACTGAAGCTGACACTCAGAAGAATGGATGGTTGTCCATCAAATAGTGTGACCGCCCAGATAATGTAAGGAGGTAAGTGGTGCATGAAATACATTTAACGAGACATGCAGAAAAATATAACTGGCCAAGTCTTGGTAAGGGTGTGTTGCAATCCTTAAATCTATATGTGAGGTGGTAGGAAAATTCCAATATGTGATCTAACCATCACCTTCAATACCCTGAAACATGTTTTTAAAGAACCACACAGTAGGGTGTTTGCCATGTCAGAAGAAAATTCAAACTGTGACAAAATAACATTGTTTTTTTTCAAAGTAAGAGCTAAAAACACTGAATTTAAAATCTTAATGCAAGTTAGTGGAACACATGACCTTGTCATAATAAAAGATGCAAAATAAACCTGTTCAATCAGAAGAAAATGAAATATTTGTTCGATGTGTTATGATAGATTGATCAGGTTTAAATCTAAGTTGTGGTTTTCAGGAAGTAATAATTTTGCTCATTGTGCAGGAGAACAATGAAAAGCAGATAAAGTCTGTGCAAGTAAATTAGCATTATATCATTGAACATTCTTTAACAGTTTCCACAGCAACACCTTTCCTACTATGCTCTATAAATTATTATATTTCTCAGTGATCAGGAGACTAAGGATAGTCCCCTTTTGAATTCAATGTAGATCAATAACGCTATAGGCAGGATGTTTCAATATTTCCCAGAGTGTTTGATGTAGGCTTTGAAATGGGGAATGTCCATGTAGCTCTGATGAAGAGGAGCAGGGCCTATATTCCAGTAGAAAATGTCAGAAAAACTTTAAATTTAAAGTGCAAAAAGCAACTGAGATTTAAGTTCTTCTCACTGATTATTGCACTGATATTCAGTTTGAGGAGCAAAACAACTTGATAGATTTGAATGAAATAAAAGGAGCTGAATGCTGTTGCTTTAGACACAATGAACATATATAACTCAAAACAACAGTTAGGAAGAGGGCCTGTGAACATCAGCTTTGAGTCCAGCTTGATGGTTCAGTACAATAGCTGTTCAGTGAAGCTGTTGTTTAAGTCAAATAATAATTAGCTACTTGAAGCAATCAGATTTGAGGAAGTCGACATAAATAAACTAAGTAACAAAATGAACAACTGTTATTAAAAGTATGGAAATGGGCCTGAAGGCAGGTGTGTGAGGATATGCTTTTACTTCATGCCTTTAAGACGACTTTATTGAAGCAGAATTGCTTGATTATTAATTTCGGTTACATTTGTTTCAAAAATCCAATAACTAATCCAAGAACATTGATGTGAGAACCAATATATCTAAGTTTCCAAAACACACTTAATAAAGTTCTGCACATGTCTACTTAATAAGGTGAGTCCATAGTGTTGGAGCAGTCTAAGAGCATAGGCGGAGGATTGGCTAACCGATAGAAGGACAGAGAGTTGGGATAAATGAGGTATTTTCCGGATTGTAATCTGTAACTACTGGAGGACTAGTGATCAGTGCTAGTGCCACAATCATTTACAACATATGTTCGTGACTTTAATGATAGAAGTGCATGCACTACCACTAAGTTTGTGGATGACACAAAAATGGGTGGAGAGGCAAGTAATGAGGATGGCACAAGACCTGGAACACCCTTTGCTCAAGATTGCTATCAAGCCAGGGGACAAATGAGTATTGAGGGCGAGTAAAGGTAGGAGACGGAGGGAGAAAAGGCCCTGCCATTTCTTTACAAGCCAAGTATTATCTTACCCTAAAATAATATTGCCATTGCTTCATTGTCAATGAGTCACAATCCTGGGACTCCATCCTAAAAGTTCTTTGAGGTTACCCACATATATAGATTGCAAGCATTCACGGAGCTGCTCACGATCATCTTCTTAAAGGCATTTTGTGATGAGCAACAGACCCTGGTCTTGCCACCAATGCCTGCATGCCAAGAATTAATTACAGTAAATATAGCCACCAGCCAAACTCAGGTTGGCTATTTCATCCTTGACTCTTACTGCCTTAATCAACTCTTGCACAATATCCAATTCGTGTTTGTGATGCCCAATTTATCCAATTCAATCCCACAATATGCGATTCACCTTCAAAATAAAACTCAGAAAATCTGATTAATTTGCCCATGATGTTGATTGACACCAATTTGCATGTTCCAATTCAGCCTCCTCCCCTTCACCCCTCAGCTTGTAGCTGTTACTTCCAGTTTTCCCAACTGAAAATTTACATCCATTTCTTCGCTGCTGTAGTCTATGTTAGAGACAATAACAATAAATCAGTCTCCCTTTCACACAGATACAGACCATTGCGATACATCAGTTTTACACACAGTCGTGTCTCTGATCACCTCATTTTGTGTGTTTGATATTTCTTTTAAAATATTGCTATATAATATATAAATAACCTTGCATACTATTCTATAAATTTTCAGAAATGGTATATTATTTTGTACACTACTTTTACAAATTGGTGCATTGTTGTATAAAATGGCATTTTCTATACTGCCTAATGTATCATTTTATGTAGTCCAGTTCTCTGTACTGGCATGCCAATTTATTTGATTGCCATGATTCGGGATTTTTGAAAATTTTTTGATGTAATGAAGTTGGGAGTGGGTTACGCTTATGCCTTAGATACTAAAACAAAAGAAGAATGCGCATTGGTTTGTAGGCATTGCATTGTGTATCAAAACTGTATTATTGTGCACCACCATTTACTTATAACCACGTCAATAAGATCTACCATTTCTCATCAGGAGCTCATGAAGCCTGAACAACATTCACTTTGAGGACAGCAGGAAATCGAAGAAAAAAAAAACAGAAATTGCTGGAAATACACAGCAGCCTCTGTGGAAAGAGAAATAGAATTTATGACTCAGCCTCCAGTTTGAAACAAAATGCTTTACTTATTACTTCTGATGATTTAGTTCACAAATATCTACTACAAACAAAGGACACTGGTAGTTAACCCTCAAGGAAGGAAAGAAAGCACAACTTATCATATTAGAGGGTATTGTGAGCACTAATATTCAGTATTTTGGAAAACTGTTTTTAATTCTACATTTCACTTGGTGCATCCCCTGTGCTCCATAATTTGCTTCATTGTGATCAATCAAAGGATTTCAATGTCTATGTTAATTCCAAGTTTAGACTTGACCAAAATGTATTGTGTGCTGAGCATTCAAACACTAGTGACCTGTGGGATTTAGAAAACTCCCTAACCTTGGGAACAAGAAATGAGGTTCAGGTATAGACATAATCCCGCTTTCAGAATTTGCCATCATTGAAATAGGAACTACAACCATCTCAAGTTTCTTGGTGTGTTGACTCACTTAAAAATTCATATTTGAAACATATTTTCATTACTTACAGGTAACTTTAGGTAAAATTTCCATGATGAAATGCTAAACCATGGATTTGCCATAGAGCATTATTTCACAGAATCAAATGGGGAAAAAATGACCTTGCGCAATTAAAACATTAACAACATGCAAAATGTTACCTGAGATCAGACTTCAAATGATTTTTACAAACAGTTTAATTTTACTGTCAAGTTAATTATATAACTGTTCTGTGCATCTGTCCCAGTATTACATTAGTATATCCTGTTTATGTGTGTGTGCGTGTGTTGTAAAGTACATGTCTAATTAAAAGCAATAACTAGGTGTAGCTTCATGAACACAGCATTTTTAGGTTTATTACATTTTTAACTTGAGTAGTAATCCAGTCTCTGTGCGTAATTTGATTTTAAAAAATTGAAAATTGTTCAAAAAAGCAACATAGAACCATTCGTTCATCACATTTGTGTGTAGCAGCATCGATAGATTAAAAAAACACAGTTTATGAGCTTTTAAAACAGCACTACTGGTCTCCTTGCAGTTTAATTAAAACAAAAGCACTCATATTTGAACCTCTTGAAAAGTTAGCGATCAAATGTAATTAGCAAAAGCCCTCAATTGGGATATGTTGCAGATGTGACCATCTGTGATTGTATCAGAAGGATTGACTACCGCACAGACCTTGTTCCCACCCTTTAAAGGAAAAGGAATGAAAGGGTATAGAATTGGAGATGTGCAAATGAAGCAGACAGGATAAAAGAAAAAAACATTTTATTATAATAAAGAGTTAGGGTACGGAATGCAACGCCTGGAAATGTGGTGAAGGTAGGTTCTGTTGAGACATTCAAGAGGGCATTGCTTGATTATTTGGATGGAATGGGGGCAGGGTTATGGGGAAATGCCAGGATATTGGCACTAGGTAAATGAACCAATGCGCCAAAAGGCCGCTCGAAGCACTTACCAGTTCTGTGATCCCATGAATATTTACACACATGCCAAGCAATGAGTATTTCCAATAAGATAAAATGTATCCATTTCCCCTTGACATTCCTTGTCATAACCATCACTTAATTACTTCACTATCAATATCCTTGGTTTTACCATTGACCAGAAACTGAACTGGACTAGCCATATAAATATTGTGGCTACAAGAGCATGTAAAAGACAGGGAATTTTATGGTAAGTAACTCACCTCCTAATTCTCCAATGCCTGTCCACAAAGTACAACACACAACTCAGGAGTGTGATGGGTGCAGCTCCAACAACACTCAAAAGCTTGATGCCATCCAGGACAAAGTAGTTGTTTCATTCGCACCACATCTGCCACCCTTAATATTTACTCCCTTAGTCACTGGTGCATAGCTGCAGCTGTTCATCAATCACTGGAGACTATTTTGTCTTCCGACCTCACGATGGATAGCAGGTCAATGATGAGGCAAATGAAGATATTTGAGCCTGTGACACTGCTGCAAGGAACACCTGCAGATATGCCCATTGTTTGAGTTGATTGGTCTCAAAAACCATAATTCTCTTCGTGCTAAAAATGATTATAAAGAGTTGATGTTTTCTTCTGACTCCTATTGACCTCGGTTTTGTTATCCTAGGTGTAGATCTTAGTGCTTATCATGCATCTGGGCTATTGTAGCAGTCCAGTGATCCATGCTCCCAGATTATTAGGATTGCTGTGTACCTCCCCATGGCGGTGAGACTACAAAGTACAAATTTGCTGCCCCCTTTTAGGTTGACAGCATTTGTTCTTACACCCCTGGAACTCCGTCAGTTCCTTTGCTGTTGACTGTTAGCCAGCCAGCGTAGACTAATGTCAGCCAAACTGGAGCAGTGCACTGCAAATGCTGGAAATCAGAAATTATGCCAGAAAAGCTGGAGATGCTCAGCATCTGTGGAGAAAGAAATCGTCACCCTTTTCAGTTTGATGTCGCTTTGACTACCACCATACTTTTTGAGGTGATGCAGCCTAGACCCTAAGTTCATTGAAGTTGTCCTTCAAGACCATCCACAGTCTCCTCCATTGAATGCCAGCCGCCTTCCATCAGACAAACTTCAAATAATGCAATGACGTTGAATTGGAGCGTCAGGACAAACAACAGCAAGCCAGGCTATAAGAGAATTTCTTTTTTATCATTTCCCACAGATTACCCATTTTGTCTCCTACTTGTTTATCCTGTTTATATTGCAGAACAAGTAGATATTGTCCCCATACCTATGTAAAGAAATGATATTATTTTGCCCCTTATGGTCTGTAAAATCTTCCAAATTCCTCCAGCAATTCACTATAGTAGAGAGGAAAAGAAGTTGAAGCTGTACATGGTGGAATGAACCCTTAAATTGTTTGGGCATCAAGTGCCAGGCCAGCACTTATTGCCCACCCCTAATTGTTCAGAAGGTAGTTAACAGTCAACCACGTTGCTGTGAGCCTGGAGTCAAACGTTGGTCAGACGGGCAGAGACAGCAGTTTCCTTCCCTCAAGGTCATTAGTGAACTAGATGCATTTGTTCATACTATTAACAATGGCTTCATGATTATTATTAGACTTTTAGATTATTATTAGATATTTAATTCAACCCAAATTCCACTATCTGCTGTGGCGGGATTTGAATGCTGGTCCATGGACCTTTTTAGAGATCTCTGAATTAATAGTCTAGCAGTAATACCACAAGGCCATTGTGTTCCCAGAACAGAAATGAACCCAAAAACAGAAATAGCTAGAGAGGCTCGAGGGGTCTGGCAGAGAAAGCAGAGTTACCATTTCTGGTCCAGTAATCCTTCTTCAGACCTGGATTCACCTTGCTTCCTCACAAATTTTGCTTCAGGTTTGTCTGAGGAAGGTATTCCACCACATTCTTTGATCAATATGGTTAATATGGAACTTCATTCCAATGCCAGCTGTCCCACATTGTCTGAACATGGCACAGATTGGCAAGTGGCACTTGCTTTGTTCCCGGATCTGGATGTTACTCCTGCAAATTAAACAATTGTGGCCAGTGTGTTCACTGTCTACCTTTGGTCCTATCTACAGACAACCCCCTTCCATCAGATTTATGGTACAGCTGGGCCAGGCTGTTGTAGTCATGGGTAACAGGTAACGGTAAAGTTGCCATTGTCCCAGACACCATGGAGCTGCTTCGTAATTAGAAAGAGATGACTGGTCGTGAGTTTAGCTTTAGGGTCACCGTGCCTCAGGTGAAGGAGAAGTTGAGAAAGAGAACCTTCATGGTAAACTCAACCAGTACATCCTGAAAATGTTAACACAAGCAGAGTCACATCACCTTGAATGAATCCCAGCAGATTGCACGTAATGTTCAACAACATTTGTGGACAACAGTTTGCGTCTGGACTGTGATGTTTGGCAGAAGCAAAGGTGGTAAAGGTGCTGACAAAAAGCAATACTGGTCCATGTAGAAACACAAGGTTGAACTGAAAAGAACAGTGAAGGTCCAATAACTGAGACTATAGCACTGGTAACAAGAGAGGATGGGATTGGCATATTCAGGCAATGAATGTAGCAATCCAATGGTGGAAAATCAAAAGGATATAAGCTGATTTTAAAGCCCATTTAAGTTGTTTTTAAATTTGTGGAGGAACATCTTTATTCCAGGACAAGTTTCTCACACTGAACAATATTGCCTTTACTATGATAATGAAATGTGAGGCTGGATGAACACAGCAGGCCCAGCAGCATCTCAGGAGCACAAAAACTGACGTTTCGGGCCTAGACCCTTCATCAGAGAGGGGAATGGGGTGAGGGTTCTGGAATAAATAGGGAGAGAGGGGGAGGCGGACCGAAGATGACAAAGTGTGGAGCTGGATGAACACAGCAGGCCAAGCAGCATCTCAGGAGCACAAAAGCTGACGTTTTGGGTCTAGACCCTTCATCAGATCTGATGTCCATGATGGACATGTCATCTGAAGAATGGGAGGGGGAGTTAAAATGGTTCATGACTGGGAGGTGCAGTTGTTTGTTGCGAACCGAGCGGAGGTGTTCTGCAAGGCGGTCCCCAAGCCTCTGCTTGGTTTCCCCAATGTAGAGGAAGCCACGCCAGGTGCAATGGATACAATATACCACATTGGCAGATGTGCAGGTAAACATCTGCTTGATATGGAAGGTCATCTTCGGGCCTGGGATAGGGGTGAGGGAGGAGGTGTGGGGGCAAGTGTAGCACTTCCTGCGGTTGCAGGGGAAGGTGCCGGGTGTGGTAGGGTTGGAGGGGAGCGTGGAGCGGACGAGGGAGTCGCGGAGAGCTTGGTCTCTCCAGAAGGCAGACAAGGGTGGGGATGGAAAAATGTCTTGGGGGTGGGGTAGGATTGTAGATGGCGGAAGTGTCAGAGGGTGATGCGTTGTGTCTGGAGGTTGGTGGGGTTGTGTGTGTTCTTCCTCTCACCCATCCCTTCCTCCCACCTCAAGCCGCACCTTCATTTCCTACTTACCACCTCATCCCGCCTCCTTGGCCTGTCCGTCTTCCCTGGGCTGACCTATCCCCTCCCTACCTCCTCACCTATACTCTCTTCTCCACCTATCTTCTTTTCTCTCCATCTTCAGTCCGCCTCCCCCTCTCTCCCTATTTATTCCAGTTCCCTCTCCCCATTCCCCTCCCTGATGAAGGGTCTAGGCCAGAAACGTCAGCTTGACGTCAGCTTTTGTGCTCCTGAGATGCTGCTTGGCCTGCTGTGTTCATCCAGCTCCACACTTCGTTATCCAGGTAAGGCTGGCAGTTTCTTTTTCTAAAGGACATTAATGAACCAGGTGGATTTCCTTCCCCCTGACAATTGACATCATTAGACTCTTGATTCCAGATATTTTTTGGTTGGATTTAAATTCCACCACCTGCCATGGTGGGATTTGAACCTGGGTCCCCAGAGCATTACTTGGGTCTCTGGAGTAACAGGCCAGTGATCATACCACTAAGCCATCACCTCCCCTTCCTGCAAGGACAAGGTAAAGAAATTGAATGTTAGAGTAGTGTCCCGATTGCAATGGTTTGTCAGTAGGTGTATGATTGGGTGCAACGAATTCAGCAGTGCTGCCACTGGTGGAATGTGCCATTTAAAGACACACACACTCACCTTGAGAATATGTATCAGATGCTCAATATCCTTCTTGCAATGTATCCATGATTTTGGTGCAGCATTCCTGGCATATACACATATGACTATTCATGTGAAGACAAATTACCTTAACAAAGCCCGAATCCACTCTTTTAGTGAGAGTATTTTTTCAGTTAACCGCACTTCATAAAACTATCACCCCATATTTAAACACCCACTTATACCCAATTAACCAACATATCCATCGTCATTCCATTAGGTTTCAAGCATATTAAAAGACTGATTTTTTAAAAAAATAAGTCAAGATAGTACTACAAAAAGACAGCACCACATTGCATTTCCCGTTCACACAGGTCCTAGATCCAATGTAAATGATGCTATGGTAAAACATATTTTTACCCACAGCACATTCCATGTAAAAACTCATTGAAATTCTGTGAGTAAATTAAAGTGTAATGAATAGAGAGGATATCACTGAAAGTAAAATCTTGTCCAAAGCTGCAAAGGTATGTCCCAATCTAAGAGAATGAAACCACCTGAGAACAAAGGAGTTAGATTGATGTAACTAAAGTGGAAACAAACAAAAAGGTGACACTTTAGCAGTTGTTATCGATGGATTAAAGTTTCTCAGGTATCAGGATGTGTTGCTCATTCATGCTGACATGAAAATATACTTTGATAAAGGTGCCAAAGGCAGTGACATTCTAGTTTGCAGTTGATAAACCTTTCAATTATCAGCCTAGGAATAAGAAAAAAATGAATATCTATTTTTCATTCCTCCAAATGTACCTAATACTATGTGAGCTAAATGCTCATGCAGTAAACGGAGATGAAATAATGAAAACCCTACAGTGATTATTGTGCTAGTAACAGGATTTAATGTGAGCTAAGCTGTGTGATGGATCATGCATAACAGATGGCAATTGAATCATTTTCACAGAAATGTTTGCCACCAAGTCAGTTATTTACTTACAACACAAATTGCTGTGGGTTAGGACAACAAACTGATAAAGATCAACTATTCTTAAAACTAATGCACCATCCTTCCAGTGTCCATTGCCCCAAAGCTTATTTCATTTGATATTTAGAACATAGAACATAGAACAGTACAGCACAGAACAGGCCCTTCAGCCCACAATGTTGTGCCGACCATTGATCCTCATGTATGCACCCTCAAATTTCTGTGACCATATACATGTCCAGCAGTCTCTTAAATGACCCCAATGACCTTGCTTCCACAACTGCTGTTGGCAACGCATTCCATGCTCTCACAACTCTCTGCGTAAAGAACCTGCCTCTGACATCCCCTCTATACTTTCCACCAACCAGCTTAAAACTATGACCCCTCGTGCTAGCCATTTCTGCCCTGGGAAATAGTCTCTGGCTATCAACTCTATCTATGCCTCTCATTATCTTGTATACCTCAATTAGGTCCCCTCTCCTCCTCCTTTTCTCCAATGAAAAGAGACCGAGCTCAGTCAACCTCTCTTCATAAGATAAGCCCTCCAGTCCAGGCAGCATCCTGGTAAACCTCCTCTGAACCCTCTCCAAAGCATCCACATCTTTCCTATAATAGGGCGCCCAGAACTGGACGCAGTATTCCAAGTGCGGTCTAACCAAAGTTTTATAGAGCTGCAACAAGATCTCACGACTCTTAAACTCAATCCCCCTGTTAATGAAAGCCAAAACACCATATGCTTTCTTAACAACCCTGTCCACTTGGGTGGCCATTTTAAGGGATCTATGTATCTGCACACCAAGATCCCTCTGTTCCTCCACACTGCCAAGAATCCTATCCTTAATCCTGTACTCAGCTTTCAAATTCGACCTTCCAAAATGCATCACCTCGCATTTATCCAGGTTGAACTCCATCTGCCACCTCTCAGCCCATCTCTGCATCCTGTCAATGTCCCGCTGCAGCCTACAACAGCCCTCTACACTGTCAACGACACCTCCGACCTTTGTGTCGTCTGCAAACTTGCTGACCCATCCTTCAATTCCCTCGTCCAAGTCATTAATAAAAATTACAAACAGTAGAGGCCCAAGGACAGAGCCCTGTGGAACTCCACTCACCACTGACTTCCAGGCAGAATATTTTCCTTCTACTACCACTCGCTGTCTTCTGTTGGCCAGCCAATTCTGTATCCAAGCAGCTAAGTTCCCCTGTATCCCATTCCTCCTGACCTTCTGAATGAGCCTACCATGGGGAACCTTATCAAATGCCTTACTGAAGTCCATATACACCACATCCACAGCTCGACCCTCATCAACCTTTCTAGTCACATCCTCAAAAAACTCGATAAGGTTTGTAAGGCATGACCTACCCCTCACAAAGCCGTGTTGACTGTATTTGATCAAGCCATGCTCTTCCAGATGGTCATAAATCTTATCCCTCAGAATCCTTTCTAACACCTTGCAGACGACAGACGTGAGACTTACCGGTCTATAATTGCTGGAGATTTCCCTATTTCCTTTCTTGAAGAGAGGAATTACATTTGCCTCTCTCCAGTCCTCAGGTACGACTCCAGTGGAGAGCGAGGATGCAAAGATCTTCGCAAGTGGCGAAGCAATTGCATTTCTCGCTTCCCAAAGCGGCCGAGGACAAATCTGATCCGGGCCTGGCGACTTGTCAATCTTAATGTTTGACAAAATTTTCAGCACATCAGCTTCGTCTATCTCTATCCATTCCAGCATGCACACCTGCTCTTTATTTATGAAATGTAGATTATACATTTCTCCTTTCCTGGAGGGCGTTTTTTTTATCCTGACTGAGCAGGGGCAAGGAAGGTTAGTTTGACTGGAGAATTAAATTCCTACTTGACTATCCACCAACTTCTGTGGGCTTTTGGCAGCCTACAGATTAGTATAGAGTGTTTTGAATTTATAATTGTGGGGTAATCAGTCCAGCTTCATATCCAATTGGCTACAGACTGCTTCAAGCTCATGAGAGGTCCTGTATTTTGTCCTTTCTTTCGTATCGTGGCACATGGCTGCAGAATTTTCCTAGATGCTACATGGAATTATTTTTCTTGGGTTTGCTGCCCGAAGGCAGGTCTGTGGTGATTGTTCTTTGAACCACAATGCAGTGTTATTCATGGTCAAACGCGGAGGCAGCCCTTGAGTCTGGCTCAGCTAGAACAGGGATCAAAACTTGTCATGTTTTGTTGTCAATCTGGTTCACATGCTAGCCATCCAACTTACTGGCCCCAACCTCAAGAATTATTCGTCCCCACTCTCTGGAGATCAAAACTGACAAAACTCATCACAACCTAATTGATGACTGTGGACACACGTATGAGATGCAGATAACAATTAATGCAAGTCAATCCATAATAGAGAAGCTCTGTTTAAAAGGCATGCTTTGCGAACTTCTTTCGAGTTCGGCTGATTACAGTCTCAAGCTGTTTTTGCCTGGCTGTGATCAGCTGGTACTTTACCTTCTAAACAATATTAAACTCTGACAGAGAAATCAATTTATGAGGCTACTGAAAAATACACAGAAATCACAATGACAATTTTATTCCAATTTGATGTCACCAATGTTCCTTTTTCTCCACATTAGCTCAGATTTCATTTGCTTGAGTATATAGCGGTGGAGAAGTACTGCATTGTGGAAAAGTTGACCCATGTTATAGACATGTAGGATGTCATTATTACTTTGATAAGAGCCACTTCAGCACTGCAGTAGATGTTGAAATCTGACTGGAGGGTTTTGGCATGAGGTTTCCGGAATACTAGACACTGACTTGATGAAAAGCAATACCTTCAATGACTTTGGAGAGAAAAGGGAGGATGTAAATTATATTGAGATAACAAGGTGTAGAGCTGGATGAACACAGTAAGCCCAGCAGCATCAGAGGAGCAGAAAGCTGACATTTTGGGTCTGGACCCTTCTTCAGATTTTCTGAAGAAGGGTCCAGACCTGAAACGTCAGCTTTCCTGCTCCTCTGTTGCTGCTTGGCCTGCTGTGTTGGTGCAGCTCTACACCTTGTTATCTCAGATTCTCCAACATTGGCAGTTCCTACTATCTCACGTAAATTATACTGTAACCTGTAAAGGTGTCCAAAGGTCAAAGGATTTTGTTTTGAGGTGGTGAGTGGTGATGGCAGATTTAACGGAGAGAGAGAGAGAGAGAGAGAGAGAGAGAGACAGTGTTCGAAAAAAAGGATCCTTTAATAATATCCATAATAGATCCTCAGGCCATGGATCTAAGTAGAGCTGGAGAGTTCACCTAGTGTCCTAGCTTGATGTTAAGAAGAGTTCGGGCAAAAAATGTGGCATGTTGTTTATTTGGCTTCAAGATTCTTGATTCCTGATTTCTCTGGACCAGTTGACTTATTGGGCAGACAGAACAGGAACTTGGTGCTACCCCGCATATACCTAATTATACTATTTGATTGGAACAAGCCTGCACTGCTGGTAGTTAACAGCGGTCATGTCAGGAGAGAGGCGAAGTGGGGTGATGTGAGTGGGGGGGAGGAGGGGGAATTGGTGAGTTGTGTTTCCAGAAAACTCTTGGTGGCATCACTCTGCTCCCATTAAAGGCAGTCCATGTATCTCAAAGGGAGATCAGACTGAATTGCAGGGAGGATATTGCCAAAAGCTAATGCTGCAATTCTAAACAAGGAAACTGCATTGTCACAGTGCTGAGGGGCATTCCAGCCTCACAGATATGGTCCTGGAACCCAGTGGTGATTGTGAGCATGAGGGGAGGGCTATTTTCCCACAGGGGGCCTGGAGGCCTTCAAAATGCATCTGCGGAAAAGCACAGTGGCAGGCCAAGGAGCTCAATTCCCATAGTCGTGCCACCATGAGGACTGAAGAATCAACCAGGGGATTCAAGGTCAATGAGAGCTTCCTTGATATTTCCTACTCAGAACAACAACAGACTCTCAGAATACCGTAGTTTCAGCACAATTCCGCAGCAACACTCCCTGACACTCAGGGATCATATCCAACATGGATATCCACCTCCAGCCACTTAGCCTTGGAAAGCACAGCGCCCAGACACAATGTAAGACTCCCTCACTGACATTGGTTAGGAATGAGAAGCTTAACACATAAGGAACATTTGAGGACTCTGTTACTCTTCTCATTTGGAGTTTGGAAGCATGAGGGGAGCTCTAATTGAAACTTACAGAATACTGAATAGCCTGGACAGAGCAGATGTTGGGAAGATGCTTCCATTGGTAAGAGAGTCTAGGACCCGGGACACAGCCTTAGAGTAAAGGGAAGACCTTTTGGAATGGAGATAAGGAGAAACTTCTTCAGCTGGAGAGTGGTGAATCTATGGAATTCACTGCCACAGAAGGCTGTGGAGGGCAGGTCATTGAGTTCATTTAAGAATGAGATAGGTAGGCTCTTGATTGTCAAGAGATCAATGGTCACGGGGATAAAGTGGGAGAATGGAGTTGAAGAACTTACCAGCCGTGATTGAATGGCTGAGCAGACTCAATGGGCTGGATTGTCTAATTTCTGCTCCTATGTCCTATGGGCTTATGGTCTTACATTCTACACCTGCCCTTGAAGAACAAGATAGCCCAGAACAGGAGGCAAAAACGTGGAACCTGTGGAGCGCATTGACTCCTTCTCTTGACCCCTATGAAAGGAATTGTTCTCAGTACCGTGGGACTGGCTAAGACAGGTCCAAGGTAATTTGATAATCCTGAGGACACCTTTCAGCTTTTTTTCCACTTGACAGCTCTCATTGAGCTTTCTGATGTAGAACTTGCTGATGGTATGGCCTTTAATCGCTGAGATTTTCCAGCAATTTCTGCTTTTGTTTCTGATTTCCAGCATCTGCAGATGTCTAGGAGTTTATTTTGGAAAAGAGTTACTTTGTTTGCCAGCGCACTAAATGACAATATTGATGAAGTAACATACAGAACAGCAGTGTCAGGTAACACAGAGATACTGGGTGCTTTGGTAGACCTGACAGACACTGTCCTTTTATCACCAAGGAAGCATAAAAAAATCCAGATCCCAGCCTGACTGAGAACATGACATGCAGCATGCCTTTTCCCCAAGCTTTGCTCTGTCTGATTATTATGGTGCAGGTCTTGAGCCACTGCTATTGCTGCTCATTTAACTGTAGGAGATTTTGTGTTGAGGTTGGTTGGCTCACCAAGCTGGTTTGTTGTTCCAAAGATGTTTCGTTACCGTGCTTGGAAACATCCTCAGTGCAGCCTCTGATGAAGCATCGGTGTGTTTTCCCGCCTGGTTTTGAAACTCTGGGATCAGTTGTAATGGGTTGCCTCACTTCTGTGTTTCTTCTGTAGTGGAATGTATATGGGTTGGATTCAATGTGTTTATTAATAGTTTGTTTCGTGAGGTGCCATGCTTCCAGGAATTCTCATGCATGTCTCTGCCTAGCCTGTCCCAGGATCTTGGTGTTGTCCCAGTTGAAGCCATGGTTCTCCTTGTCCATATGGATTGAGATGAGTGAGTATTAGTCATGTCTTTTTGTAGTCAGTTGATGCTTATGTACTCTTGTTGTTAGTTTCCTTCCTGTTTGTCCGATATAGTGTTTCTCGCATTCTCTGCAGGAGAGTCCAGCTCGGCGAGCCAACCAACATCAACACTCACAACCCGAGCTACAGATCTACACCAAAGCCTTAGAGATTTTGTGATCAGGTCACTGAAAACTCTGTCTTCAGTGTTGGTGAATGTATAATGCTCATGTTTTTTGTCGAAAGTTTAATTCATCAACTCTCCATGCTCAGTTCCACTTTCCCATTCCTGCTCAACAGTTGAAGAATTCCTTGTGCACCAGCTAAGAACAACTTGCTCTTGTTCAACAACGCTTGTACCCCAGTACCTAAATTTTGCACCCTGGAGTAAAACATAATCAAGGGATCAAAATGAGGTCACTTCAGACAAGGTTTTGGGAAATACTGAGCCACTATGAATTGGAGACAGATGTAGAGCTTCAGAAAATATCATAAGTAGCCCCAAAGCCACATGAACAATTTCACAAAGGGGAACCAGAAACTTATCATCACATTAATGTTATGCAACTCTTGATGCATGGTCTCCCCATGTTTTTCTGCAGCAACACTCTGGTGAATTCACAATATTTAAGCATGCGGATAATTTCCACGGAAACAAATGTTCAATGCTACTCAATAAAAGTTATACCACACAGTTATATCACACAGATAGAGATGAAGAAATAAAAATTTCTGTGAATCCCAGAGAGGGGGAGCAATTTAAGCCATCCCTTCCACTGGGGAAACAAATAGATCTAGTACAAGGACTGACCTATCCCCTCCCCACCTACACTCTCCTCTCCACCTATCTTCTTTTCTCTCCATCTTCAGTCCACCTCCCCCTCTCTCCCTATTTATTCCAGAACCCTCACCCCATCCCCCTCTCTGATGAAGGGTCTAGGCCCGAAACGTCAGCTTTTGTGCTCCTGAGATGCTGCTGGGCCTGCTGTGTTCATCCAGCCTCACATTTTATGATCTAGTACTATGTGGCTTTTACAGCCTGCTGTGTTTTTATTCTTTGTTGAGGTGTTAATGAATGGACAGTAATATTGGGCTGAGTTTAAAGCTTTTACTGCACAAAATTCTTTGGGTTTGACACCTGGCGAGATAAATTAAAATGATCCCATGTGACTTGAAGACACTGAAGTAGAATAAAAGCAACAGTCTGTGTTGTCATTCATTTACAATTCATCTCCATAACTGAAATCAGCTGAAAAACAAAATCAGCAAAGCTATGCCTCAGTTCAGGGAAACATTGCACATCCCAATTACGTTGTGATTAAAAGATACTTTACTCATTTCAATAAGTAGCATGTGTTTTAGATAACACAGAATTGCACAGCTCCTCTGGGACACTTACAACCATAAGCAGACTTACCTAGTCCTTGAAGAAATGTTTTGTTAAACCTTTTCTGTTGAGGTACCCAATTAAACCTCCTAATGAAACAAAGTGGTCTTTTTGCTCACCCAGTTTAAATCAGGAAAATAAATTTAATGAGGAGATTACTTTTCACCTGTTCAATCAGAGCAAAGGGCAAATCAGTTTAGAGCTGAAACCAAGGAGAACATTCAAATTCTGTTCGGTAATCTGTCATATTTAGTGTAAGTAATTTGCACGATGAGTAGAAGCATCAATCACCAGAGGTGTGTAAACAAAGGAGAGAGCAAATTGCAGTTGGACTGCCTTTAAGCATCTATAACTTTATTCAACTACAAAATTGGCTCATTGATAGATCCTGCACCGTGGATTTTATTTGCAGTAATAGAGGATCAGAAAAGCCATTCCTCTCACCCCAAGCCGCACCTCCAACTCCTACCTACTAACCTCATCCCATCTCCTTGACCTGTCCCCTCCCCACCTATACTCTCCTCTCCACTTATCTTCTTTTCTCTCCATCTTCGGTCCGCCTCCCCCTCTCTCCCTATTTATTCCAGAACCCTCACCCCATCCCCCTCTCTGATGAAGGGTCTAGGCCCGAAACGTCAGCTTTTGTGCTCCTGAGATGCTGCTGGGCCTGCTGTGTTCATCCAGCCTCACATTTTATTATCATTTGAGTGAAACTTTTTTTTTAAAAATTGGATTTTTTTGTCATCCGTGTGTGTGGAACCAATTATTCTATATATTTATATCCCAGCAATGTTTTAGTTTGAACAGCAGATAATTCCCCAGCTGGACATGATTGTTTAAGACCTGAGCCGAATGGTTTGCATGGAGTACTTTCTGTCTCAGTTTCTCCATAATGGATACTTGTCAGCAAAAGAATCATAGATGTTTATTACAGAACACGGGCCCATTTCGCCTTCTGTGGCTCATACTGGCTCCTTTTTGGAGCAGTCTAAAATAAATTGCACTACTCTCCACCTGTAACCTTGACCATCCTCTGCCTCAAATAATTATCCACATGTCTATTGTCTTAATTACCCCCTGTTTTTGTTAGGAGCCAAATAGTGTGAAGCTTTAGTCAGAGATCAGAAAACATGTAAAATATATGAAAATGATTTTGGCATTTGAAAGCTGCAATATTTTTTCTATTTACAGGCAGGAATTCACCTTTCAGCACTTTGATTCAACAGTTGGGCAGTCTTTCTTGCACCAACTCTCTTCACAGGAGTAAAACAGAGAAAGCTGTTATGCAGAATTATTCTAATGATGTGGAATGAAAAGTGTATACATATATGCCTGCACTGAGAAATTCTGAGTCTGTGATACCACCCTTAAACCACCCCGACATGGGAAACAAGAGCTCTGACCCACATTGGACTTTCTTTTTCCATGATGCTTCAGCCAGAGGAAAGAATCTGTTCATGACTACCCTATTGGTTTAAAACTGTGTTGTTGATACAGCATTAATCAGTTAGGACATATGGCACAATTTTTCTCACAAGTACAACATTGCTGCTTGGATATGACCGTGAAATGGCATTGTTACTGAAACAGTAATACTCACTGGCCTGGAATAATAATCCAGTGTACAAGTGCTCAAATGCAGTTTGAGAATCTGAATTGACTTGTGAAAAAGCCTGTAAATAAAAGTTGGTATCAGTGAAGACGACCACAAAGTTCTTGGTTTGTCATAATGTTCTGTTGTATGTTTTAGTAATTTGGCAATAGTAGAGAACGCAGAAAAGGCAAACAAAGGCTTATTATTTTTCTTTAGTCTTTCTCCACAAACGGGCTTTGCTGGCAAGGTTGCCATTTGTTGCCTATCCCTAATCATGCTTGAACTGATAGGTGCCCAAGATCATTTCAGAGAGCAGTTAAGAGTCAACCGCATTTCTGTGGATCTGATTTTACATGTCAACAAGACAAGGTGCAAATGGTCAATTTCCTTCCGTAAGGGATACTAGTGAAGCAAATGGGTTTTTACAACAAGTGCTGGTCATGGACCCACTATAGACACTAGCTTTACATTTTAGATTTTATTAATGAACTGAATTTAAATTCGACTAGCTGCTGGAGCTGGAACTTGAATGCTTAATCACAGAGCATCATTGTGGGCTCTGCATAGTCTTCAAATGGTATTAGCATTTTGCCACCCCCTCCCTAATATTTGATTGCAACAATCAGAATATTGTCTCCAAAGTGTTAAATATAGACTTTTAAATTATAAAAGTAGGCCAATGTTCTGACAGCAAACTCTGATTGAAATTGTATGCTGGCAGTACACTTCCTTCTATGTTTCATTGAGAGATCTGCCTATTTATCTCAAGTGGATGAATAACTAAAAACAATCTGTTGCACCTCACTGGGGGTGAATGAATTAATGGACATCGTTATTCTTAGCGTCATCACAAAAGATTTTATAAAAGCATGCTGATTTTCCAAATTTCCCTGTCTTTCAGATTTAGGATGACAGAAAGCATCAATCAGGTTTCTATATTTAACAGGAAATACTATGAATATTCTAATTCCAATTTCTAGGAATTACTATTCTAACTACAGGTTAACAGTAATGATGCCTCAACCAGAGGAAAGAACCTTTCTTTGACTGCCCTAATGATCAACATATAACTTTACTACTAAAAGAAAACTCTAAACCCCTTATTAAACTATGCCCTACACACACTCACATACAGAAAGACACAGATGGCCACAAAACAAAATGGGGTTTATGGGCAGAGGGAAGAAGTGAGAAATCAATTCGTTAGTCCCTGTCCACAGGGTTCATTAACATGATCCTTTTGAATTGTCAGCACTCGTTGCTTCTTGATCTCTCTTCTCCAGGTTCTCTCACCTGCCTGCAAGAGGCAAAGAACAACAGATTCAAATTTATAAAGAGATAACAAGGTGCAGAACTGGATGAACACTGCAGGCCAAGCAGCATCAGAGGAGTAGGAAGGCTGACGTTTTGGGCCTAGACCATTTTTTATCTGAAGAAGGATTTAGGCCTGAAACATCAGCCTTCCTGCTCCTCTGATGCTGCTTGGCCTGCAGTGTTCATCCAACTCTATACCTTGTTACCTCAGATTCTCCAACATCTGCAGTTCTTACTATCTCTCAAACTTATAAAGTCTCTGATTTATTTTGCTAAATGCCACAGATCACAGCAACTACTCACTAGAGCAGTACAATGGAAATCAAGCTCCACTATTCCTGGAGTCATCACAAAAGTTAAAGACTTTTAGTCTACAGACTAAAGTTAACTTAAAGACTAAAATTAAAGAATTACTATTCATGACCAATAACTAGATGCTAGCTTTAGGTAAAGAGTTATAAAATATTGTCCCATGTTACTCCTAAATAAAACTCCAATCCTCTTACAATCTTCTCCCTTGCACTTACACACACATCACAGACAGAGTGAGATACAGACAGAAAGAGATGATTAGAAGAGAAAAAACTGAAAAGACAGTTCAGTTTTCTTTGTTCTTAGCTTCAGTGGTTAACATGATCTTTATGACTCTTCTACTTGCAAACTCATTGCTTCTGTCTTTTTCTAATGAGTCCACTGGTTGGTGAGAGTCATAAGGTAGCTGATTCATCTCTTAAATACCTCTAATTTATTAGTTAAATGTCACAGCTTACAACAACAGTTTCTGGGAAGATATACAGACTTCCTTCAGGTTTAAAGTTAGTTTGGCTGCATAGAATGGAGATACCGTTCACAAGTTGGGGAGGAATTGAACAATTCTCTCTCTCTAACTTGGTCCAGCTCCAAACTGTTCACTTATCTGAGGATCAATCACATAGTCGTTTGCAGGTAAAATGTCTTTATCATTAATAACTGATCATTAGTCCAAAGACCAATTAACATAATGTTGCCAACAAAAGCTGCACTTATATCTGCCTCAGCTCAAAGTTGTCTGCAACTTAAACTTCAGTCACTACTTGTTCAAACAAGCTGCATACATGATGCCTGGCTGTCAGCTTATACGCATTCAAAACATACAGCCACCCTTTTAAGCATTAGTTCCTAAGCAGCTGTTTCATATTTCAGCCCATAATTTCTTTTATAAAAGGCACAAAACAAAAAGATGTTGTCTCTGCTGGTGAAATAAACTGACTTTCTTCAGCTAAGGGTTTATTTTTACTGCAGAGTAAAGGACAATGCCTTCCATTCTGGATGCTTGATGGTTTCTAACCAAATACTCACACCCATGAACTGTTCAGCCATCTAGAAGTCATTCACCTAGTTGCCAGCAGGCTAAAGGTATTTTCCATCAACAACTGGTCACCATTCCACAAACCAATCAGATACTTGTCACCAGTCAAATCTCATTCTATATACACTCTCTGACTCTAGTTCGTCTCCAACTAAACTTCTGCCACTTCTTGAGTAAACTATACTTAGAATGAGTGTCGGTAACCCACTTATAAAAAATAAAGTAACCCTTAGTTTTTAAAAGCGTCCTTTTCCTATTTCAGTCCACAATTGAAAATCCAGAAATTTAACCAGATATGACCTTTACAATACACAGAACTCTAATATTTGTGAATCTATTGATTGATTGACATTTTGATGGATATTTGTTCCATGGGAGGGGAAGTAAGTGTACAAAATTGGAAATGAAAAGCATATCAACTATGATGTAATAGAAATAGTAATTAGGGTCAAAGGGCTGAATAGCCTACTCTTGTTCATAAGGTGGCTATATTTGCTTTAAGTTGCCAATCGGAGTTTTAGCCCAATCGCTTCCTGCAGTGTCAGTTCATTTGCAATACGCTACAAAATTTGTTGAAGTATTTTTATGAAATACAGTATAAAATAGAATGAATTAAAGCTTATTGGTCGCTAATGTACCACCATGACACAACAGAAAACAAAATCATGAGGCGCAAAGTTCCATTCAATTGTTGCCTTATGTGTTTGCTGTTAATGTACACAGTCAGATAGTCAATAACCTGGTGGACATTATTATCCACTAAAGATCTCCATGGGCCTGAGGCTCAAGTCCTGATCAACTACGTGGATGTGCTGTCAAGCTCAGTGCAATAAATCAGATTGATAGCAAAGTGATGAGAGTTCTTCAGCAATTTCAAAATAATTAATAACCCAATAACGTTACTGACTCATTCACTGGAACTGCCTGTCTTATTGAACTGGGAGAGGAGGAAACAGAGTCTTTATTGCATTTGTACCCCATATTTCTCTCTGGCTCCACAAACTGGAAGCAGTTTTATAAGTGACAAAGTGTTGGGGGTGAGAACAGGCACGGGATATTCTGATGTTCAATTTGTAAGAAAATCAAAAACATTTCATAAGGAACAGATTTATGATGTTATTATAATAAACCCCCTACATGTCCCATCACTTTGTAAGAATGTATGATCTGAGACCCATTTATAAAAATTAGAATATTATTTTGTGGCTTGAAGGGGTTGCGATCTTGAATGTGATCTGCAAAATGATTAAAGGAGGAGCATGGTTCAAGTTGGAAGAATTTATTTAGGCCACGGGCAGAAGGTTTTATTTGAGGAAGCTATGGAAAATGATGTGCATTGTATATTAGGCTGTGAAAGGCAAGGCATTGTTTAATTTTTCTGCAGGGAGGTCAGACACCTCCATTCACCTGTAGAAGGCAGGAATCCTACATTTTGTGGGTGAGAAAAGGGGAAAGAACCCAGTTAGCAGTACAGATACGCAGCATCACTTTTTCAGCCTCCAACATGGCAGTAGAGTGGAGTCCCTGTGCTGGAACTCATCAGCTCTGTCATTGCTTTTCTTTCTTTTTTCTTTTGTCTGTTTCATTAAAAACCTTTTGAAATCTTTTAAAACGTAATCAGATGGGAATGGAAGAAGCAACTTCTGGACTGGAAGCCAATGCGGGGAGACCCTTTGCAGGCTGAAGGCGAGGCCTCCATGTTTTGAAGCCTGGAATGGTCTGGTAGCTTGGTCCAGTTTAGTCTCAAGGCTGGGTGCCAGCACGGATTGACGTGGAGGGACTATAAATTGAGTACTTTTAAAAATGTTTCTGATTTAGTTTCATTCTGAACATTTTATTTATTAATTTTACAATTTTATATTAAATACTTAAGTATGTGCACCTGGATATTCTGTAACTAAGATGGCACCATAAGTGACCACATTGCAAACTTTTCACTGCACTCATAGTTAGCCATAAAGTTAATTCAGTTAAATTCAATTCATCAATTTAATGGAATTGAAGCTTTAAAAGAAGGAAACAAATGCAACATTGTTACACTACACCATTAAAACGCTTTAGCACAAAGGAAAATAAATAACATTGGTAGCTACAAGGAAAGAGATAACAGCAACATTGAGATACTGCAGGACTGAAAAGTTTCAAAGTGAGATATGTAATTGATCATATTAAGAAGACAAGAAATAATTCTACTCACAAAACTTAGTCTCAGCGAAGGTCCAAATAACAGCACAGATTTAAATATCGGATGGAGAAGCGATTAAGTTATAGAATTGCTTCAAAGCGAAAAATGCAATTACAAGCTGTACAAGTAAACATACTGTTGTTGCCAATAGCTCACATAGCTGATTATGTTCTAAATCAGAAAACTATACGCGAAGGCACACATACTTCTGAAGAAGTTTCACAAACTTTAGCCGATTACTTTAATCTGAAATGAAATGAAATCCTAAGTGAGCAAGATTGATCACAACTATTTAGCGTCTAAGAGCATTTGCCAATAGTTTCAAAGAAAAGTCATTAGACGGGAAATGATAACCCTGTTTCTCTTTTCCCAAATGCTGCCAGACCTGCTAAATTTCTCCAGTAATTCCTGCTTTTTATATCAAAAAGAAGCAACTAACCCAGCTCGTAAATTCAGGATACTGTAAAAAGAAAGTATTTGTTTCCACTGAGCAGCAATATATTCATGTCGGAAATTCATGAGATTAACAGGTTCCCTACATCTGTCTAAGATTCTTACACAGCCCCTTTCAAACCCACATCCCCTTCCACTTCGAAGGACAAAGGCTGCAGATATGTGGCAACGCCATCCCTGCAAGATCCCCTCCAAACTACTCACCATACTGACTTGGAAATATATCACCGTTCCTTCATTGTCACCATGTCAAAATCCTGGAATTGCTACCCTAAGGGTGTTGTGGATATACTTACAGCACATGGACTGCTAAAGGCAGCTAACCACCACTTTCTCATGGCCAACAAGGGATGGGCAATAAATGCTGACCAGCAAGCGACATCACCTCCCATGAGTGTGTCAAAAAAGCTGTTGCGGATGGTAGATATAGCCTATTGTTCCTTGTGCTGGCTTTCATGGTGTCTTCCTCCAAGCATTGCCACAGAAAATGACTACATCAGATGTTACATGCAAGTTACAGTGTTCAAGCTATTGTGTACAAACACATTTCTCCAAACACTTATGATCCTCTGGATCATTACAATGGTTGCTAACTTGTGAGTTCATTTTTGAACATGGAGGGTTATGAAACCTGTTTGTAAGATTAAAAGTGCGCAAGTTTAGGTTTGAATGCTGAGCAATTATTGAAATGTTCTACGGGAAAAAGAATTAAACATAGCTCATCAAATGTACATTTTTCTCATTTCTTTATATAGGGCACAACTGAAGTGCTGACTGCAATTCACTTAACTGTGCCGTGTGATTGCACTAGAAAGGCTACAGAGGTTTTAACAGCATATTGTCCAACTGGAGGATTTAAGAGGAAAGTCTCAGAGCGTTAGGAATGTTTCCTTTGGAACAGAGGAGGGCGAGGGAGATTTAACTGAAATGAATAAAGTAATGAGAAGCAACACTTACTTTAATTTTGTTTTAATACATTGACCCTCAAGGTCAGTGCATGGCATAGGCTTGCAAAACCAATGTAGCCTCACAGCTTTGGGGGAAAATGGGTGGAAGGTTAGGCAGAGTTAATTATAAAACCCTACTCTTCTTAATGAAGAGCCAATAACTGAGAGACATCGATTTGAGGAAGAATCAAAGTTGTTTAGAAGGTGTTTGAGGCAAAATATTTTCCCCACAAAATGATGGAGGGTGGGGGGGTGGGGGGTGTGGGTTGGGATTTGGAACTTGCATCTTAAAGGGTGATAGATTCAGAACACATCACTGCAGTCTGAAAAATAATTAAAGGGGCTATAGGCCAAGCATTGGAATGTCATGCTGGATAGCTAACAGTCAGCCACATGGGCATGACAGATTGATCAGCGTCCTCCACTGTATTGTAAATTTCAATGATCCTCCTTGTAAAGCTGATCTGTGGTTTCATTGATAATGGGAACTGCAGATGCTGGAGAATCCAAGATAATGAAATGTGAGGCTGGATGAACACAGCAGGCCCAGTAGCACCTCAGGAGCACAAAAGCTGACGTTTGGGGTCTAGACCCTTCATCACCTCTGATGAAGGGTCTAGGCCTGAAACGTCAGCTTTTGTGCTCCTGAGATGCCGCTGGGCCTGCTGTGTTCATCCAGCCTCACATTTCATTATCTGTGGTATCATTGTGTTAAAGATAAAATTAACCTAGAAAACTCTTCATAAACAAGCCTCACTTAATAGCCTAATGATAGTTGAACTCATTACTTTGTACTCATCATCAGTGACAGTATAACGTTTCAGAGAATGTGTGATTGAATTTAGAAAGGTGAGAGGTATCTTGGCTTGCCAGCTGGATGTATCCCGATGTTCCTCCTTTCGGGAAGGCCTATAAGGTGGCAATGGTAAACCTTCCCTGGATGAAAGACCCTGGGACTGGACATCTCACCCAATGGGATCAAGTGATCAATCAGAGACCATCAGCTCTTCCGTGTTTGGTGGTGCCACCCAGAAGGTATGGCTGCTGCTGGTATTGCACCAACCCAAGCTCAGTCTCTCATCGAAAGAAGCAGTCCGCAGGTGAGTGGGGGTGCAGGGAGGGAGGGTCATCGAGGGGTTTTGGCCAGACCAGAGAGGGGTTCAGCAGCAAATGCGAGGAGGTGGCTCTCAACTTCCACTTCCTAGTGCTAGTTGTCTATTCAGGCACTGACTGCTTCTGAATGATGGATCTTGGAAGCCTAAAAGCAAAACCAACAGACTTACATTCCTCTGTGTGAATACAGTGGCAGTGGAATAAGACCCCTAAAGTAATCAATTCTGTGAGGAGTTCTATTAAAGGGGATTGTGCATAATACTAGTGCACAGTATTGGAGATAATGTATTAGATTGGATGGAAGCTTGGTTACCACACAGAGGTCAAAGTCAAGAATAATAGATCTCATTCATGTTATAAAAACATAATTAGTGGAGTGTTACAAAGATCAGTCCTAAGGCCTCAGTTATTTATTACCTACGTTCAAAATTTGGAGGGGGTAGAATGAAATATATCCAAATTTGTTGATAACACAAAAATAGGTGTGAGGGTATGTCAGTGATGAGAACATACAGGATCTACAAATGGATGTAGACGATTTGAGTGAGAAAGCAAAAGCTTGGAGTTAAATATCGGGAGGTTATGCTGTTTAGGAGTAAGAATCAAAGGTGGGCCAATATTTAAATAAAGAGAGATTCCAACAAAAAGTGCAGCAAAGAGGGATCTGGGTATTCTTGTCCATGAAACACAAATGTTTGACATGCAGGCACAGTAAGTAATTAAAAAGGCAAATGGTATTTTGGATTTTATTGTTAGCGAGTTTGTAATTTAAAAGCAGGCAAGTTACAACTGTGCAGGGTGTTGGTGAAGTCACTCCAGGAATACTGTGTGCAGTTTTGATCCCTGTAGTTAAGAAATAGAATATACTGAAGTTCAAAAGAGCTTCATGAGGTTGATTCCTGAAATAAGACCAAGGCTTAGGCCTTTATTCATTACAGTTTAGTGAATGAATGGCGGTCTTATTGAAAGATTCAGAGGGGATTTAACAGGGTGGAAGTTGATTAGATGTTTCCTCTAGTGAGGAAATCTTGAACTAGGGATTGAGTTACAAAAAAGGGACACTAAACTAATTTAAAACTAACATGAAAAGGATTTTGTTTCTTCCTCCCTGAGGTTCGTGAATGCCTGGAATTCTCTACCCCAGAGGATTGTGGAAGCTACATCACTGTAAGTATTTAATGAGAGAATGGGTAGATTTTTAGACTAGAACTTTTAGATAGAAATATTATGAAGGAGGTCTGGGGCAGATCAGTTAGATCAGATCCACACAACGTTCTGCCACAGACCTGGTTGTGGAAGAGGTAGGAAGTCAACAGGATCCCTATCCATGATTTATCCATCTGATTAAATGTGCCAGTCACCAAATTATGTATTAAATTTCACCCTTAATTGCTATGTCTGTACAATCGAGAGAAGAAGGTCCTGTTGGATTTTCACAATTATAACTATAGGATACTGAAGAAAATGTTTGACTTTGGTATAAGTACATTTTCACAAGTTAAAACAAAGGCAGGGCCTATTATAATTGACAGCCCAACAAATCAGCTTGTTTGTACCAAACTGGAGATAGAAAGATAACATCAACTTTAACTTAACAAAACTAACAATACATGCAGTCAAAAGCTTTGAAGGAAAAAAGAATAGGAAAATCTGAGTTCTGCTGTATCTTAAAATCTGTTGTGAATATGTTCTGTTGGTGATTTCTGCTACTGATGAGACAGCTATTGCAAATTTGAGACCACAGGTTTAATTCATAACTACATTCCTTGGCTATGAGTTTGAGAAGAAACACAGTTGTGCTCTTTCCGATAACTAACAAACAAGTTTGAGACAGTTGGTAAGAACCCTGCCAAGTGGTGCTTGCATACCAGCCCTTTTCACTGTTCAAGTTTGAAATAAAAGCAAAATAATACAAATGTTGGAAATGCAAGATAGAAACAGAAATAAGCAGTGCTGGAAACACATAGCATAATTGCCAATACCTGTGGGGGCTTGGAGGAGGGACAGAGAAAGAGAGAGAGAAGAGTTGATGTGTTAACTCTTCAAAAATGAGGGAAAATAACACCACCCCTCCCACAATTACCAATGATTCACCGTAAAATAAACTTTACTTAATCAGTTTTGAAGATATTCTGTACTCTCTGACAATGGTATGCCACTGCATTGAACTAATTAATCAGAGTGCCAGACGCAGGAACGAACATTGCAAGATAAATGCTCTTACCTATTCAAAACCATGACTAAAGTACATGTCTTGTAATATTTCATCATTCTTCAGATGTGGCACATGCAAAATCTGTTGGCAAACTTTCTTTTTTTACTCATGGGTTTACTCTGATCCCTGACATCTAAATCTGCCTAAAGACAATTTACATTTAACTACAGTAAGCCATAACAATTAGACTTATTGGCTTTAAATTGATTCACATGTACCGCCATAACCTAACTGACCACAAGCATTGGATAATTGACCTTTGTCCTTGCAATTGAAGTAAATTAGTTGGCTGAAATTTCAGAATACCTCTTATTGACATACACGTGCAAATCTATACTGTACCCAGACAACAGAGACATGCTTTCTATTAAAATGTTGACAATTGTCAAATGTATTACAAAACAAAAACACCTGTTTTAACCAGCAGTTTGTTTTTTCACACACACACACACACACACACACACACACACACACACACACACACACACACACACACACACACACACACGCACACACACACACACAGTGTTAGCATATACCTCATCAACCTCTTTAAATCAAAATGTTACTTCTTGGAATCACATTTCTACAGTGTGGAAGCAGGCCATTTGGACCAGTGAGTGCACTCTGACCCTGTGAAGAGCATTTCATCCAAACCCTCTCTCCAACCCTACCCTAATAACCCTACATTCCCTATGACTTATCCACCGGGCCTACACATGCCTGGACGCTCTTGACAATTTAGTATAGTCAATCCACCTAGCCTGCACGTCTTTGAAATGTGGGAGGCAACAGGAGCACTCAGTTAAAGCCCACACAGACACAGGAAGAATGTGCAAACTCCAAACAGACAGTTGCCTGAGGCTGAAATTGAACCCAGCTTCTCAGCGCTGGGAGGCTGTAGTGTCAACCACTGAGCCACCATGCCACCCCTTATGCATCTAATGCATCTGTCAAGGAAATCTGATGTAAAACCAGAAAATGCTAATATTACCCACTTGTTGCGGCCAATTTTGTAGTGGTATTGTTAACAATCTTGTAAACAAGCAGCCCTGACCAATGCCGAAGGAGGAGAAATACATAACCTATTATGGCAGCTGCATGAATTTCAATTCAATTATAAATCTGTAATTAAAAAGATTGTCTCGGCGATGAAGAACCATGCACCAATATATATAGGCCACAAGCACGCATGTCCATGGTCATTGGCATCTGACATGTGCCAACTTCAAAGAAGGCTCATGGTCCATCTCCAGTCCACTTGTAAGATTCTTCTGCACTTCAATGCTGCACCTGGATTGCATTGAGAGCTGTCATTACAATGCTGCAGCAAGGACATTTTGCACCCAGCTCACAGACTGGACCAGGCTCCATCTCCAGCTTGTTCTTCAGCTGTTACAGTGCTATATTACTCGAAGCCTACCTGGATACTCGTAGCATCAATGCTTTGCATTGCCTTACATTGCTTTGCACTGCCTTGCCTTGCCTTATGTGTTTTGGTTCATTGGCTAGAAATACCAGGCTCTTATTACTGCTGTCATGCTATGCTGTTTAGTGCAGACACAAAGCCAGGAAGCTTTACCTGGTTGCCAGCAAGCCCCAACCAAGTCAAAGGGGATAGTCATCACTCAGGCAAACTAAATCAAGGGCAGTCCCCAAGACCAATGCAAGTTACGCTTGGGGTGGTTCATTGTCAGGATTGTCTCCTCAAACTTGTTGCAAATTCGAATGATAGGCAGCTCACGTCTTTGTTCTTTGTTCCCAATTGTGAGCTGATGCATAGAAACACAGAGGGTGTGCAGAGTTAATGGTATTGGAAGTGGGGAGGCAATAGTAACAGTGATAGAGTGTGAGCCTGAAACAATGTGGGTACAGAAACAGACTTAGAGTGAGAGTGAAGTATCAGAGAGAAGATGGCGACTGGTGAAGTGGAGAAATATATTGACTTTTTTTTACTGTGGGGCTGGGCATTTCTTCAGACAGCTGATATTACTGAGCAGTGAGTTATTCTTGCAAAAGCACGTAGAGGTATTTAATAAGACAAGTTTGGAATGAGAGGATGCGAAAAGCCTTCTTGTGTCTTGGTGACGAACCCTTCAAAAAACTTGATGTGTCTTGAATTTGGCCAAAAGAATGGAAAATTCATCCATAATGTAGCTTGATACTGCCATGCAGTATTAAGGCAGCATTGTATAATTGGCTGTCTTTGAGATAAGCCATTATAATGACTCATCTTTGACCTCAGGTGGAATGAAAGGACATGAAGCAATGCTTCGAGAAAGAGTGAAGGATGTCCTCTTTGGAATACTATCATTAGATAAAACATGCAGGTTATCTAATCATGATTGTAGTGATCGTAGTAGGGTCAGCTAGATATGCCTTATAGAATATGAGTTCCCTGATTGGGGGTCTCTGGTCCCATCAAAAGGAACCAGGCTGACAGATAAGAACAGGGGCATCAGAGGTTCTGTACACTCTGACAGCTGGTACTGAGGAAGCTAAATCGGTGTCAAGGACTTTCCACGTATAGATAATGGGTGATTTGGTGACAGGAGACTGGCTACTATGGATTTATTTCAGTGGCGATGAGACAAAAGCATGCTCCAGAAGAAAATCATTCACAATAGCCATCTTTGAGTTGTGGTAAGCATTTCTGACAACATGCCATTACTTGGGAATCTTGACTTGTTCAAACCTGCCGTTGAACACTAGGCCCAGTATATGGAAAGAATGTGTTATACTTTCCAGGTAACTGACATTGGGACAGATGAGTAATGAATAATTCTCCTGGCAGCTTGTGGACCTGCAGCTTTTTCAGTTATTAGGAGTCTGATATTTCTTGAGACACCAGATGCTAAAACCATCCAAGACTTGAGAGATTTAGTTAAGGAATATTACGACCCTAAGCCTCCTCTAATTCTAAGCTGCTATTTGTTTTACTTGACAGTTTGAGAACCACGGGATTTTTGACCAGGTTAGCACAACTGACAGAGGCAAGTGAATTTGATTTAATCCTTAATGAGATGCAAGAGAATGTTCAGTATGCAAATTAATGGCGTATCTAAACAAAAATGCTTACTAGCCGAAGCCCAACTGGTCTTCAAACATAACACTTAAACAGGCTTTATCTTTGGAAAATGTGGCAAGTTGAGCAAAGGGGTTACAGGGTATTCCGATGGAAGTGGCCACCCTCGCCAGTCTGACTGAGTTTGGGGAATGCCACTTAAGTGGAGACAGTTGCATAGCCTCATTCAGGACATATCCTGAACAGAGAGACTCTAGGTCAGACAACAGCAAACCCCCAAAACAAAACCAAATGTCAGCCAAATGATTAATTTTTTCTTCAGGACCTGGGCTGGTAAGCCATTGTAGATGCTGCTGATACGCGGACTTGAGACAGCAAAAGAGTCCCAGTAGACCAAACTGAATAAGAGAACTCCTAGGCCAGTATCAGGAGAATCCACCTACATCTGACTTGGCACAGAAAGTTGCTTAGCAACATCTAAATCAGAACCAATCAAATAAATCAGAGATAATGGAATAACAAAGTGTGGAGCTGGATGAACACAGCAGGCCAAGCAGCATCTCAAGAGCACAGAAGCTGACATTTCAGGCCTAGACCCTTCATCAGAGAGCAATCAGAGAGAAATAAATGTCTGGTTAAATGGTCACCAGGTTCTATTGGAGATCAATAGATTGACAGGATGCAGAGATGGGCTGAGAGGTGGCAGATGGAGTTCAACCTGGATAAATGCGAGGTGATGCATTTTGGAAGGTCGAATTTGAAAGCTGAGTACAGGATTAAGGATAGGATTCTTGGCAGCGTGGAGGAACAGAGGGATCTTGGTGTGCAGATACATAGATCCCTTAAAATGGCCACCCAAGTGGACAGGGTTGTTAAGAAAGCATATGGTGTTTTGGCTTTCATTAACAGGGGGATTGAGTTTAAGAGTCGTGAGATCTTGTTGCAGCTCTATAAAACTTTGGTTAGACCGCACTTGGAATACTGCGTCCAGTTCTGGGCGCCCTATTATAGGAAAGATGTGGATGCTTTGGAGAGGGTTCAGAGGAGGTTTACCAGGATGCTGCCTGGACTGGAGGGCTTATCTTATGAAGAGAGGTTGACTGAGCTCGGTCTCTTTTCATTGGAGAAAAGGAGGAGGAGAGGGGACCTAATTGAGGTATACAAGATAATGAGAGGCATAGATAGAGTCGATAGCCAGAGACTATTTCCCAGGGCAGAAATGGCTAGCACGAGGGGTCATAGTTTTAAGCTGGTTGGTGGAAAGTATAGAGGGGATGTCAGAGGCAGGTTCTTTACGCAGAGAGTTGTGAGAGCATGGAATGCGTTGCCAGCAGCAGTTGTGGAAGCAAGGTCATTGGGGTCATTTAAGAGACTGCTGGACATGCATATGGTCACAGAAATTTGAGGGTGCATCCATGAGGATCAATGGTCGGCACAACATTGTGGGCTGAAGGGCCTGTTCTGTGCTGTACTGTTCTATGTTCTATATTCTAATACCAGCGCAATGACTTCAGCGATCGCAGAAATGGACTTTAACAAAATTCCCTCTGGACTCCAACCCTTAAGTTTGAGCAAGTGCTTGGCTAGACCGAGAACCTATACCAGAAAATCTTTACAGATTAAAGGTACAACTTCGGTTCTGGTCTTTTATGAAAAGCAGTTGATTCAGTTACCACTGGTTGAAGTAAAACTCTACGACTTGTGCTTGAGGGGGTGAAATTATTTGAGAAAGATTCACCTAGATTGGCTCAACATTTTTCATTTAGCAAACAGCTGCCTGAGTGAAGTGCTAATTAAATACCTGGAAGTATTTTCAAGAAGCTTTAGGATCTATCAAAGGAGCCAAGGCCACCATGCATGTTGACCAGGAAGCAATTCCAATTAATACTGCAAGGCCCGCCCAGTGCAAATTGCCTTACAGGCAAAATCAGAGGCTGAAATGAGAGGGCTGGAAACCGGAAGAATCATCAAACCAGCCCAGTCTGTCGAATGGGCAGCACCAGTTGTACAATTGTGGAGAGCGAGAATGGGAACTGCAGATGCTGGAGAATCTGAGATAATAAAGTGTGGAGTTGGATGAACACAGCAGGCCAACCAGCATCTTAGGAGCATAAGAGCTGACGTTTCGGGCCTAGGGCCTTCATCAGAAAAGCGGTACAATTGTGAAGCCTGACCGGTCATTTCGCTTTTGTGGGGATTTTAAGCAAACAGTAAACTGCGTCTCACAGTTGGATAAATAACCCCAATTCCTCGCATGGTGGATTTATACGCAAAGCTGGCAAGAGAGAGATTGCTGCCCTTCACAAAACTGAAGATGAGCCATTCATACTTGTCATTGCAGTTCGAAGAGGATTTCTAGAGGTTTGCTACAATTAATACCCATAAGGGTTTGTGCCAGAGTGTGAGACTGTCATTTGTGGCATGAAAAGCCCGTGCAATCATTTATTGGACCATGGACAACATTTTACAAGATCTACACCAGGTCGTCATTTATCTAGATGACATACTAATAACAGCGAAGACCAAGCAGGAGCAGTTAGAGAACTTGGGCATCACACTTAGATATTTCTCCCAGATGAGCGTATGCCTTAGAAGGGAAAATTGTGTATTCCAAGCTTCCCGAGTGACATACTTGGGTGACAGGGTTGACAAGATGGTGTTACACCCATTGGAAGATGAAATGAGAGTGCTCAATAGTTTCCTGACTCCCACAACAGTACTGGAGCTTAGGTCTTTTCTTGGGTTGGTGAATTATAATGGAAAGCTCATTCATAACCTGATCTCCATCCTGACACCTTTGCATAAACTTTTAAAAAGGTGTCAACCTTGGAAATGGAAGCACAGCCAAGCCGCAGCCTTCAGGGAAGTGAAAAAAGTAGCTATCATCCTCTAAGGTGTTGGTACACTATGATCCCAAGTGAGATTTGGTATTGACATGCGATGCCTCAAGGTAGTATTAGTTCATAGGTGGACCACTGGAGAGGAGTGCCCAAAATTGTATGCATCCAAGTCTTTGGCTAATGAAGAATGCCAATACACCCAGGCAGAGAAGGTAGGTTTGGCGGTCATATTTGGAGTCAAGAAGCTTCACGAATACTTTTACGGAAGAAAATTTGTAATAATAATGGATACAAAACCCTCTAGGTCTTCTTGAATAGGACAAGGCAGTGCCACCCATAACGTCAGGCTGATTTCAGAGAATTCTAATACTAAATGCGTATAATTACAAGTTGGAATAATGTCTGGGCGGCCAAGCAGCGAATGCGTTGAGCCACCTCCCGCTGGCAGATACACCACTGGCGTTAACTCGACAGGAAGAGCCCGTAATGGTTTTAAATTCCCTGGGCACACTTCCAGTCACAGCTGACGATATCAGAACTTTGGATACAGAAAGATCCAGTCCTGGCAAAACTGAAAGAGTTGGTGAGGATGGGGGAAATCAAAGGGCCAGCACAACCAGGACTGCAACATTTTGGACGTGGAGAGACCAGACCACAGCAGAGGGCAACATATTATCATGGGGAGCAAGAATGATGGTCCTGAGCAAAAGTTGCTGACAGATACTGGTTGAACTCCACCAAGGCCATCCAGGTGTTTCTTAAATGAAGATCTTGGCAAGAGGTTATGCCTGGTGGCCAGGATTGGATGCAGACATAGCTGCATTGGTGAGGCAGCGCCCAGAGTGCCAACAAGGGCAAAAAGTACCTTCAGCAGCTCCTCTACATTTGTGGGAAAAGCCTTAATCCTGGACTCAGTTATATTTCAACCAGCAGGTCATTTCAAGGGCCCAATGTTTTTAGTCACTGTGGCTACCCACTCAATGTGACTGGACATACATAGAGTTCATTCATCAAACACGGGGACGATGATAGAAAAAATGTGCGCGTCTCTTGCAATACATAGTATCGTGGAATTGTTTGTCACATATAACAGGCCATCATTTAGCAGCAGGGAATTTGGGTTTCTCCTAAAGTCAAACGGTATTTGTCGCACAAGGCAAGCTCCACACCATCCATCATCCAGTGGTCTGACAGAAGGAGAAGTCCAAACTTTGAAGGCAGGTTTAAAGAAATAGCCGACAGCTTTGATAGATGTCAAACTGTCCCGGTTCCTACTTGATTATAGGACCACACCTTAAGCAACTGCAGGGATAGGTCCAGCAGAGTTGCTACTGCGGAGAAAACTCTGCACTAGTTGAAATCTGATCTTCCAAGGCCTGGGGGAGGGAGGGTTTAACGGCATCAGGAATGCAAATGCAGGACACAAGGCTCCACTAAGCAAGAGAGGCGGTTTACTTCAGAGAATGAAATTTAGATAGAAACCGAGCAAATGGCACTACATAGGTAAGAGGTATAGCTGATGTGAGGTCAGGCCAAGTGACATATAAGGTCCAGGTAGATGTGACTGGCTTGCACAAGCACATGGACCATGCGAAATCTGCAAAACTTGCCTGGCTCCTTGACTGCCTTTCTGACTGCTCCTGAACCAGTAGGTTCTCCCTCTCCATCAAATTTCAAAGATACCTCGAAATCTGAGATGGACAGGGTGGATGTCGCCTCCTCGACGCCTTTGTCACTTGAAGACGAAAATGAAATTCTTGTGAAATACTCTGGGCATGAGCTGCTGCGTTTTACTTACCACCTCTATCAGAGGCCAGCTTGGAAGAACCTGACCCAGTACTAAACCACCCCAGGAGAAGCTACAAAAAGACAAACCAGCATATTTCCTCAGACTCAGAGGGAGAGGGATAGGTGACTGTAACAAGGTCAGCCAGGTGGACCTCATAGAATATGAGTTCCCGATCAGGCCTGTTAATCTGGACCAATCAGGGAACCCTGTGTTACTCTGAGGAAGCTGGATCATTGTCAAGGACTTTCCACCTGTAAGTGAAGGGTAGCTTGGTGATGGGGTACCAGATTCTGTGGAATTACTTCAATGATCACATTGCTTGCTGCCCACAAATTACTTACCATTCATCCTTCACTATGGCAGTAACTTATACTTGAACAGTATCTTCATTGATTGTAAAATGCTTTCGGGTAGCCTATTATTGTGAAAGGTTGAATATGAGCACAAGTCTTTTTGATTCTAATTTTATTGCAAGTTTTCCTGGTGGATCTCCTACACTGTGGAAGGTGTGAATCCTTCTGCTCGCTCAGTGCTGCCCAGAGGCAACTTGAGTTCAGTGTCTGTGGGGCAAGGGACAGGTACCAAGTTGTTGTCTATCCTCCTGAATGCCTGATTTGTTCTTTCAAATGCACCCCTCAGATATGGCAGCCATGAAGATTTTAAATGAGAATAATCCTTACAGAATCTCACCTGGATGGATGCCATTTGGTCAACAACATGCCCTTCAGCCATTTGGCATTCTATCTCCGCAATAAGGCCCAGAATTGGATTATAACCCCACACCCACCAACTCCGGGCAGGAACAGGACTTAAAAATGGCCCTGGCATTGGTTTCCAACACTTGAAGCAAAGTCGTGACCTTTATTTCCTCCTCTTACTAATAAGAAATCCAACTTCTGATAGGATCATTTCATGTATTTCTCATATCAGCTCAATTACATCAATCTAGACTGAATTGAATCAATCACCATGGGACTAATTTGAAACCAGGTCATGTTAACCCAGAGAGCAGGCTAATCCAGTACTCCAGTCCAGAGCTGAAGTCTGCAACTCCGTCTGCAAGAAACCTGAGATTATTGAACAATTTTCAAGTTTCACAATGTTCTTACAAACAACTACAAAAAACTTTGACAGCCTTATAGTATTGCAGAGATACAGTAATGTGTTGATGTGCATTATTTGAATAAGAAAAAATACAAATTGAACTAAAACTCCATAAATCTTCATTTCAAGTTGCATGAGAATAAAGCAAAAATATGAAACCTGACTTTTTAGCTGAATAGAAGAACAAGACATGACATATGTGGTCACCGATTTTGTCTGACCTTATTTCAATAAATAAGGCCATGATTAACCAAACCTTTATCAAATCAAAAAGAAATAACTTGAAAGTTATTTTTTTGCTTCCTGTCATTGGCATGGTCTTGATATCATGATAGCTGGTCTCAGGTGTAAACCACATCAAGCAAAATCATTGCTCCAAGGCACCTCTCCAACTTGATTACCATAACAGTCCACCCTGTCTACATGAAGCTTCTTGTTGGAGCAGAGCTTCTTGACAAGATGAGCTGGAAACTGTTCAACCTGCATTGCCTCCAGTTTAGAACTAAGACCACACCAACATCTGTTGTTGAACTGGAGTCTGTAGACAATGCTTGCACACACTCAGAAGCCAAGTTCTAAACTATCATTGATACATTCATAAAGGCATTTCAGAAAATGGGTCATACGCTATACATCTGGAAGACAGGGATTGTCTACCAGCCTTCTCCCACACGCATCACTACCCCTGACTACCAAGGCCCAAGGCAAAACAATGGACTGCATGGATCCATTCTCATACCTTGGGAGCCTTCATGTGATAAGAGACGATATTGGCAATGAAATTCAACATTCCTCCCAGTGTACTAGTCGTTGGTTGTCTAAAGAACAGAGTGTTTGATGAGAAAAACCTCAAATCTAATGCCAAGCATGGTCTACAGTGTTACCAGTCCTCCAGAGACCAGTATCATGTGCAGCAGGCCAAATCCTGAGAGAAATATCACCAGGAAATACCTCTGCGTATCCACTGTCAGGGAAGGCGCTACAAATACCAGTGCCCATTCACAGAACATTGTCTCCAACAATGAGGCACTGGTTAGTTAACCAACTGAATTTCAGTGAGTTACATATCTGCATGCCTGACACAAGATTTCCAAAACAGGCTCTCCACTTTCAGGTCTATTGGTGGTTATTGATTACCAGGAGAGCAAAGAAAACACATCCTAAAGTCTCCCTGAAAAGAGATACTATCCCCGCCAATTCATGGGACTTTCGAGCCCAAAGCCGCCCAACCTGGAGATGAAGAATCTATGAAAGTGCCAACTATTTTGAACACCTACAATGGGCCCAGATGGAGGCCATTAACAAACAGTGGGAAGAATGTGGGAAATTGAAAGCAACCCACCCACTTGCCTCACCAAACTTCACCTGTCCCACCTGTGCTTGTGTATGTGGGTCTAGCATTGGGCTATTCGGCCACCTTTGGACCCACAACTTTTGAGTGGAAGAAACTCACCCTTGATCCCTAGGATCTGCTAAGGAAGGGGTCATGACAGATAATGCAATTCCTGTATCAGATTGTCATGGGTTTAGGAAACAATTGCAGGTGGAGTAGGGACAACTGATATCTGGAGATGAGGGCAAGTACATAGCATACGTGTGCTTCTATCTGTATCAGTGTGTCTATCAGTGAATTGCATGTATTCAGAATATTGTCAATGTATCAGACAGATCAGACTGCATCCTATCATGTCAGGCCAAAGAGGGGATTTCTGTTCCTGGCTAGAAAGTCAGTGTGTTAGTGCGAGATCATTTTAACAACTTTTCCCAATGTAAATCTCGCTAGTGCACTCATAAACAGAGCCAGACACAACTGTGCAAAAATCGGACAGTCCAGAGACGAAGCAGGCTAGCAGCCGTCAGTTATGTATAAAGGGCCAGGCATGTTTCTCTAAGCAAAACATTGACTTATATAAGATCCTGGGTTGATGTGGAAAGAATGTTTCCACTTGTGGGAGAATTTAGAACTAGAGGTTCACCATTTAAATTTCAGGCGTTTAGAATTTTCACCATTTAGAATTGAGAGGATAACTTTGTTTTCTCCCAGAGGCCATGAGTCTTTTTACCTCTATTCTGCAAATGGTTGAAGAAGCAGAATCATTGAATATTTTTATGGTTAAAGCTTTTAGTAAACAAGATGCAGAAAGGTTCGTTAGAGTAGACAGGAATGTGAGCTTAGGGTTACAACCAACATTCCAAAGTTTCTATGTTCTTATCTCATCGGATGGCAGAGAAGGGCTAAATGCTTGTTCCCTAACTCATTTGTTCATAAGTTGTTAAAAGGTGCGGGAGTCCCATTGAATCGCTGGCCTGGAAGAACACTTTATCTTTCTGCGTCCCACTGCATATTCAACTGAATCTCTACCGGCTGTATGCATGGTTATATTGAGCATTACTTGAAGCCTTGTGAAGCAATTTTCATATGGAGCTCCTAATTACATCAAATAAACCTAACTGACCTTTGCTCATGAAATTCCTTGCAGGCATGTCAACCACCCAAAAGAAAGATTATCCTAGCTATGCTTGGAGTTTAGACCCCATTATGCCTATTTTCCATTGGAAAATGTTAATAAGCTAAACATTCACTCAACCTTGGGCAGCTGTGTCTTTGTCTAGCCAGGTCAAGCTGATCCCAACATCAAAGAAATGTAGGTAAAAGCAAGTTCTTGCTCCTTCTGTTGAGAAGCACAATTCTCCCTCGCTGCCTCTTGAAGGAATGCTATTGTTTATATTCTTGCATTCTGAAAACATCAATTAACATCTATCCTTTGTTTTCAGTCTTTTGACTAATTTCCATGTCAATTCCATGCTAATCCCCAGCATCTCTAATTTACCATAGGTAACATTTAGTAAAAAAAATTGATAATCTACATTTACAACTTCTTTGACATTCCCTTTATCAGCATTATTCCCTCAGGCAAATTTAGTATAATTTCCAAACATAAGTTTACTCATGGCTTTTTGAGATGACTATTAATCTCACTGGGTTTTGTGACCTTGATAAGTTTAACATGACCAATATTAGGCTGACTGGCCTATTTGCCAAAAGACTCAACACACAAGCTTTTGCCATGAGCAAGCATTTTATTCTTACTTGGAGAGATTACCACTTGGTTGAGAACTATAGAGGCCCATCAGACAGCAGCGCAGAGTGGGAGAGTATAAATCGTGGCTAAGGCTTGAGGCCTAAATGTGCCTGGGAATTGCTGAGGCAGACAAATCCAGCTGCTGAGAACTGACCCACACTGAATTTGGAAAAAAAAACAACACAGAAAGCTTAGATGTTGCTCGGCTGGTAAGACAACGGTGTTTGGGGCAGTCTGCAAATTTCCAAAAATGAAAAAGGTGTTTTATTATTTTTCGGAGGAGGAATTGCCTCAGAAACACCAGAAATCAGTGAAGGTTATGGCCAATATAGTAAAATAACATAAATAAGCCAAAGTAGAATTAGGGAGGAGAGTCAACGTTAATGCAAAAGAAGTAAATTTAACATCAAGCCTAGATACGGAAAGGGAGCTCACTCCCCTGACTTGCATGAACTGCAGTATGAGGCAAGTCTTAGCTGGTCTAGGGGGTATGGATGATGACATTGATAGGCAGTGCCAGCAGTTTGAATAGTGGTTTGAGCATCATCTGGAGTCTCAGCAGTGTGACTGCGAGGCAGAGTTTACATGAAGAGCATGTTTTTTGATGTGGTCCTCCTCAAGGGAGTGCAGTCAGAGAGAGGAATAGGTAACCGTCAGCCAGAGGAAGGGAAGACAAACAGGTAGTCAGGAAAGCCCCAGAGTTCATTGCAATGAAAAACTGGGAGATTCATTAGCGAGGGTGCAAACAAATATTTCTGTAACCACAGATGTCACTTTAAGATGATGTGTTACCTCTGTGAGCTAGGGTCAAGTATGTTATTATATGTCTAAACAACATTCCTTATCAGAAATAAATGTTCAAAACTGAGGAAGGCCAAACCTAATATGACAGCGTCTGGCCAAAGTAGATTAGGAGCAGCTACTTGCAGGAAAATCAACATCAGAGCAGTGGGAGATATTCAAAAGAATAATGGTGAGAATACAGGGCTAACACACTCCCTTGTATGTGAAGGCTGGGACCAACAAGCCCAGAGAACCCTGGATGTTAAATGATGTACAGGGCTGAATAAGGAAAAGAAAGAAAGCTTGTGGTAGATACTGAGGATACAAAACAGCCTTTGCCCTAGAGGAGTGTAGAAAACGCAGGAAGTTACTTCAGGAAGAAATCAGGAGTGCGAAGAGGAAACATAACAAACACTAGTGGGTAACATTAAGGTGAGTAAATGTTTTTATTTGCTTCCACTTTGACATTTCAGATCTTAAATATCACATTCCTCATAAATGTATACCCTTAGCTCTGCAGAGAACTGAATCTATGCAGATTGCAAGTGTTACCATGACAGATTTTACTCATGCTATAGACATTGCTGGTTTTATAACATGTTGCAATTTAGCATTTCCCATTGGAAAAGCATGACAATACTATTCTGGTTGTGTACATTGGAATAATTTCAAACGCTTGGTCTACAATGTTTGTCAGCAGCAACAACTGGAGCTAGACTTTCACAAAGTTGCTTTGATTCTAGAGACAATTAAATATGATTATTCTGTGATTCCCAATTAAGCATTTTTTTCAGTGTGGGATAAGCATGTGGGTCCAGACTCTGGACTTGTGACCTGGCTGCCCCTGGTGAGGAGATAGGCTCATCTCCTCCAAGCACAATTATTGAGGCAGCTTCTTGAGGATGCATCAAGTTTGGAGGCATTTGAAGACTCTATAACTTCTACCATCATGAAAGCATAAGCACTGGCTCACATTAGACTTCCCATGCATCGCTTTTTTGGGGTAACCACATCGTGCCAGGCACAAACAGGACAGGATAATTTAATTCCATTCCTTACACTGTCCTTTTAGCAATATGCCAGAATTTTCAAGCTGTGACCTGTCTTGTTCCAAGAGGAAAAATGCATTAAACTTCTTGAAGCTTGTCCACCCATTTATCCAAGTGTGTTGTGGAACACTGTGACATGGCAATTATTTAAAATAAATGTTTCTCATTAACGATATGCCAATAGTACATTTCATTTCGTACCAGGGCATGGAACTATTCTTGGATCACAATGGCAGGGAGTGATGAGAACATTGGGAGGGTACAGAAAGAAGTGAACAGCTCCAATATGCCTACACAGAATTTTAATGCGTTCACCTCCAGTTTATGATGAATCTTATCAAGGTCAAGGAATCTCATGTATTAATAGTCACTGTACTATCTCAATATAAGACCCCAGAAACCCATGAGTTGCAGTTCACAATCTCCTCTTAAGGGAAACTATAAATGCTGACCTTGCCAGCAAAGCCCACATTCCATGATGATTTAAAAACTAAACAAATATCCCTTTCCAACAGCTTTGATACTGGCTGCCTAGCTGTTATTGCCAGTTTTAATGTTCCAAGATTCTCAACAAAGTCAACACTATCAGAATAAAGAAGTTCATTTGATCAGCTTTAACATTCCACCAGCTTTAACATTCAATCCCTCCAACGTTGGTGTAGTATCTAACAGATCCAGGACTTTTCAACCACTTGTCCCAGAAGGACAGGGGTTGGAAGTGAATGGGAATGCCATCACCTCCAATTGCTGTTTCTGGTCATACGCCATACCATTGTTCCTCATTGTTACTGAATGCAGAACAGCATCACTGAGTTTTGAGAGCGCACTTTCATACATGACTCCCGTGATTAAAAATATGATTGTAAAGGTTTATCAGCATTTTCTCAAAGTAACTAGAGATGGGCAATAAATACAGTTTTTTTTGCAAGCAAATTAAATTAATCAAGAATGAAAGAATCTTTCAGCCGGGGACGATGTGATTGAGAGATGGAGGGGTGAGCATGGTCAAGAGTTGGGGGCGCATGTAGGAGGTGTGGGATTATTTACGGCCTAACCATGACCTTTTGGACAGCATGACATGGGTGAGATTCACTGAAATATTTTCTGCTTGTTCATTTTGTTTGCATGCATTGTAGATATTGTATTCAATGCATACATGTGTACTGTATTTTCTTTATTACTTTCATAATGTACAGCTATCATCGGAAAGGCCATCATTTGTTAACCATCTCTAACAGCCCTTCTGCTGAGAGGTTTACAAGGTCGTTTCAGAGAATAGTTAAGAGTCAACTTTATTTCTGTGGGCTTGGAGTCACATGTAGGCCAGATCAGGTAAGGTGAGCAGATTTCCTTCTTTAAATAAATTTAGTAGGTCAAATGAGTTTTTACAGCAATCAACAATTGCCAAATAGCCACCAATACTAAGACTAGCTTTCAAGCCCAGATTTTTCTCATTAATTGAATTTTATTACAGAATTGATTTTAAAATTCTGCCATTTGCTGTCATTGTATTTGCATTCATCTTGGTCGAGCCTTCACCTGGGTCTCTTGATCATTGCTCCATTGCAGCTACACCATCACCTACTCTCTTAACGATAAGCCAGACCAATGTCATATTTTATTTAGTGGTGGCAGGGGGCATTGTGTTAGGAGAAGGATGTGGGGGGTGTATTTATTTCCATCTGCACTGTTTTGATGCTGGGACAAAACACTTTAAAAAATTTATTTTTGCTCCTCTTTATATTTTATCAATGCCTACTTTTTGGTTTATTTTGGGTGATACATTTTGGCTTTCAGGAGTTCCTTCTCCATTCTCATTAACTCCTATATTAACAGATGCAGTCTCAGAGTGTCTGTGTTGAGACTTTGGCATACAAAAAGCCATTTCTGTAAATATGTCTTCTGCTGACAAGTAAAGTCACAGCTAAACAGTTCTATGTTTTTCTCTAAAATAGTCATTGCACTTTAAACTATTCATGACATATGAGATGCTTTGAATTGTCATGGCACATTTAAAGCTCTTGAGAAGACTTATAGCTCGGGTTGTGGATGAGGCTGTAGACTTGCTCGCTGAGCCGATGTGTTTGGTTGCAGACGTGTCATCACCCTGCTAGGTAACATCATCGGAGTGCCTCCAGTGAGGCACTGGTGTTCTGTTCCATTTGTTATTTGTATGCCTCAGTTTTTTGAGGTGGTTGGCATCACTTCCAGATCTATTTTTCAGTGGTTTGTATATCTCATACAGTTCAATGAGGAAGGGTCACCGGACCCGAAACGTTAACTCTGTTTTTCCCTTCACAGATGTTCCCAGATTTGCTGAGCTTCTCGAGCAACTTTGTTTTTGTTCCAGTTCAATGTGTTTGTTGATGGAGTTCCCTATCGAATGCCAGGCCTCCAGGAATTCCCTGGCATGTCTCTGATTGGCTTATGCTATTGTAAGTGAGTTGTCCCAGTCGAACGTGTGCCCTTCTTTGCCTGTGTGTATTGAAGCCAGTGAGAATTGGTCATGTCTCTTGGTAGCTAGTTGCTGGTCATGTATCCTTATTGTCAGTTTTCTTGCAGTTTGGCCTATGTAATGTTTCACACAGACCTTGCATGGTATTTTGTCAATTATGTTAGTTTTATTGGTTGTGGATATGGGATCCATTACGTTCGTCTGTAGCTGTCACAAGGTGGTTGTTGGTTTGTGGGCTACCCTGGTACCTAGGAGTCTGAGTACTCTTGTAGCCATCTCTGATATATCTCTGATGTGTGGTAGGGTGACTAGTGTGTTTGGCCGTGTTATGTTTTCTTGTTGTTCTCTGTCATGGAGGTAGTTGAGGATTGTGCTTTTTGTGTATCCATTCCTTTTAAAAACTCGGTATAATTGCTCCTGTTCTGGTTTGCACAATTCTGGGTTGCCGCAGTGTCTTGTGGCTCATTTGAATAATGTCCTAATGCAGCTCCCTTTATGGGTGTTGGGGTGGTTGCTGGTATAATTAAGTATCTGGTCCATATGTGTGGTCTTTCTGTGTACACTAGGCTGGAGTTCCCCATTGTTCTTATGTTCTACTATTTTGTCTGGGAAGGGCAGTCGGTTATTGCTCCCTTCTCATTTTGTGAGTTTTATTCTGGTGAGGATGTTATTTGTGCGTCGGTGGGTTTCTTCTAGTCGTGTGTGTTTGATAATCATGAAGGAGTCATCTACATAATGGACCTAGGTTGTATAGTGGTTATAACATGCTGTTGCAAATCTTTGTGAAATAAAACTTCAATATTGACATTGACACACTGATCATTAAAATAGTATCAATTACATTCCCTCCCACCACCACCACCCACCCACACCCCGCTCCCCCCCGCCCACCGCCGCTAATAGCTCCTGGACTCCTGCAGCCTTAAGCTAGAGAGTCCATATTCAATTTTCTTGTTTCCAACTTGGCTGAGTTACCCTGTGTTGTTCTCTCTGTGCCATCTTTCACCTTTGTAACCACATTCTCCCTTTTGCAGCCCACTCCATTTTGGCAGACATTTTTGTTCCTCTTTTCAGTCCATCCCCTCTCTACCCTTGCAGATTCTCTATCTTCTCCCAAGCCCCACCACCTTTTAAGATCCTCTCTCCCCTTTGTGAGCCCAACAAACAGCACATCAGTGCTTTTCTTCATGTAGTGTCACAGGGTCCTTTTCTTCCAACTGGGAGAGAAATTTATATCAGATTATTATACCACAGGAAAGAATAGACCAGTATTCTCTGAAGCATTAATATTTTGTATAAATCGCTGAAGTGGGTTTGGAAATCACAAACTTGTTAACCTGATTCAATAGTGCTAGCCACAATGCCAGATCTGACCCAATAGCTTCTGGTGGGATTACTGTTTGGATGTCTCCTGTCCTACCCAAAGGGTGATGGACCAGATGTGGTTGAGGCTGATTAATTAGGAGCTTTGCTATTCACGCCTGGTTTAATCCTAAAACAGCAGTAAAAAATCATTGCTTGGCTTTTACTTTATGAATAAAAATGCAGCAACTTACAGTGTACACTCCCTATTCTATTTCAACTTACAAATTGGAATTGATGAAACAATTGCCTCCCTTTATTTTTGCACTGGTTACACGCACCATAGCAATGGCAAGCAGATTTGGGTACATGCAGTGCTTTAAGTCTCTTTCAACTATCCTGCGGACAGGATTTTGACATCTCTCCCTCTTCTAAGCTTCACCCGGGCATTTTCACCCCAGGTCCAATTTCTCTCACTAGGACTTGGAGACAGGTGGTGTTTACTGGGCCTTAGCCTGTCTCTTGCATCTGAAGCTTCTTGCAAGAGTTTCTTCTTCTTCTTCCATTGGTAACGTGTCCATCTTGGACTCTGAGTTCTCCTCAATCTTGGGAGGAGGTGAACCCATGGTTTCTGACAGGCCTTCCAGCTATTCTGAGGGGCCAGGTATGTTTTGCTTCTGCCCTGTTTGCGAGGTAGTAGCTTTCGGGTGATCCGCATGTTTGTTGAGGACTACCTCACCTACTTGAGTTTTGTATGCCGCAGGACCAGACCACACGTTGACCTCGCCTCGTACCCATGCCCAGGCCATTTCTGGCACTAAACTTCGTCCCCAAATTAAATTGTCTCTTTTGCTTAGAGGAAGCATGTGGCCAGCATTGGCACTTCTGCTGCCATTTCTCTCTCACCCTCACCCTCTGGGGAAAGATCAGGTTTAACCTAGTGTGGAGTCTTTTCCACATCAGCAACTCTGCTGGAACTATCCCTGTAGTTGCACGAGGGGTGGTCTTTTAATCGAACAGGCACCGAGATAGTTTTGTATTGAGTGAAGTTGTAGGCTGTTACTTTAAGCTTGCCTTCCACTGTTTGGACTGCTCTTTCCACCAGGCCATTGGATGATGGATGGTATGGAGCTGTCCTTATGCGCTGAACGCCATTGAGTCTAAGGAAGTATTTGAACTCCCTGCTAGTAAATGACGTCCCATTGTCAATGACTAATCCTTCTGGGAGTCTGTGTATCCTTTTCCCTGAGTTTGCCAGATGAATGCTCTGCATGTCCACAATGACCAGGAACACTAAGCCCATCAAAGGATTGTATCGCCAGCATGTATCTGAGTCCAGGAAACACATGGCCATTCCCATGAACGTGGGGGTGTTGCCAGTGGCAATTTTTGCCCTTGTTGGCATTCTGGGCACTGCCCCACCAACGCAGCAATGCCAGCATTGAATCCCGGCCACCAGATACAACTTCTTGCCAACATCTTATTTTGGAAACCCCTGAATGTCCCTGGTGGAGTTCAGCAAGTATCTGGCAGTGTCCTTAACTTTGGCCAAGCACTCTTGCTTCCTATAGTAATAAGTTGTCCTCTATGGTGATGCGATCCCTCCAGGTTCAGAAAGATTTCCATCCTGGATGTGATGACCCTTCTGTTTCCCCCATTACCACCAGCTGTTTTAGTTTTGCCAGGACTCCCTGATTGGTCCAGGTTAACAACCGCAGTCAATGATGTCATGGCCATTAAGATCCACCTAGTTCCAATCACTACAGTATGTCCCACACTTGGACAATGTGTCCCATTACATATTGCTGTAAAATCAAATTACAGTACATTCAACATGTTTAAGCAATAGGGTGTTGTGAACAGAATTTACTATGGACTTTTGGATCATTTTGCTTTGGGATTACTCCAGCTGGTTAGAGCCAGAAGTAATAATACAGGTGAGAACGTGACGTTGAAAGAATTTTTTTACTAAGGCGGATTTAGTTTTATTGATGGTATTGATTAAAACTCAAATGTTGTTTTCTTATTAGAGATCAAGTTGACCTCCAAATCAACAGCAGCATAAGCTACAATCGTGGAAACCAAGGCAGTGCCCATAGAAGGATTGATAACGCAATGGTTGCTCATGGTACCACATTGCAAAGATGACCTTTTATTATCAGTAATGCATTATGCCTGATTCACCTATTGTCCCTTCACCTAGCCTAGAGGCTCCTATCACGTTGTTATCCAGTGTATCTGACACATGTTAGGCTTATTAAAGCTTCAGTTAAAAAAAATACAATTAAAAGGACTCTCCATAATGCATTTAAGACATCTGACGCTCACTCTAATTCAACACTCATGTAAAATGCGGTGCCAATTTTGTGATTTCCACTCAACATGTTGTGAACTGGTTTCAGTGTTCCATTTTATAATACTATTTTCTTGTTCTATGATCCGACCTCCTCTCTCAACACATCCCTATCTCTGTTCTGTCAGGCTGTTGGTCTGAAATCAAGTCCTGAATGAGATACAGTTTTCCCATGTTAAACACAGGAAAGAAGAGAGCTAACACATTGCATTCCCACTGCAAACACAGAACTCTTGCCATTCATTCCATTTCCTTTTGTAGTCTTGCACATCGGTCTTGGACCTACAATTTTCTGTTAGAATTACCGAACATTTTAACAGATTTGAAAAGGTAGAGTCAGTAATATATCAAGCAATTAACTTTGTTTGTTATTATTACAGAACATTTATCTTAAAATCCCAGACTAAACAACACACTTCAGCCTCACATCAAACGCACTCATAAAAAACTCTTGCTGAGGAACTGTGAAAATTGTTTTGTTCAAGCCACTAGCTTGGAAAGTGTCGAGAGATCTTCTACATTAAGTAAACAAAAACATATCACCTCCTTATCTGTGGCCTGCTTTCAGAAGAATGTGGCCATCTGTTATTTAAGGCTCCAGTTCTTTGAACAGGATGCAAGGCCTGTTTTCTCATTTCACACTATAATTTACACTCATTGCTTTCACCCAGCGGTTGCTTTAATGTACACAAGGTATGGTGCGTGCTCTACCTCAACCTTGTATCTGAATAGATCGCAGCAATCTCTGTCCGATGTTTCGATCAAAGGTGAGTATCTTAAAAGCTTTAATCCACTGCTGGCCAGGGCAAATAGCTGTGGGCACTCAGAGTGTCTGCCATAAGAAAATAAGTTGTGATTTCTTGCAGTGTTTGATGCTATTTAGCCTCTGGTCCATCATCTCAGAACCCGCAAGCTAGTGCCCTCTCTTCATGACTCACAGTCAAGCATATTGCATGTTATACAAGGGTCACTCCCACCTTCCCTCCACCACCAAATCAACTACCACACCACCGCCACCAATATCATTTAAGTCCATCACCATGGGGTTTCTGGGTAGGGTAACTTTGACTTTTATTTACTGCCACAGATTGAGCAGAAACACTGTTGTGTCGAGTTTTGGATACTCTTTCAGTTCTCAGTGCAGTGGTGCAGGACTTTGACAAAGGACAACAAGGGAGTTAGCAGAGATAACAAGGTGCAGAGCTGGATGAACACAGCAGGCCAAGAAGCATCAGAGGAGGCAGGAAAGCTGACGCTTCGCGCCTAGACCCTTCAGCAGGCCTGTTTTTCAGCAAAGCAGGCTGTAGTTCCAATCCATCAGGGAAAGCAAGAAGTCTGTCGTCCTGCCACGTAGTAGGTGAGGGTGAGGTAAGATTTGGGAAAGTTCATAGGTTAAAGCATCACATCATTCTAAATGCTTTTTTGTTAGTTCTGTGTGCTATGGCATCAGTTACCTCTAAACAGCGTGTCCCACTGGGTCTCAGAAGAAGCAGATGTATCTGTCCCCTGCTGGTTCTGTGCCACACCTTGTGTGATTTTTGTCCAACAACAGAGTAAAGGCTGTCAGTAAGTGGGATGGGACGAATTGACGTGATGTACAATAAATGAAATAGCTGGAGAAATGTGGAGATGTGGCTATGAAATTTGCATCAGTGGTGTGAGAGAACGGGGTGGGGCAAAGCCCAAGTATGGAGTATGAATCGTGATTGTTCATCGGCAAATTGAGCAGTGTGAGTGGTGTGGTGGCTCACAGATCCAAATCAAAGATGTGTTTACTAACTTTGACAAATCGTGTGAGGTCGCTGACATTTTTCTGACACTGGCAGCCAGATCACTGGGACATGGTGCTGAGAACTCATCTCCCTGGTCAGCAGTAGCTACTCTATAAGACAATAAGGTGTAGGTGCAGAATTATGTCATTTGGCTAATCGAGTCTGCTTTATCATTCGATCATGGCTGATATGTTTCTTAACCCCATTCTCCTGCCTTCTCCCCATAACCCACAGACTCTTACTAATCAAGAGCCATCTATCTCCAGCTTAAGTACACACAACAACTTGGCCCCCATAGCCTTCTGCAGCAATGGGTTCCACAGATGATCACCCCCTGGCTGAAGACATTCCTCTTCGTCTCAGTTCAAAAGGGTCATACCTCCACTTTGAGGCTGTGCTTTCAGGTCCTAATCTCTCCAACTAGTGGAAACATCTTCTCCACATCCACTCTATCCAAGCTTCTCAGTATTCTGTAAATTTCAATGAGAAGTCCCCCTCATCCATCAAAACCCCATTGCGTCCCCTTCACTGAGTGAGTCTTGAGGGCCTTTGAACCCTCTAGGGAAGCATTGTCACTTCACCCTTTCTATCTGGATGGCACAGTGGCTAGCACTACTGCCTCACAGCGCCAGGGATCGTTTCCACCCTTGGGCAATTGTATATGTGGAGTTTGACATTTTGTCCATACTTATGTGGGCTTCCTCTGGGTGCTCCAGTTTTCTCCCACAGTCCAAAGATGTGCAGACTTGGTGATTGGCCATGCTAAATTGCCCATAGTGTTCAGAGATGTGTACAGATTAGGTGGATTAGCCGTAGTAAAAGTAAGGTTACAGGAATAAGGTAGCAGGGTTGGTCAAGGTGGGTTGCTCTTCAGAGGTCCGGTGTGGACTTGGTGGGCTGAATGGCCTACTTCCACACTGTAGGGAGTCTACAATTCTATGATCTCCATTGCTTTGTCCTCCAGCATCACAACTAAGAATCTGAGTGTTCACTGTCTGCTTTAATATTCTGTTGGCAGTCTTCTTCCTGACAACATGTTATCTTCAGACTCAATAAGTAGCTGTTGCAGCCTGAATGCATTTCCTGTGTAAAATAATGCAAACTATGTTCAAGACTACCTACAAGAGTGCCAGGTGGCCGTGTGTTGTGTTAGCTACATGTGTGCCTGGGCCCCCTATTGACTAGCAGCATGTATTCCACTGGTCTGCACACCATAATCATGTTGATGGGCAGGCAGCAGGGGGTTTGGATGCATTGCAATCGTCTCCTGCAATAATTAGCCGAATCGTATTCCCACCGTCTATGATTTTAATTCTTAACAATCCTTTAGATCAATTATCCACCTAGCTTAGTATTTAGAATTCTATAAGTTCCTATCCTGTTCTTGAGCAAGTTAATGCATTTTCTTATATCTTCAGATTCAGAGGAGAATGGCTACTGCATAGTGAAGGCTAGCATTCCAACTAAAGCCAGTTCCCAATTATTTCAGGTCATAGATTAACTTTCCTGCCCCTCATCTTGCTCCAAGTTGTGGCATACCAGGTACTGACGGAAAGGGGGTCATAATTGTTTGCCATCACTATTTCCTGCTGTAGCCAATGGCTGACACTCTAATGCACTGCCACAGTGTTGGAAGGGTCACTTTATGGATGAAACATGAAAGTGGAGACCTCCCTTGTACAAATGTGAAAGGTAGAGTGACATTATTGGCAACTGAAAGGGAGGGCTCCTGATGTCCTTGTCAATTCTTATCTCAGCCAACTACAAAGAAAAGCACAGAAGTCCTGCTAATTAATTTCACCGCCAATCGTGAGAGCTTGCTGTGGGTAAATTGACTGTCCTGTTCTCTCCATTGTGGCCACTCTGTAATTAGAAGTTTTTCTTTACTTTCTTCACTCCATTGATGTTAAATAAAAGTGTTGGTTCCCGACTGCTTATGCTCTAGACAGCTGTCTGTGTAATTTGCAGGTAGCTATTCTCATTAAATCCCCTGCTATGAAGCGATAATTTCGCCATGTGGTAATGTAGATTCCCAGCATGTACTGATTGAAATTGGTAGCTATTAAATTACGACTACTTGCCTAGCACAACAGGCTTACTTTCCAGGAATACGTTGATAATTTTTACTTTAGTTTAGCTCTTATGTGTAAGTCTTGCAACACAAGCTATTGAAAGGTATATTCAGTTTGGATTAATCACCTTGTTATGCACTAGCGTTGAAAAATATTTCCCAATTATTTTTTGATTCAATACCTGGTGTATCCAGATCAAGTCAGTTGTTCTTAAGCAGGACACAACACGCTGTTGCTCAGATCTTTACTTTATTCTGCCAATAAATGTCATTCTGTCCTATTCTTTACACCATTCCAATTTATGTCTCACTTTTGCGTGCCAGCAACTTTGTCACTTAGGATGACAGGCAGACGGGACGAGAACATACAATGAGGGACACTTGGTGAAACAGGGAGGTGCTGGTGAGATAAGAGGAGATGGTTGTGAGAATGGAGGAGCAAGTGTTTGTGAAAGACAAGCTGGGGTGCATGCTGCTGTGAGCAGAGGGGAGTCAGTGAGAGCAGGAATAGCAATCAAAACTTTTGTGCAAAATGTTTGAATTATTGAGTGGACTATGTCGATCGGTTTGCAGCTTTACATGGCCTTTTACATACATCATTCCCATTCATGACACTTGGGATTGTTGAAAAATACTATTCAATGCCTCTATGGAAATGTCCTGATATGTTGAACTATCTGGATACAAAATGTATCCTGGGAGGTCAAGGAGAGAGATGTGGAAAAACACAGTGCAAGAACAGGCTCTTCGGCCCACCATGTCAATGCCTACCATGATGCAATTTAAACATTCTTTTCTTATTCATTGTGGGATGTGGGTATTGCTGGTTGGCCAGCATTTCTTGCCCATCCCTAGTTGCCCTTGAGAAGGCGATGGCAAATTTCTGCAGTGCATCTTGTAGATAGCACACACTGCTGCTACTGAGCGTTGATGGTGGAGGGACTAATTCAATCTATCTGCATGTGTTCTGTATCTCTCGATTCCCTGCCTGTTCAGGTGTCTGTCTAAATGCTATTAAATGTTGCTGTCATATCTGCTTCTAAAACCACCCCTGCCAGCATGTTCCAGGCACTTAACACCCTCTGTGTGAAAACACCTGCCTTGCACATCTCCTATAACCATCCTCTCTCTCACCTTAAACTTATGCCCCCAAGTATTTGACATTTTCATCCTGGGGAAAAAGACTCCAACTATCCACCCTTTCCGAATCTCTCATAATTTTATCGACTTCTATCAGTCTACCCCCTTAGCATCCGAAGCTCTAGTGAGAACGATCCAGATTTTCCCAACCTCTCTTTATAGCTAACTTCAATTCAAGCAACATCCTGATTAACTCTTTCCAAAGCCTCCATATCCTTCCTGTGGTGTGGGGGCCAGAATTGCACATAATTTTCCAAATGTGGCCTAACTAAAGTTTTATATAGCTCCAACACGACTCTTATACTCAATGTCCTGACTGATGAAAGAAATCATGCCATACACCTTCTGTGCCACCTTATCCACTTGTGTTGACACTTTCAGGTAGCTATGTATACGCAAGAGATAGCAAGAACCGCAGATGCTGGAGTCAGAGATAACAAAGTGTGGAGCTGGAGGAGCACAGCAGGCCAGGTAGCATCAGAGGAGCAGGAAAGTTGACATTTTGGGTCGGGACCCTTCTTCAGAAAAAGGATCTCGACCCGAAACATCAACTTTCCTGCTCCTCTTTGGCTGCCTGGCTAGCTGTGTTCTTCCAACTCCACACTTTATTATCTATGTACTTGCAGCCCAAGACCATTCTGCATATTTGTCGTGGATTACCAAGTGTATCCAAATGGTCCTTTTCAGATTCGGTTACATGTAATTAAGAGAAGGCAAGGCAATGGCAATTTGCTTATATCTGAACATTTATTGAGTAATAATAAAATACAAAAAAGAAAGTAAAATATTAAGTAAATTTTAAAAAGTGAAAAAGAGAGGGTAAAAAATCAGGCCTCATGCCCTTCTGCCAGTCGGGGCCCCCTCGATTGATGGCTGGTGGAGACTGAATTTGTTCCTGGCACCATTTGCGAACCCAGTCCGAGGTGAAATTCTGCGCTTAGGAACAAAACTCTCTCTCTCTTATACAGTGCAACCAACAGCCAACTCAAAGAAAGCAGATACAGAAAAGACAAAACTGCTGGCTTGTTCAGAAAACACAAGATGGGAAAACAAGTTGCAGGTGCCATCTTCAGCTCGTGAAGAAATGCTCACAGGGCTCATTCAAGGTCATGCAGCTTGTCAAGTATGATCATTAACTTTCCCAACCTATTTTCCCATCCTATACAAACTATTTTCTCATGCAGCTGCCAAATATCATCATTAACTATTAGACCTTTGGTCCATCCTATACAAAATTGATGCTCCTAAGGGTCCTGGCATTTATTGTAAATTTTCCTCTTGCATTTAATCTCCCAAAATACATCATCTCACACTTGTCTGGATTAAAATCCATCTGCAGTTTCTCTGTTCAACCTTCCAATCGATTTATGTCTATAATTGTGTTTGGTTTTGAGTTGGGCTTATTTATTTTGATTTTTGTTGGAATAGTTTTAAATGGGCCTGTAGTTGAGACACCTTCAAAGATTGTCATCTTGTTCTTATTTTGGAGAGCTCTATTGCAGTGCACTAGGATTGATTATCTTCAGAAGAAGAGTGCTGAACGTTTCAGACTGGACTGGAAACATTGTGCAATGGGCTATCTGAAAATTAATGAAGTGGGAGGTACTTGCACAGACAGGACTCAGACAAACATCATCTACTCCTTGACTATTAATCTCATTGCCTGCTAAGTGCACATGCAATCTATTCTTTTATTTGCTTCTCTAAATGCGGAAATCAAGCTGATTCAAAAAGTCACAATCTCAGGATATGGGGTGGAACATCTAAATTTGAGATGAGGAAGGGTTCCTTCATTCAAGAACAGTGAACCTATGGATGTGGAAGTCTCTACCACAGAGCTTAATATCAACACAGGCTGTAACAGAAAATAACTATTGTTGGTTTTGAAATTGAAATGTATCCTTAAAGGGGCAGCCAGGAATATAGAGTGAATGTGGATAAATGATTGTTGTTTGTAGAAGGATAACAACCAATATTATAACTAAAGTAAATAAGGTACTGAGATAATGGGAACTGCAGATGCTGGAGAATTCCAAGATAATAAAATGTGAGGCTGGATGAACACAGCACCCCAAGCAGCATCTCAGGAGCACAAAAGCTGACGTTTCAGGCCTAGACCCTTCATCAGAGAGAGAGGTCTCCTGAGATGCTGTTTGGCCTGCTGTGTTCATCCAGCCTCACATTTTATTATCTTAAATAAGGTACTGAGCTACTTTCACATCACTATCCATTAGAAAATGTTGAACTGTGCCATCTTATCTGGTAGAAAACACCAAATAAAACCCCTTTACAAAACTGTGTCCAGTTTTAGCTCTTTCACATAGTTTGCAATATTGTGATTGAGGGGGTAAAGATTTAGTGGATAAGTGCACAATGACACCTCAGGAAGGACATACTAGCCCTGGACCGTGCCCAGCGGAGATTCACACGGATGATCCCTGGAATGGTAGGTTTAACATATGATGAATGGCTAAGGATCCTGGGATTGTACTCATTAGAGTTTAGAAGGTTGAGGGGAGATCTAATAGAAACTTACAAGATAATATATGGTTTAGAAGGGGTGGACACTAGGAAGTTGTTTCTGTTAGGCGGGGAGACTAGGACCCGTGGGCACAGCCTTAAAATTAGAGGGGGTAAATTTAGAATGGAAATGAAATGACATTTCTTCAGCCAGAGCATGGTGGGCTTGTGGAATTCATTGCCATGGAGTGCAGTGGAGGCTGGGATGTCGGATGCCTTCAAGGCAGAGATCGACAAATTCTTGATTTCAGAAGGAATCAAGGGCTACAGGGAGAGTGCAGAGAAGTGGAGTTGAACTGCCCATCAGCCATGATTTAAATGGCGGAGTGGTCTTGATGGGCCAAACGGCCTTACTTCCACTCCTATGTCTTATGGTCTTATGGTCTTATGGACTCTCAGTTAAATGCACCTTAGCTCCTCAGATTGTCTAAGGAGTGGAGCTATATAATTTAGAGAGGAGTTGACCCTGGGAAGATTTGATTAAGTGTGTGTGTAAATAATTACAGGATTAGATTGCGTGTAAAGTGGCCATGGCAGTGGGGAATCCGCATGTGGAGTAATGCTTTTGTTTATTCATTTGTCAGCCAGAATTTATACCCATCGCTAGTTACTCTTGATATTGGGGTGGTAAGCTGTCTTTTGATCTGATGTAGCCCATGACCTGTATGTAGACCCACAGTGACATTTGGGTGGGAATTCCAGGATTTTAACTCAGCAAGGCTTAAGGAAAGTTGATATACTTGCAGGTCAGGATAGTGAGTGGCTTGGAGGGGAACTTGCTGATGGCTGGTGTCCCCATATATCTGCTGCCCTTGTCCTTCTAGATGGAAGTGGTCATGCTTTGTTAGGTGCTGCCTCAGGATCTTTGGTGTAATTCTGCAGGGCATTTTGTAGATAGTCCATGCTGCTGCAAATTAGGTGGTGAAGGGAGTGGGTGCTTGATGTGCTAATCAAGTGGGCTGCTTTGTCTTGGATAGTGTCAAGCTTTTTGAGTGTTATTGGACCTGCACTCATGGGTGCACTCAGGAGGATGCGTCTAGGTGGGATGCTGCAAGGGACAGTGTGGACTTGTTGGGCTGAAGGTCCTATTTCCACACTGTAGGGAATCTAATCTAATCATCAAACTGGGGAGTATTCCATCACTCTCCTGACTTAGTCCTTGTAGATGGTGAACAGACTTTGGGGAACCAAAAGCTGAGTTTTGATCTACCCTACCACAGAAAGTTATCCTTGCCGTACATTGAATACATAGATGGGTAATTCAGGGGATGGCAGGATTGTCTTACAAGGAGAGACTGGTTAGACTGCATATGTATTCACTAAGGTTTAGAAAGGTTACAAGGGATCTGATTAAAACAAATAAAATTCTAACAGGGCTGGACAGACGAGAATTGTGGAGGATGTTTGCCTTTGTTGGGGATTCTAGAACCAAAGGGTACAGTATTGGAATAAGGTATTGGACTATTTGGAACCAAGTTGAGGAAAGGTTTTTTCCCTCAAAGTGCAGTGAACTTGTGGGTCGTGAATTCTCTACCACAGAAGGCTATAGAGGTCAAGTCACTGAATATACTCAAGAAAGAGACTGATAAATATTTAGCCATTAAAGGCATCAAAATGTTCAGATAAAGTGGGAAATGGCAATGAGATAAAGGATCAGCTATGATCATATTGAACAGCTGAGCATGCATGAATGGTAGAATGTCCTGCTCCTTCTCTTCATTTCTATGTTTCTATACACAGTGGAGAAATAGGTTTTCCTATAAGAGTAATTGGCTTACAGTGTAGTGAGTGGTGATTCACTGTGTGGCTACAAGAGAAAGTTGGCCAGGGTAGAGATCATATCAGATAGAGAGGTCAATGCCTATTCATTGGGTTCATGGTCAATGTGGGCTCCTGAACTGACATCAATCGCCAAGAAATAAGATTGCCAACTCTTGTTGGAGACATTCCTGGAGGTTTCAACATGTGACATTTTGTCTACGTAGTAGCAGGCCACATGGCATCCGATTACACAAAATTAATCACATGACTTACATAAATGTTACTGAATTTACCTAATGAAGGTTATTGCTCCTGCATTGACGTATTTTTACATGCAGATTTGTGACAGCAATCTTTATGCAACAAGTCACAAAAATCAGGATGCCACGTATGCAGAGGGAAGAGTGGAATGTAAGGGAGGGGAAGCAACTAAACTCAGAGTTGAGAAGTTGGAAGAGGGGAGATATAAATGGGAGCATAAAATTAGAGAAGAGAGGATGTGAAGAACTTATTTTCCTAAGCTGAGTGGTCAAATCTCAAGGGGTAGGTTCACAATAATACGTCAAAGGGTTGGAGGGCTTCGAGGACAAAATGTCAACCACAGGCTGATGGGAGATCTGAATGGCAGAAGTAAAAACCCAAACTGCATTTTATAAACAAGACATTTGGATATGTAACTGAGGTGCCATGACCTACATGACTACAATCCAAGCAATTGAGATAAAACTAGACAGATCTTTCTTGGGCTGACACAGACATGAAGGGTTGAACGGTCTCCTTCCTGTACATTTCCACTCTTCCAAGATGTTTTTTGACCCAGCCTCCCCACCCACTCGTTTTTTGTTGCCGCTTGATGAGTGGCCTATTTACCTGTGATGAATGCTGAGAAAAGATACAAAATTGAACAATAGGCACCTATGAAAGGGATGCACGTTAAACTGGAGTACTGCCACATGAATGCAATCTCACCGTTATGAGGGCTTCTTGGGCTCCTCCTTCCAATCACATAGCCACATCATATATCTCCTCCGGAAGGTCCCGTCTTTATGACTCTGCAGAATTTTGCAAATCATAATCATTCTTGAGAGACTAACTGGGAGATATTCACGTGTGTGCCAATTGTTTGTTCAGAGATGCAACTTCTCATCAAATAGCTTTGATTCTATTGTTCTTGGGCATCACTGCATGGGCTTCCTGCTGTTGTTATTAGCTCCCTTTTAAAAGGATAGCTCTTATCTCAAAGTGGCCATTGGTATTGCCAACTGCTGAAAGGCAAAGTGGTGTCTTTGACAGATACAGATATGCATGGGCACCTGGTGTGTTTGTTGTGTCACAGCAGGTCAGTGAGGAGACGTTGCTGCAGCTCTTCCTGCTGTTCATCATTTCGGTATTCATCTGCAAATTAAAACAGTATAAACTCCTTCCATTTTGTAATAATTGATCGAGTAGCAAGTGGAGGTGAGATGCACAAGTCTCCAAAGCAGTGACACAAACTTGAAAAGTAATGAAACTAATGGATGGATTTTGTGTCCTGCCCAGTAGTAATTTTGGTCTTGAGGAGTGTATTTAGTCAGGCAGGAAAGTGGCAAGTGGGGTCCCTTCTCTCCACTACCCTGATGATATCCATGATGAGAAGACCCATGGAAGCCTTTCTATTCCTTAGTTAGAGCAATTAATACTCACTATAGGGTTTATCCTTCTGCTGGTATTAACTCAGTGATGGGAAGGGAGCTTGCCATGTGAGATGTTTGACAAGAAAATGCTGGCACATTGGCTTGAGGGCTTCTAAGTTGAAACCCTCATTCAAAGACATTTGGCATTTTATTGAGGGACTTGGTATGGGGAAGGGGAGCACTTACTGAGAGGAATCTTCCCTTTCTTTGCTGAGAAAGATCTCACCTGTCAATCGCTCCTCAGGTCCTTCACCCCATTATCTGCCCTTATGCCATGACTGACCTTGGCCCATATATTGATATAAGCTCTAAGATAGCTGTAGTCCCAGCAGAAGCCACTGCCATTACAGTGGTGCCACTGAGTACAAAAGCACTGTGCCTCTGATTGGCCAGTTCTTCAGTGGCGGCAATTCTTCCCTCTTGGTCTGGGCTAAGGCTGCTGTTGGCCTGTGAAAAGCCAAAATGTCATAAATGCAGATAGAGGTGGTGTGGATCTTTGGTAGCTCTCCAGATCACTGCCACTACCTTTGCTGTCTGCCAGATTCCACCAATGTCTCAGAACAAACATTGCGAGCACAATCAGACAAAATAATCTGCGGCACAATTTCAGTACTTCTGGTCAGTTTTGCAAGTTATGTCTTCAACCTGTTTGAATGTCATTCTGGTTTTACCCTGCTTTCATTGGGCCACTTCCTGTACACTCTTGATTACTGGTTCCTTGAAAGTGGAGGCTCAGGTAAACAGGATAGTGAAGAAGGCATTTGGTATTCTTGCCTTTATTGGTCAGTGCATTAAGTAAAGGAGTTGTGAAATCATGTTTCAGCTGTACAGGACATTGGTCTGTCCACTTTTGGAACATTGCATTCAGTTCTGGTCTCCCTGCTACAGGAAGGATGTTGTGAAACTTGCAAGGGTTCAGAAAAGATTTACAAGCATGTTGCCAGGGTTGGACAGTTTGAGCTATCGAGAGAGGCTGAAAAGCCTGGTGCTATTTTCCCTGGAGCATCAAAATCTGAGGGGTAACCTTACAGTGGTTTATATAATCATTAGGGGTATGGATAGGATTAATAAACAAAGTCTTTTCCCCAGGGTGGGGGAGACTAAAACTATAGAGCATAGGTTTAAGATGAGAGGGGAAAGGTTTAAAAGGGTCCTTTGGGGCAACATTTTCATGCAGAGGGTGGTGCATGTACGGAATAAGCTCTAGAGGAAGCAGTGCAGGCTGGTACAATTACAACATTTAAAAGGCATCTGAGTGGGTATATGAACAGCAAGGGCTTAGAGCGATACAAGCCAAATGCTGGAAAATGGGACTAGATTAACTTAGGATATCTGGTTGGCTTGGAGGAGTTGGACTGAAGGGTCTGTTTCCATGCTATATAACTCTATGACTCTATGATTAAAGTTGAAAACCCTAGTAAAATCATGCACTTAATCACCTATTAAGATTTTAAATGACCTCTCCCACAGGCAACTTTCTGCATACTAGCTGTTAAACATGGACGTCAGCTGCCTGATCCACTTAAACTTCAGCACCTCTAATTCCATTGTTCTCAAACACACTCATTCTTGGAAGTTAAAACCACCTCAGCAAAGATGCCTCATAACTCCCTATCTGCTGAATAGATGAGCCAAAAAGAAAAACTTGACCAATTGCCTTTTCGATGGAAGAGAAGGCTTAAAGGCTCTAAAAAAGCATGTTCAAAACCATGGAAATGGTACAAACGAAATTAAAAACCATGCTTCCACTTGTCAATGAAGTGGTCATAAAAGTGTTTAAATTTGATGTTGGTGAACAAAATGAGAAGGTTACAAGATCTTTAAAAATCACACTGAGCTTTATTAGAACATCAAATTGTTAACCATGAGTGGCTTTTCAGGAAGAGGAGCTTACATGATTTAAAAGAAATGGATTTGGGAGAAATGGAGGGCTTTACTTTCAGTACCTCCAAACGTAAACCCAAGTTCACTCGCGGATTGTTTTCACTGCTGTTTCTTTCTGTGTTCTCTCCAATCCTGCATTCTTCTCTGCTGGTGGAAATACCTGAAAGATTATACATACAAGTCATGGGGCACTTTGCCAATTCTCTTAAACTGTTAAGCGATTGTTTGGGCCTAGCTTATTCGCTGCAGAACTTAAAATCCTTCTGCTCCAGGCATGACTTTGCAAGAGTAGTAATTTGACTGACTTATGAAAATCACCTTCAAAAACTACACTCATCATCCAGCTAATGGCAAAAATCCTGCCTAAGCTTTCCCAGTTGTCTATCAGCTAGGTTATTTAGTTCAAGCTAAAACCAATTCCTGAAACACACCTGCAACCAAAATTACACTTGTGACCAAATACAATATTTATTTGCCGTAATTTTGCAATTAGATTTTATTTCATCAGAGTCATACAGTATGGAAACAGAGTCTTGGGTCCAACTAGTCCACAGCAAACTTGTTCCCAAACCAAACTAGCCCCATTTGCCTGCAGTTGGCCCATATCCCCACAACTATTGCTGCTCATGTACTTATGCAAATATGTTTTAAATATTGTAACTGCACTTGTGTCCATCACTCCATGTGGCAGTTTGTTCCATAAAGGAACACTCAGTGTAAAAAAAGTTGCCACTCATGTCCTTTTTAAATTTTTCTCCTCTCACCTTAAAAAACATGTCGCTAGTTTTGAACTACCCCACACGAGGGAAGAGACCCTTGTTATTCACCTTTATTTCACATAAATGTTATCATGCCCTCATGATTTTATAAACCTCTTATCAGGTCACCCCTCAACCTCCTATGCTCCAGTGAATATTACCCTAGCCTATTCAGCCTATCTTTATAATTCAAACCTCCATTCTTGGCAACATTCTAGTAAACCTTTTCTGAACCCACTCCTATTTAATATGGCAGGGAAGCCAGAACATGACACAATATTCCAGAAAAGGTCTCACCAACATCCTGCACAACCTCAACATAACTTCTCAACTACTATGCTCAAAGGTCTGAGCAATGGAATCAAGTATGCTAAATGCCTTCTTTACCACCCTGTCAACATGCAATACAAACTCCAAAGAATTATATACCTGAACTCCATGCCTCTGCTCTACGACACCACTAGGACGTTAATATTACTTATATAAGTCCTGCCCTTGATCGTTTTACCAAAATGTAATAACTAGCATTTATCTAAATTAAACTCCATTTGCCATTCCTCAGCCCACTGAACTAATTGATCAAGATTACTTTGTAAACTTAGATATTCTTCTTCACTGTCCACTATAAAACCAAGTTTTCTGATGTCTGCAAACTTACTTACTATGTCTCTTAAATTTTCATCCAAATCATTTAGATAAATGACAAACAAAAGTGGACCCAGCACACTCCATGTGAAACAGTGTCAGTCACAGACCTCCAGTCTGCAAAGCACCCCTCTACCACCATCTTCTGTCACCTACCATCAAGCCAATTTTGTATCCAATTGGCAAGTTAACCCCGAATATCATGTGGTCTAACTTTACTGATAGTATCCCATGCAGAACCTTGTCAAAGGGTTTACAAAAGTCCACGTAAACAATTTTATCACTCTACTCGTCAATTTTTTTGGTTACTTCCTCAAAAAAATTCAATCAAGTTTGTGAGGCATTATTTCCCTTGCATAAAACCTTGCTGACTATATCTAAACATTCCTTGCCTCTCCAAACGCATGGAAACTCTATCTTTCAGAACCACCTCCAACAACATATCCACCATTGACAGCAGATTCACTGGTTTACATTTCCCAGACTTCTCTTTGCTTTTTGGGGGACAGTCTACAAAGAAAAGTTACAGAAAATGTATTGATGATCCCATCATGCTCAGTGCTCTGTATACGTTTTGCACACTAGTACATGAATCCAACGAGTATTGTCTCTCCTACTGTTAGCTGAGTGTGTCTTCCACAATATTAAAAGAATTAGCATGCAGAAAACGGTGATCTGGTCTTGGACACAAAGGATTTTCATGTTGGAAGTGGCTCCCACCATAGACCTTAATGGACGGGTTGATGTGACGTATTCCATAACCTGAGAATCATGGCCACTTTCACAACTCAGGGCAGCTGACTTTGTCTTTTATTTTTATTCACTCATGAGATGTGGGTATCACTGGCTGAGCCATCACTTTTGCCCCTCTCTAGTTGCCCTTAAAAACTGGTGATGAGCTGCTTTCTTGAACTGCTACAGTCCGTGTGCTATGGGTTGATCCACAATGCCTCTAGGGAGGGAGTTCCAGGATTTTGGCTCAGCAACAGTGATGGGACGACAATATATTCCAAAGTCAGGATGTTGAGTGGCTTGGAGGGGAACTTCTAGGTGTTGGTTTTCCCATTTATCTGCTGCTCTTGTATTTCTAAATGGAAGTGGCCATTGGTTTTGAAGGTGCTTTCTAAGGATCTTTGGTGAATTTCTGCAGTGCATCTTGTCGATAGTAAGACAGCTGCTATTAATTATCGGTGATGGAGGGAATGCATGCTTATGAATGCGGTGCCAATGAAGTGGGCCACTTTGTCCTGGATGGTGTTGAGCTCTTGTGCTCTTGGATCTGCACCCATCCAGGTAAGTTGGGTGTATCTCATTGCATTACTGTCAAGTGCTCTGTCGATGGTGCACAGGCTCTGAGATTCAGGACATGAGTTCATTGTTGCAGTATTCATAATCTCTGATCTGCTCTTGTAGGTACTGTATTTATATGTGGTGAGTCCAGGACATTGATAGTGGGGGATTCAGTGATAGTAACTCCATTGAATGTCAAGGGTGATGGTTAGATTGTTTCTTGTTGGAGACGATAAATGCCTAGCATTTGTATTGCACAAATGTTACTAGCCACTTGTCAGTCCAAGCTTAGATATTGCACAGATCATGTTGATTTTAACATGGACTGCTTCAGTATCTGAGGGGACATGAACGGTGCTGACAATTATGTAATCATCGGTGAACATTACCAGCTAGTCTAGTCATTTTATTCAAAATTATCATAGGAAAGTTCAAAGTTAGTGGGGATAGAAAGTCATGACTGTGGTCTCCTGCCAATTCATAAGGTGCTATCGGCCTTGATGTTAATTTACCTTTGTGAAGCATTTTATTATTAATGTCATTAACTGTAAGTTCTAAGCTCCAGTTCCCTAGTTTATATCAACCATCAACTCACTGAGGAACACAGAAAACAATCTCTGAAATACATCCATGCGATTTAGTCTGGCCTGTTTGGCTGCAATTCAGTATGGTCGGCCATTAATATTTCTCCTCTTTGTCCCTTGCACTGAGTTCACAGAGAATGACAAGTTGAGCAAAGCTTGGTGTTAATTTGGAGGACTGTAGCCCAGGGTTCACAGTGGACTTTAGGGGCACAAAAGCTGACGTTAAGGGCCTAGACACTGAAGGGGTCCTAAGATGCTGCTTGGCCTGCTGTGTTCATCCAGCTCCACGCTTTGTTATCTCAGATTCTCCAGTATCTGCAGTTCCCATTATCTCTGTTCACAGTAGACTTTCATTTTTTTTAAAGTTAAATATGGATCCTTCTTTTGCAAGCCCCCCCTGCGCCTGCCTTTTTAAAAATTCACTCAAGGGTTTGTACGATACAGGAGAGTCAGGAGGTGAGTTACTTGCAATAGCATTCCTCGCATGTGACCTGCTCTTGCCTCTGTTCATCCAACCATTAAGCAGCTAATGGTTCAGTTAGCAACATACTCACATCAGAGTTTGAAAGTTTAGCTCCCACTCCAACACCTTAGTGCAGTCTTTGGGCCAACAATTCTGGTTTCAGCCGAGAGGGAATGTTGCTCTCCCAAATGCAGCCTTCCGAGCAAAGCGTTAAGCCAAGGTCCATTTTTTACCTAAATTAAAACTGAAAGAGCTGTGGATGCTGTAAATCGGGGCAAAAACAGAATTTGCAGGAAAAGCTCAGCAGGTCTGGCAGTAAATGTGAAGAAGAAAATCAGAATTACCGTTTCGGGTCTGGTGACCCTTCCTCAAATATAAACGATCCTGTTGCACTGTTTGACTAAGGGCAACGGAGTTCTCCTGGGCCCTTGTAGTTATTCCAAGCAGACTTTCTCATCGTTATCTCATTGCAGTTTGTCGGGCTTCTCTGAACACTGACTCACTGACAAGGGCTTCTGGAAAATGTTGCGCCACTGGTGTAAAATTTCTCGGGACACCCTGAGTTCATTCCTTCTGTTTAACAACAAAAACATTCTACTTTTTTGTTAGGTCCCAAAAACATGATAGATGAATCAATGATGAGTTTTATGCTTTGGGGTTATAGTTAAAGCTTTCCAGGGAATTGAAGTAAATGTACATCGACCACTTGGTAGCTGGCATGTGCTTGGCTCTGTTCATTTGTAAAAGGTTTTGATCTGTGGCTTGGTACTTGGTTTGCAGCCAGCTGCCTTCCTTTGTCAAGTGAGAGCTGCTCAGGCCCCAGGTACCTGCAACAAGTCTGTCCTTGCTCTATCATCAGTGAGAATCCTCCCTGAACCACTTCTATTTAGGTTTTGCTTTCTCCAGCTCTCTGAATGAGGAGGGATCCAGAAATGTTCAAGACTTGTTTTAGTTGTTGCATGACATCATAATTTTTAACATTTAGGATCTTGATCAGTCAAAGTAAGGTGCACAGATTCAAATAAAGGTCAGCTACAGGTTTGAGGATTTGGCTGAGCCTTTAAAACCACTCATTTGCTAATTCTTTAATAGCACCTTTTCTGCTAAATCTTTTAATTTACCACTTTTGTCCTTACAAGTCCTTACAATCATTGCCAAGTCTGTTGACTGAATCATGTGAGTTGCCTTTGAAAATGCTCTATGTTTCTGAGTGGATCAGGTTAATGAACCAGCAGCTCTTATAGCATCTGTACGAATTACCAGCCCATTCCAATCTTCTTTTTCTCACCAAATTCCTTGGCTACACCTTGTCAAAAATCTTTGTCCATGCACTCATATCTTTCCAATCAAGTTTCTGTACATGCCAAAGACATTGCAACCCCCCCAGCGAAAGGCTAAAATCCCCCATGAGAGTGAGCCTTGATATTGCATACCTTCCTCAGATTTGCCATGTTATCATGTTCAACTTCACTGTTCCACTTCACTGTCTGTCAACTTTATTTTATATTTTTGAACTATGCTCCCTTGATTCCAAAGTTATCCTGTAAGCCTGTCATCATAACCAGAGCAACCCTCGCAATGCCTCCCCACCTGTATGACAGTCACTTAGTCCTTACCCACATAATGTCCCGTGGTTACATCATTTACAAATGTGGGGTTAGCTGTCATAGGTATGCTGATGAAATACAATTTTTCTGCCACCAACTTTGGCTCCTGCACAGCCTGTGTGCGCCCATAATATGGGTCCAAACCACAGCTATGATTGAGCAAAGCCTTTGCAATATTAACATCTGGAAGAAGAAAAGATAATGGGAACTGCAGATGCTGGAGAATCCAAGATAATAAAGTGTGAAGCTGGATGAACACAGCAGGCCAAGCAGCATCTCAAGAGCACAAAAGCTGATGTTTCGGGCCTAGACCCTTCATCAGAGAGGGGGATGGGGTGAGGGTTCTGGAATAAATAGGGAGAGAAGGGGAGGTGGACCAAAGATGGAGAGAAAAGAAGATAGGTGGAGAGGAGAGTATAGGTGGGGAGGTGGGGAGGGGATAGGTCAGTCCAGGGAAGACGGACAGGTCAAAGAGGTGGGATGAGGTTAGTAGGTAGGAGATGGAGGTGCGGCTTGGGGTGGGAGGAAGGAATGGGTGAGAGGAAGAACCGGTTGGGGAGGCAGAGACAGGCTGGACTGGTTTTGGGATGCAGTGGGTGGAGGGGAAGAGCTGGGCTGGTTGTGTGGTGCAGTGGGGGGAGGGGACGAACTTGGCTGGTTTTGGGATGCGGTGGGGGAAGGGGAGATTTTGAAGCTGGTGAAGTCCACATTGATACCAGGATTCCAGGGATGCCTAACCTGAAGAAGTTACCCTCCTCCCTCCGGACCAACCTCAGGGAATCTCTCTCCCATTGCAACTCTCTTGTAATCTCTTCGGCCTTGAAACTGCTCGACCATGTCCTGAAGCAAACCAGGTACCACAGCCACATCACCTTTCTACCTGTCCGTCTTCCCTGGACTGACCTATCCCCTCCCTACCTCCCCACCTACACCCTCTCCACCTATCTTCTTTACTCTCCATCTTCGGTCCGCCTCCCCCTCTCTCCCTATTTATTCCAGTTCCCTCCCCCCATCCCCCTCTCTGATGAAGGGTCTAGGCCCGAAACGTCAGCTTTTGTGCTCCTGAGATGCTGCTTGGCCTGCTGTGTTCATCCAGCCTCACATTTTATTATCTTGGAATCTCCAGCATCTGCAGTTCCCATTATCTCTCTCCACATTGATACCATTGGGCTGCAGGGTTTCCTGCAACACATCCCCCACACCCCGCCCCCCACCACAACCGCCCTAAGAGGATCCCCCTCGTTCTCACACACCACCCCACCAACCTCCGGATACAACGCATCATCCTCCGACACTTCCGCCATCTACAATCCGACCTCACCACCCAAGACACTTTTCCATCCCCACCCTTGTCTGCTTTCCAGACAGACCACTCTCTCCATGACTCCCTTGTTCGCTCCACACTGCCCTCCAACCCCACCACACCTGGCACCTTCCCCTGCAACCGCAGGAAACGCTACATTTGCCCCCACACCTCCTCCCTCACCCCTATCCCAGGCCCCAAGATGACTTTCCATATTAAGCAGAGGTTCACCTGCACATCTGCCAATGTGGTATGCTGCATCCATTGTACCCAGTGTGGCTTCCTCTACATTGGGGAAACCAAGCGGAGGCTTGGGGACTGCTTTGTAGAACGCCTCCGCTCAGTTCGCAATAAACAACTGCACCTCCCAGTCGCAAACCTTTTCCACTCCCCCCCCCATTCTTTAGATGACATGTCCATCATGGGCCTCCTGCAGTGCCACAATGATGCCACCCGAAGGTTGCAGGAACAGCAACTCATATTCTGCTTAGGAACCCTGCAGCCCAATGGTATCAATGTGGATTTCACCAGCTTCAAAATCTTCCCTTCCCCCACCGCATCCCAAAACCAGCCCAGTTCGTCCCCTTCCCCCACTGCACCACACAACCAGCCCAGCTCTTTCCCTCTACCCACTGCATCCCAAAACCAGCCCAGCCTGTCTCTGCCTCCCTAACCTGTTCTTCCTCTCACCCATCCCTTCCTCCCACCCCAAGCCGCACCTCCATCTCCTACCTACTAACCTCATCCCACCTCCTTGACCTGTCCATCTTCCCTGGACTGATCTATCGCCTCCCCACCTCCCCACCTATACTCTCCTCTCCACCTATCTTCTTTTCTCTCCATCTTCGGTCTGCTTTCCCCTCTCTCCCTATTTATTCCAGAGCCCTCACCCCATCCCCCTCTCTGATGAAGGGTCTAGGCTCGAAACGTCAGCTTTTGTGCTCCTGAGATGCTGCTTGGCCTGCTGTGTTCATCCAGCTTCACACTTTATTATCTGGAAGAAGAATGTTGGAGGGCTGGAATTTTCCCATTTGTACTTCACGTTTTGGTGAGTCAGTTTTATGCACCCAGTCTACCATGGCTGAAAGCAACCTCTCACACAAAATTCTACTCTTCACCTCATTCATTACGCAGCTGGCTTTTGAAATTGCAGAACCAGAGATGGAGAAACGCGAAGACCTTCTGGAAAACCCACTCCTAACGCCTCATTTATTTAAACCACAGATGCATACCACTCCTGAGGCTGCAAACCAGGAAATGATCCTCATGCTGTGGGGACCGCCTGGCCCACAAGAAAGAAAAGCAAGTTTCTTGCCTTGCAGACAGGATATTTGAGGTGCTAGTGGATGGGGTGTGAGAAAGGAGAACTGTCTTTCATCAGCAGATCACCCCAAAATACCATGCCAATGGACACAGCCAACCTATACATAGACTGCTGCCCTGGCCAGCACTGTATCCTGGGTGAAATGGGATGTCCACTGATATAGGAAAAAGGTCAATTACTTTCTGCACTTTGCAAGGATCAGTGGCACCACCTTCTCTCTGTAATCTCACATTAACAGGGTGAGTACTCACAGCTCTCTTTCTACCCTCTGCACTTCCTACTCACTTATCGTTAACTTCTCTCTCATCCACTTCCACGAAACTCAATCCCTTTCTGTGCCTCATTGCAGGAATAATTGGCCCATAACCGGACAACAAACTCTATGATTGGTTGATGTCAGATGAGGAGGTCTTGTGTTTAATGGAGGATACAAAGACCCTCATTCCCAATGAGAACAAAGTCATTGATTTGATCAGAAAAGTGCACTACCAATCATTTGGTAGAGACCTCAATGAGAAACCAGCTAAATAAGTTTCATTGCACTGTGCTGCACTGCTCACCTTGCCACCAGTGATGACTTGATTTTAATTGGGAAAATTTTATATGCATCTTCTACAACTAATTCCCTCTATTCTCTTACACAGGTACTAAAAGACTTCAGAGACCCTCAGCTCCACCTCTTCCTTTGATGATGTGAGAGCTCTGACCCCTCAGTGGATGCATGAGCATGGCTTTCACCTGTGTCCTCCACCATCTCAGAGATTGACTCTTTGATGCTTACACTTGTAGGTTAGACTCAGGAACGCAATCTGGTGAATATGTGCCTCTGCAACTGGTGGAGCAAGAAATGTCTAAAGTCTCTAACACTCGGAGGACCTCTCCAAACCCATATCATGAGCCATGTTTGAAGGGATGCTCCTTGTCTTCCAGCAACTATCCCCATACAGACTGAGTATCTTGAAATGAGTCAAGAGTTCTCTAGTATGTATGTACCACCCATGAATTTCCCTTATCCTTCATGTTCCCTTTATGTCACTCTCCTTGTGACCCTGATGACCTTTTTAGCCTTCACCCCCACTTTCTTTGGATCACTTTAGGTTGCTATTAATATGCACACTTCAATTTCCAAACACATGGGCTTTGAAGTACCCGTGTTCTTGTTGGCCCTAGGCTTTTGCCATGCATGTCAAGAAGCTCCTTATCGCCGCAATCCACACACAATGGACAGCAGTGAATTGAGGGGAATGTGGGTTAGGTTATTTTATTTTTGGACTAGGATTATTCCACGGCACAACATCGTGGGCCAAAGGGCCTGTACTGTGCTGTACTTTTCTATGTTCTATGTTCTAATTCTCCCAACGTTCTCACCACAGTCCATGTTGTCCAGGGGCTGGAGAGATTCCACCTTAAGGAAAACCTTTTGTGCACAATGAGTGACTGGTTTCTGAAATGCGCGACATGATTGAGGCAGATTCACTGGGGACTTTCAAAACAAGCCTGGCGAGATATCACGGGGTTCAGAAGTAAAGGAAAGGAAGAAACATTCAATGCTCTTGCGTACAGCAGGCACAGACATGAAAGACTAAATTGCCTCCTCTATGCTGTGATAATTCAGTCAAAAGCCAATGCTCTGTGGAACTTACTTTTGCTGAATGTGACTTTCTTTTTTGTAATAAAGACATTCGGTGCCCCACCACAAAATGTAGGCTTTAAAATTTCTACTGACCCTCCATTATTTTAAGGGGACAAGTGTTCCACAGAAAACCTACACGGATGTGCAGTAAAAGACAATAAAAGCTCATTGCTCTGCCTGTGTCACACTAAATGATTGACTCCCGGCATTAAGATTCTGGCTTTGGATCTTTTTGGATGGAACCTACTAAAAGATGCTGCCTTAACTTCTGAGCATAAGTCAAGTATATTAAGGCAGACCCACAATTATGGCCATTAAATCTTCAGAGTTCCCTAAAGAAATTCAGTGACCTTGTCCTATAATGCAGTAATTTTGGAATTTTCCTATAATCCATGAAACAATGTTCATCTGACTAATTACTATGCCAGACCACTATCCAATTTGATTAACTTGGTATGATGCAAGACTTCCTGAGGGTTTCATATGACTCAGTTGCGTTACATGGTATTTTCTGTGTGGGTTTGCAGGTAGAAGGACTGATTAAAGGGATGTTTATTGCTGGCAGTATGATGCGCATCAGCAGGGCTTCCAGACTTCCTGCTCTCGTTGCTCACAGCTCATACTGTCTCCAACACTAAACGTTGGAACACTCAGTTTGCATTCAGATCACTAAGCCTCTGGAAAAGTATGTTACTGATCTGGAAATTCATGAATGTGTTGTCACCTTACAAGTCAGCGCCATCTTTTTTGCAACTTCAAGCTTTAATCTCAACAATTAGAATTAGAATTACATTTGTTTGACCCCAGCATTAACTGGCCAAAGCTAAGTCACTAAATATGTTAGAACATAGAACATAGAACAGTACAGCACAGTACAGGCCCTTCGGCCCACAATGTTGTGCCAATCTATTATTTTACTTAAATCAAACTAGCCTGCATACCCTACATTATACTATCATCCACATGCCTACACAAGAGTTGCTTAAAAGTCTCTATTTTTACATTGTTACATATTGTTGAGACCATAAGAAGTAGGAACAGGAGTCAGCTGTTTATTCCCTCCAGGCTCCTCCATCATTCAATAGGATCATGGTTGATATGACCATGATTCATTGTGCTTCTGTTTGCTTTAGTCATTGCACCTGATCTGGCGAATTACCAGTGCCCAACAGAGAGATTTCCTGCATTTTGTTCTGATTTTACCTTCCTATTTATCTGGACTATATGCTGACTGAATTTCAGGAAGATGGCAGTCAGCCTAAAGCTGTCTGGGCACAGGTTTGTCTGAAGTCTTGTTATACTGTTTGATTATGAACAAAAGCATCCCAATTTCACAATCAAATATATGTTGGGGGTAACATAGGGAAAGGAATTTTATTACCTTTAATATTCAAAGAAAAGCACAGTATGAAAATCCACAGTTTATATTTAATATTGGTATTCATTGAATAGTTTATCACTAACTCTGTAACTTCACAGTATAGTTATTCTTCTGCATATTGAAGTTGAGGAAATTATTTCATGGTATTTAGTATGTCCAAATATAGTGATTAGTGCTCGCTGAACTTGCTCCCTTTATTGAGTTACTGAGTAGGTAATAAACAAAATAGAAAAAAATTAGGAAACAATATGCGTATAATGAATCAGAGATAATGGGAACTGCAGATGCTGGAGATTCCAAGATAATAAAATGTGAGGCTGGATGAACACAGCAGGCCAAGCAGCATCTCAGGAGCACAAAAGCTGACGTTTCGGGCCTAGACCCTTCATCAGAGAGGGGGATGGGGGGAGGGAACTGGAATAAATAGGGAGAGAGGGGGAGGCGGACCGAAGATGGAGAGTAAAGAAGATAGGTGGAGAGGGTGTAGGTGGGGAGGTAGGGAGGGGATAGGTCAGTCCAGGGAAGACGGACAGGTCAAGGAGGTGGGATGAGGTTAGTAGGTAGCTGGGGGTGCGGCTTGGGGTGGGAGGACGGGATGGGTGAGAGGAAGAACCGGTTAGGGAGGCAGAGACAGGTTGGACTGGTTTTGGGATGCAGTGGGTGGGGGGAAAGAGCTGGGCTGGTTGTGTGGTGCAGTGGGGGGAGGGGATGAACTGGGCTGGTTTAGGGATGCAGTAGGGGAAGGGGAGATTTTGAAACTGGCGAAGTCCACATTGATACCACCCGAAGGTTGCAGGAACAGCAACTCATATTCCGCCTGGGAACCCTGCAGCCATATGGTATCAATGTGGACTTCACCAGTTTCAAAATCTCCCCTTCTCCTACTGCATCCCTAAACCAGCCCAGTTCGTCCCCTCCCCCCACTGCACCACACAACCAGCCCAGCTCTTCCCCCCCACCCACTGCATCCCAAAACCAGTCCAACCTGTCTCTGCCTCCCTAACCGGTTCTTCCTCTCACCCATCCCGTCCTCCCACCCCAAGCCGCACCCCCAGCTACCTACTAACCTCATCCCACCTCCTTGACCTGTCCGTCTTCCCTGGACTGACCTATCCCCTCCCTACCTCCCTACCTACACCCTCTCCACCTATCTTCTTTACTCTCCATCTTCGGTCCGCATCCCCCTCTCTCCCTATTTATTCCAGAACCGTCACCCCATCCCCCTCTCTGATGAAGGGTCTAGGCCCGAAACGTCAGCTTTTGTGCTCCTGAGATGCTGCTTGGCCTGCTGTGTTCATCCAGCCTCACATTTTATTATCTTGCATATAATGAATGTCAGGATTATAGTTCAGAACTCAAAAGCAGAGATGTACAATGCTCTGAGGAACGTAGATAGGGTGGATAGAGATAAACTCATCCCCTTTGTAGAGAGTCAGTAATCATGGAGCACAATTTTAAGATAAGGTGCAGGAGATTTAGGGTGGGTTTAAGGAATTGTTTTTTTCATCTAGAGGGCTGTGAGTATCTGGAAGTCACTACCAGAAAGAATGGTAGAGGAGGGAAACCTGCAGACTTCGAAGCATTATTTAATTGAGCGCTAGAAACATCATGGCATCTAAGTCTACAGGACAAGGGCTGGAAAAAGGAATTATAATTGATAGATGTTTGATGATCAGTGTTTACATGATGGGGCAAAGGGCACCTTTGTGTCTTGTAAAAACCCTTTGATTCCACGATTCTGTTCGCTATGGGCATTTTAACTCCTAATTCCAAAATGTGGAAATCAGGAAAACTTCTAAAGAGAGGAAGAGACATAACAAGAAGAGATAACAGTTGATCTGAGTATCTCCTCCTGCTCTCAGCAAAACAAAGACACCTCTTGCAAATATTTCTGTGTATTGTTCCTCCAGGAATATACATGAAAAGGGGTATAAAACTGACCGTAACACTAGTGTGGGTATGCTGTTTTGAGGTGTGCTTGTGGAAGCGGGTGTACTAGTAGAAGGTGGTGTACGAGCCTGGATTTGGGTGTTAGTTTGCTGTGAAGACCATGGTCAAAGAACTGCTAACTATTTACTCTTGTATTTCTGGTAAGAAGGACCAATTCATTCATTGAGCTAGAAGACAAACCAGGACAAAAGGAAACAGGACAACAGAATGACTCCCTCACCGTGATGACTGTCAATCAGTCACTTCAAAAGGAACCTGTTCAACTATCAACATTCCACTATCCACTCTTTTCAAATAATCCTGTAATAATAACTTTGATTTCTGTTTAGACTCATTTCTAAGGGTGATACGGTGGCTCAGTAGTTAGTACTGCTCCTTCATAGTGCCAGGGGCCTAGTTTAGAATCCAGCCTTGGGCAACTGTCTACGTGGAGCTTTCATGTTCTCCTTGTGTCTTTGTGGGCTTCCTGCGAGTGTTCTAGTTTCTTCCACAGGCCAAAGGTGTGCAGGCTAGGTGGATTAGCCATGGGAAATACAGGGCCACATGGATAGGGTAAGCGGTGGGATGCTCTTCAGAGGGTCAGTGTGAACTCAATGGGAAGAATGCCCTGCTTCCACCCTGTAGGGATTCTAGGAGTTTTATACCTTGTCTGTGTATATGTTTTGTATCATTATTTCTTCTTGCATTTCATAAACAGTAAGTTCACTGTTTTGTTGGCTCAAGGAAGTTCATTTAATTCAACTTTTTTTAGGACAAGAGTCCGCTTGGTTCAGGAGAAAGGCATCCACAAAGAAGGGGTCCTGTTTAAATTAACCTTATTGAGACTCACAGAGTAAAGAGTGGTATTAAAACTGATATTCTCTGCCTCAACACCCACCTGTTCTGCTATACGATCTAATAACCCTCTGTGACAACAATTTCACATTAACTGCCTCTATGAATCACCTTTTTATCTGCAAATTGACTAATTTTATCCATTTTTGGGAGAAATGTAGATTATAGCAGCAGGAACAGTTCAAATACTCAAGAATGTAAATTTAAAATTAACCAATTAGAAGAACAATGTGCATTTTATTGGTTTAAAGGGATTGTATTCTTCCAGCTGAATTTACTTCAATGCCTTCAGTCCAGGAATTAGTTTTTACCCATGCATTCAAGTGGAAAACCTGTACAGTTCATATTAGCTTCAGTATTTTGCTTTCCTGCAAGCTCTGAGACTCTTGAAGAAAAGATTCAACTTTTGGTTGACTGGGTGAACAATTTGATTGACAGCTCAACAGGTAAGAAACATTATCTTATGGATCTAAAGGGGATAATCTCTCTCAGATACAGTGGTCTCTGGTTATCCTAGTTAGCGCAAAATGTTATCCATGCTTAAATGTCTGACAGGCTTACATCAGAGGATTGCCAAAAGCATAAAAGCCAAGTATAGTGATAAAATAAATTAGCTGTTTATTATTTTCACAACTTGATGAATGTAGGAATGTTTTAGTTATTGTTCTGGCAAATTGTAAATAATGTAAATAAACCAGTAAACATGCCGGAGTTTGTATCCAACTGGCATGAAGTGCTTATTCAGTCAACTTTCTACACAGAGAACATTGACATAAATTTCAGAAAAAATTATATTTTAGTAGCCAGAATAAAGAATAGTAATACTGTTTTGAGTACTAAAGAAAGGTTGAAGAAACTGGTCTTTGCCATCTAAGGAAGAGAAGCAGCTTTGACGCAGCTAGTTACCATTGCGAAGAATATCAGAGGCTCAGTTGATAGTATTAAGTTCTTCATTGTAGTGAATTGTTTAAATGCTTGAGAATACAAGTTCAAAACTGACTAGTTAGGAGAATGAAGAGTGGCAGGCTCACATTTCATAGGTTTAAAGGCAGTGGCATTCCCAATACGTTAATGAAAGAAGTGCTTCTGGAAAGATGGTGAGAAGTTTGGTAGATAAATCAAATCTTGAAACCCCAACAGAAACTAGTCGATAGTTGTAAAAAGCTGTCCCAGCAATATGATAGCTGACAGTTTTGAAAAATGCCCTGAACATGGGCCTGTGACGTATTAAAACTTAAAAGTGTAAAAGATCTCAGGGTTTCTGGTAGAAAAATCTGTGAGCTGCTAAAATGTATGTTCTGCACCCATTCCACGTACAGACATTCCTGCTGGTGGTCATTGAGCCTGAATTGGAGGCTTGTCTTTTGGGAAAGACAATTTGCCCAACTAATTGCTTGGTTTCCCATTAAATTAAGTTCTCTGTAGTTCTGTACTTAAATCCTTAAAATATTCTGGAGAAGTTTTGCCTATTTACATATGTAATGTAAAATGGTAATACAGATGCACTTGGCTGACTTGACTCAGACAATTGAAATATTAAATTAACTTAGAATACATTATTAAAATACTTTTTTGTAAACTTGAAGTATGTTTGGAACCCATATACTTGCTTTAAAAGTAGAACACTGTAGATCAATGAAACATATCAAAGGGAATGTAAATTTGTATGGAGAGATCATCCATTTGTATCTCCTGGTTCACATGATACAATATGGAAAGGAAGGCTTCAGTAATATTCTTAAAGCAAACACGATTTCAAAAAGCCTGTTTTGTTTGTTCAAAAACAGTCCGTTAAACCATTCAAAAGGCTTTTGGAACCTTATTTACTCTGGTGCATGGCTTGGGAAGTGAGCTGATAAGAGCTGATGCAAATGCCAGCAATCTCCAAATGCCACCTCTAAAAAGAGGGAACGAAACTATCCCCCTTAATATTTAATGGTATTATGATTGCTGAAAACCCAACTATTTGACAGCCTGGGGATTATCATTGACTAGAATCTGAACTAGATGCGCCATTTAAATGCTGAAATGACAAAAACAGGTCAGAGAGATTTCTGTGATGAGTGACTATCTCCTGACTCCCAAAGCCTGCCCACTGTCTCTAAGACACAAGTCAGGAGTGTAATGGACTGTTGTCCACTTGCCTGGATGAGCACAGCTCCAACAATGCACAAGTTCAACAGTATATATGTGACATCCAGACCCACAGCAATATGGCTAACTTCTACCAAACACATGGGCAATAAATGCTGACTTTCCACATCCAATGAACAATTTTCTTTCTAGAAAAAAGGACGAGATTGCTGTCTGCCAGCATAGGATCCTCTGGGGTCCCAGGGTGGAGGACCAATCCAAGGACATGGGCTGGCATTGTTGGGGAGATCGCACTTGGTGGGCGTTCATGGCAGTAGGAAGCAATGGCAGGTATTGGCTGAGTGCATGTACACACCCACCAACCCTGCGTCCATGTCTTAAGCCATGTACAGGATCTGCTGCACACCAAGGACCCCTCCCAATTGACATGCAGGCTCTGCATGTTTACTGGTCGGGTGGGCCACTGGACAGCTATCACACCCACACCCAAACCCGAGAAAACCTCAGCCAGGTAGAAATTGGCATTGAGATGCTTTTAGTCTTCTTAAGGGGTTGGAGATGGCGCAGGAGTATTCTCTTGTAGTGCAGTGGTAATGTCTCTATTTCTGAGACTCGAAACCTTAGTTCAAGACCCAGGTGTGTAAATATCAAGACTTTTTAAGCAGTTGTTAATTGAGCATTCAAGAGTTTTAAGAAGACACAGGGCAGGAAGGTTCTGGGAAGTTCTTAGACATAGCCAGGAAGACAGTAAGCAGCAGCCCAAATGACAGTCTGGTTAACATTCCAGGCCTCCTCCAGCTCCTTCCTCACTTGCCTCAGCCTGGATGATTCTGCGGTTAGACTTTGTCTACGGTCAGCCCAGCTAAACGAGCCTTTGTTTTCGAGCATGAGTCGTTTAATCTTGCCCTGAGTCAGCCTCCTGAAACCATAGGCACGTTGTTAGGCAGAACTCAAAGCAGATCACACCATTCCATTCAGTGTTCCATAGAATTAAAGAGGCAGTCCAAAGTACAACTGTTGTATAAAACCTTACATATGCTTTAATTTGGAAAATACAGTGGTCAGACTACACCCATCTGGTTCACTCATGCCGGTTAAGGAAGGAATCTGACATCCTTGTCAGGTATACCCTCTGTGACCCACAGCAATGTAGTTGACCCTTAACTGTCTCCTGGATAATTAGAGATGGATAATAAAAGCTGGCCCAGCCAGTGATGGCCAAACCCTCAAACAAATGGTGAAAATTACAACAGGTATCGCACATAGCAGTGAACACTCAGATAACCGACTTTCAAGAAGTTGATTAATATTAGCCATTACCTTAGGACTCCCAGCCCCTCATTGAAATAGTGCCATGAAAGTGTTTACATTCAGCTGGGATTACAGGCCTCAGTTTAACTTCTTATTTGAAAGATGACATCTCTGTCAGAGCAGTGGCCCTTCGGAGCTATGCTGTAGTGACAACCTGATTGTTCAAAGGTGGAACTGAAACTCACAATCTTCTGACTGAGGTGGCAGAGTTACTAACAGGCCCAAGGCCTTTACCTGTCTAATCTGCAAGAATTATGTGCATGCCAATATTGAAATGGATCACTGCATATGCATAAGAATTAAGGATAGGGGCCATGGGATGGATATGGAGGAACATAGTATGGTTAAACATCAACTGATTTTTAAATGCGAACACAGACTGAATGCAGCTGCATTTACCAAAATGTTGGTTTCGCCTGTAAGATATCTTCATTACTCATGAAGAAACTGTGGCTGTCTACTTCACTCTGTATCAATACTGTGATCTGCAATTGCAGTCACAATTGCCTCAAGACTACTCTATATGTATATTTGTCATGTTTAAAAGTGGGGATGGGTATGTCTCAACGATAACTTATGATACTGTAAAATGAAACGAGAACCAATTCAAAACAGCTGAAATGAAGAAGTAATGTATTTATATAGACTGCTAGTTTACACTATCGTGATCAATGTGGGGGATTTTCTTTTTTTGTTTTCAGTTTTATTGAACCCAAGAGTTGGACTGTTCCATGGGAATTAATATACTTGTCAACCACACAAACCCCAGTGGGAAACCTGTGTACAATCCACTCCATAATAAATATTTCAGCAGGCCATCCTTAAACGGGCGAAATGTTCGAGAGCACAGTGACATTCCAACAAATGCAAGCTGTGAAGTTTAAGATCTTAAAGGCAGCGACATTGTTTCTGTGTAACCATCTGTAACAGGTTGTTAGCCACATCCTTGATGGCACAAAGTAACAACTTGTGCTTCAAACAGCAGTTCCCCGCACCCCCCACCCCCCACCATTTTTGATATTTCCATTGATGGCAACCCTCACTTAACAATAGGACAGCAGCCTGCAATTATATGAGTTTCAACACATTGGGTTGCAGTATGACCGGCTAACCATTCATCAAGGCCCCATCCACATGTAGAAAATGTTAACATTTGTAAGTATTGATTTTGAAAACAATGGACAACTAGAGCTCTGCTCTATGCTTCTCTTATTCCTTATTTTGGAAGCGAGCCACAAAAAAGGCTAAAAAGTTTAACAGGAAATTTAATACAGATTTTCAAGAGTTTTGATAAAATGGACAGGTAGATGCTATTTCCACTGGTAGGAATGTGGGAAGCCGAGGGAGACAGATTTAATGCAATTGACAAAACAACCAGCAGAGAAATGAGCTCTAATTTGGACTGCACTTCCTCAGTGGATGGTGGAAGGTGATTCAACAGTAAATTTTGTCATGTTATTGCAAAATTCCAAACTGGAAGGCAGTGTACATTTAAGACAATTACCAGATGTGCGACATTGCAATATAATTGTACCATCCTCACCTTTTGGCTTGCTGTCAGTGTAATAGAGTCAATGTAGGGTTGTTAGTTCATTAAGCCATGTTTACACAATGTAGAGTTTTGCATCAAAGTGCAGGACCTAAGTCTGTGATATTATGTCAATGTAACGAGTTAGTGTTGTTCATACACTTAAGACCAAAAGACCATAAGACATAGGCGTGGATGTAAGGCCATTCAGCCCATCGAGTCCACTCTGCCATTTAATCCTGGCTGATGGACATTTCAACTCCACTTACCCGCACTCTCCCCGTAGTCCTTAATTCCTTGCGAGATCAAGAATTTATCAATCTCTGGCTTGAAGACATTTAACGTTCCGGCCTCGACTGCGCTCCGTGGCAATGAATTCCACAGGCCCACCACCCTCTGGCTGAAGAAATGCCTCCTCATTTCCATTCTAAATTTACCCCCTCTACTTCTAAGGCTGTGTCCACGAGTCCTAGTCTCCCCGCCTAACAGAAACAACTTCCCAACATCCACCCTTTCTAAGCCATACATTATCTTGTAAGTTTCTATTCGATCTCCCCTCAACCTTCTTAACTCTAATAAATACAATCCCAGGATCCTCAGCCATTCATCGTATGTTAGGCCTACCATTCCAGGGATCATCCATGTGAATCTCCACTGGACATGCTCCAGTGCCAGCATGTCCTTCCTGAGGTGTGGGGCCCAAAATTGGACACAGTATTCTAAATGGGGCCTAACTAGAGCTTTATAAAGTCTCAGAAGCACATCGTTGCTTTTATATTCCAACTGTCTTGAGATAAATGACAACATTACATTCGCTTTCTTAATCATGGTCTCAACCTGCAAGTTAACCTTTAGAGAATCCTGGACCAACACTCACAGATCCCTTTGTACTTGGGCTTTATGAATTTTCTCACCGCTTAGAAAATAGTCCATGCCTGTATTCTTATTTCCAAAGTGCAAGACCTCGCATTTGCCCACATTGAATTTCATCAGCCATTTCCTGGACCACTCTCCTAAACTGTCTAAATCTTTCTGCAGCCTCCCCACCTCCTCAGTACTACCTGCCTACCCATCTAACTTCGTATCATCAGCAAACTTCACCAGAATGTCCCCAGTCCCTTCATCCAGATCATTAATATATAAAGTGAACAGCTGCGACCTCAACACCGATTTTTGCGGGACACCACTTGTCACCGGTTGCCATTCCGAAAAAGAGCCTTTTATCCCAACTCTCTGCCTTCTGTCTGACAGCCAATCCTCAATCCATGCCACTAGCTCACCTCGAACACCATGGGCCCTCACCTTACTCAGCAGCCTCCTGTGAGGCACCTTATAAAAGGCCTTTGGAAGTCTAGATAGATAAAATCCACTGGGTTTCCCTGGTTTAACCTACTTGTTATTCTTCAAAGAATTCTAACAGGCTTGTCAGGCATGACCTCCCCTTACTAAATCTATGTAACTTCAATGTATCTGACTCAATAAGAATCTGATCTTTGTGTTAAATGATCATGAGCTAACACAGAGGGTAGCACTCAGGTCATAGATCACAGTTGCGCTTGCCCAAGAAACGACATCAAGGTCATGATGACAACAAATGGTCAGTAAAAGTTCGTGGAGAGAGTGGCAGCAAGTGGTACTGAAAGATTATAGCACTGGAAATTATGAAGTTTTTTTTTTCCTCTGACAGTCATTCCTCAGTATCAACTTGAGTGAAGCTGAAATGACGACTACAGCCAAGACTAAAAAATTCTCTAAGTAAGAAACTACAGTCTATTTCTTTATTTATTTCACTTCCTTTTTGATTGGATTTAGGAAACATCAGTTTAAAAGTGCTGCCATTTCCCATCTACTGTTATGGCATTCAAGAAAAATACAGAGAAAAACATTTTCTCTGTCAAAAAGGCTTTATTAATGTCTAGCCAACAGCTAATTCTGCCATCTCAAATACAGTGTAAAAAATAAAAAGAAACATAGTTGTGGCAGCACTATCCTTGTTTTTTGTTGTGAATGCCACCTACAGGCACCAGCCTGCTACTTGTAATGCAACAATAAGGAGAGAAACAGAAAGAAATGATACTAGAAACACTAAAAAACATGACATTGTCATACGGAGTTTTATGGTGGCGCTTTAAAGAACATAGTAAAGATGGAATTCAAACATCCATGCGTGGATTGGAACACCATTGACAATCTTGTCAGAATTTCAGTTAATCAAAGAAAACATCAATCTTTACTTCTTTGATTAACAAATAACTAATTAAGAAAAGACAGGTTGTAAAATTCTTAATTGCTTTAGGAAATGAAGAATTCAGAAGAGTCAAATCCTCTGGTGTTTCTGAACAGCATGGATATGCTGAGAGCGTTTTCCAGATTTTTGAAGATCAATTTAAAGGTCAAGTCAACTTCAGAATATACAGGACTAAGTCCATATGATACAGAAAACAGCGATGTATAGCAATTGGACAATTCTTAAGCATTTGTCAACATTAAGCTACAGAATGTGAATTTACCAAAGTTAACTTAGCTTATCAAACTGGTCACAGCTCGTACACCCATTAAATCTTTCACAAAGGTACTTCTAGACAAATCAATGATATACCATAGATGCGGCTTTGCAATGCCACCCAGAAACTGGAGGAGCGGCACCTCATATTCCGCCTTGGGAGCCTACAACCCAAGTGGTCTCAGTGTCGAATTTACCAATTTTAAAATCTCCCCACCCCCGGCCCCATCCCATGACCAACCCTCCCTCTCATCTCTGCCTCCTTGACCTAGCACAACCTGCCCATCTTCTCTCCCACCTATCCGCTCCGCCCACCTCACCGATCAATCCCCATCACTGCCTGCCTGCACTCACCTATCAGCATCCCACCTACTTTCCCCAGCCCCAGCCCTCCTCTCTATTTATTTCAGAGCTCCCTTCCCCCTCCCCCACTTCTGAAGAAGGGTCCCAACCTGAAATATCAACTTCCCTGCTCCTCTGATGCTGCTTGGCCTGTTGTGCTCCTCCAGCTCTGCACTGTATTCTCTATATATACCATTGATGAATTACTAGAAGAAAGACTAACAGGCCAACAATGTTGTTACGTGCTTGACTCTACAAAATTTGCAGTTCTCAATAGGTGCAATGAAATATCAAAATACTATATAAGATTTAGCTTTTCACACCTACCGAGAAAAAACACCTGGCATTTTATAAAATATCTGAGTCATGTTCTACAAGAAGACAATGGGCTAAAATATGCAAGAAGTCCAAATGCCAAGGCAACCAAAAGTGCAACACAATACTCCACAACAGTATGCAAAGAAAACCATTTAAGTGACAATGTCAGTGACATTCCCAAATCTCTATCAATGGTAATGCAAGGGTGTCAACAAAGCCCAAGGAGTATTCAATATGTCACAGCTTACAGTCTCCCATCAGACAATACATATCATCAATTTGACTCTCCACTAGATGCCATAAGTAAAGCTGACATTTCTACCTCCATCAAAGTGATATACTATAAAACAACACAACACATGCACTGAATACAAAACTGAGACAGGACCAAATGAAAATCTCATCCCTTTATGCATCTTATATGGGATGTACTCAGTAAATTGGCACAGTGTGGTATCGTCCACATACAGTAAGCGAACAATAGTCTGGCATTAGAATCAAAAACAGAAGTGGCTGAAAAAGTTCAGCATGCCTGGCAGCATTTACAGAGAGAAATCAGAGTTAATGTTTCAGGTCTGATGACCCTTCCTCAGAACATCCTTTACATTGGCATTATACATCCACAAGGCATCAAACCTATCAAGCAAAGATTCTAAATGATAATGGTGAATCTATACTTCAATCCCAACAATGGAGAGAACCTTGCATCACACAAGAGATTCCTTCTGAGTTGTGGCATAATATCATTTCAATTGATACTTTCTATGCCCAAGCATACTATTGAATTCTGATGATAGACTACTTCCACAAATTCCCTTTAGTGTGACAAATCAAATATTACCATTACTGCAACAGTTGTTGATATATTCACCACTCATATTCGGGACTTCTTGGTGTCCCTCAAAAAATTGTGACTAACACCAGTCTGCAGTAGCCTTCCAAGCTGTGTGCAGGAAATGGGATGTACAATCTCTTCTCTCCATTACCCTTGATGGAACAGTCTCACAGGATGCACTGACAGGAAAATGCATTATAGTTGAATGTAAAGTGACTTACCAAGATTATCAGGTAGCTACCGAACCTCAACTGCACAGTAAGGAAGAAAAATGGCTGCCAAGACATTCACAGTTGCCACAGAGAGTACATTTTATTCTGAATGTGGGTCCAGTGGGTATATGTTTGCATGATGGGCTGATTGCTGCGCATCATCCATTTTTAAAGGTTGAGGTTTGGCCAAAGATGGCATGTTATCCAGGCCGCACTCTTAAGAGTCAGTTCCAGGCACTACCTGATAATCAAATTTTATTCACCCCCCAACCATCACTTGTTTCTATGTTGCTGTCCCTATCCATGAGATTTTAGGTTCCCCATGTTCCCATTAAAGTATTTTAATTTGACAGTTAATGCCCCTGATTTTTACCCTCAGTCTTTGCCTTACCACATTGCTATGCCCTCTACAGCTATGCACTGTTCACCCATTGAAGCCTGAATGGTGATGATTTGTGAAACCATCTACCTCAATGCTGTACCCACTCATCCTTTGTCAGATTTTACCCTTATATTTCGAAGGTCCCCCAGTGCCATCATTAACACTTCAGTTTAACAGCATAATGCATCCCATCATCAGGTTTGCACACTTCCTTGGTAAGCACATAATTAGAAAGTAATTTGCCTCCAGAGAAATTTGCAAGCGTAAATGATCAGATTCTCCCACAAATGAAATGGCCATAACTGTGGAACATTCATGGAAGCAAAGCCCAATTGCAAGGCATATATATTGTCTTTGATTTCAATGATCGCTTCAATAAAGATGTAGTTGCACTCATGAATGTAAGGATGAAAAAATCCCTAAAATCTGATACTATCCAGAATGCTTCTGAAATTTGCGATGTCTCGCCTGTATAACTTTGATCTGTAATGGGATGTATGAAGAGGCTACTTAACCCTGATGCAGTATCCATCTAACCAGTTTCTTCAGCTAAATTGACATGGAATGATGGAAAGCCCATTTATACTATAGATATGAAAGTGTATTTACAATGACCCCTCACCTATGTACCCTCAAAGCATTTGTTTTTTTTCAGTTCCCCACAATATCTTTGTGCAGTTTTGAGGTCCACAGTTGGGAGGAGAAAGAAAATGCTCTGGAGATCATTTTCCATTCTCACCGGATAAAGAAAAGACACTAGACAATTGGAAGTCTATGAACATTGCACTATTCTTTAAACAGAGTGCAAGGATAGGCCAAATAATTACAGACCAGCCTGTCTGTCTTCAATAGTGAGCAACAGATTAGAATCAGTTCTAAGAGACAAGTGAAACCCTCGCTAAGAGAGGCACAGATCAATCAGGGATAGACAGTGTGGGTTTGTTAACGACAATCATGTCTTACTAACTTAATTAAACCTTTTGAGGAAGTAACAAGAATGATTGATGATGGGAGTGCTGTGGGTGTTGTGGACATCAATTCTGGTGAGATATTTAGCAAGATCTCAACACAGACTGGTCAGAAAAATAAAAGCTCATGGGATACAGGAGGATGTAGAGAATTCAAACCAAAGCTGGCTCAGCGATTAGAAACAAATCATTATAGTCGAAGGATGCTTTTGTGAATGGGAACTATTTTCTCGTAGCATCCCAAAGGTATGGTGTCAGCGTATTGTGCCTTTTTGTCTGTATATATATTAATGGCTTAAATTTAAATTTAGGAGGCATGACTTGGAAATTTGAGATGACAGAAAAATTGGACATGGAGTTGATCGTCGAAGGGACAGCAGGATTCAAGAATGATATCAATGGTTTGGTTGAGTGGACAGAAAACTGGAAAATGACATTCTGACCAGAAAAGGACAAGGTAGTGCATTTAGAGAGGATTAAAAAAAGAGACGATATTGAGAGAAATTGAGGAAGTGAGCGGCCCTGGTATTGATGGTCACAGGTCCTTGAGAAAATAGATGGTTGTGGTAGTAAAGAATGTATATGGAATGCTTTCCTTTGTTGGACAAGGTATAGAATTCTTAAACAAGAACAGAAAGTGCTGGAGAAACTTAACATGTCTGGCCACATCTGCAGAGAGAAAAGCAGTGAGTTTTGATGAAAGGTTACTGGGCTCGAAACAATAACTCTATTTATCTTCTTAAAGATGTTGACAGCTTTGATTTCCAGCATCTGCAGTTTTTAGCTTTATTCCAGTATAGAATAGTAAAGCAGCTATGTAATGCCGGAACTGTATAAAACACTGGCTAGGCCACAGCAGAAATTTTGTGTGTAATCCTAGTGATCACATCACACAAAGGACATAATTGCTCTGCAGAGGGGACAAATGAGATTTACAAGAATGTTGCCAGGACTGGAGATGTAGCCAAAATGTCAACTTTCCTGCTCCTCTGATGCTGCCTGGCCACCTGTGTTCCTCCAACGCCACGCTCTGAATGAGCTAAGATTGGCTTATTTTTCTTAGACCAGTGGAAGATGAGGGGAGACTTAATTAAGGTATAAAAGATGATCTGGGGCTTGGATAGAGTGGGCAGGGTAAAACTATTTTCCCCACTGGAAAAGGTCAATCAGAATTCTTAATCAGGAAAAGAAACTGCTGGAAAAACTTAACATATCTGACAGCATCTGCAGAGAGAAAAGCAGTGAGTTCTGATGAAAGGACACTGGACTCAAAACAATAATTCTGTTTTTCTTCTTACAGCTTAGATTTAAGGTGATTGGTATGAGAATTAGAGGTGACATGAAGGAAAACATTTTCACCCACAAAGTGGTGGCTGCCTGGAACTTGCTAGACAGTTCGGTGGCTCATAAAGGAATCCTTGATTTATTTGAAAGGCACCTGGTTCTACACTGAGGGGCTGCAACATGCAAGTTGGCTGACAAGGATCTAAGATTAGAATGGGCAGCCAATGTTTTTGTTGACTGGCCACTGTTTGGGCTGTAATTTTTCTATGCTTTACAGAAACACGGGAGGGATTGTAAAAGTGGGAGTCAAATCGTTAATGAATGGACAGGAAAGTGGCATTGAGTCCACAATCAGATCAGCCATGATTTTATCAAATGGTGTGTTAGGTTCAAGGCTTTGAATTGCCTACTTCTGCTCCTTCTTTGCATGTTCATCTAAAATAGACCATGCTGGAAATAGTCAGCAAGTCTAGCAGCATCAGTGGGCCGAAGTTACTATTTCAGGTGAATAAGATTTCATTGGAACACGCACTTCTGAAACTTTCAATCACAGTCAGTGCAAAAGTGGGAAAATGTCATCAGATCAAATAGCACATAATCACATCTCTGGGAATATTTCAATCCAAAGCCTGAGACACTAACCTGATATACCATTTTTATATCTCTGTGCTTGGCTCCTAGAAATAATGACATTGTGTTCTAACTGCAAGGTAATTAATGGAAAGCATGAATTTTCTTCTGAGGAAATCATATTAACACGTTAAATTTTCCAATGCTTGTGCATCCGACAGTCTAATGTCAAATGTATGTGTATTTCTAGCGAAAAATGGAGCAAACAATCTTTTCAGCTGTTCAAGGTTCTTGGAGGGCATTGACCCTCAAGTGAACGACCCCTTTATCTGAACTGGTCTGTATATAGTGATGCTACATGTACCACTGCACATTAAACTCATTTGCAGTAGTGTCAATATTCACTCCACACAATGCTGCAACCATCTCTTCATTTACATGTCATTAATGTTATGATTATGCAACAAGACAATAAACATATTAGGTTTTGATTGAATTTTCAATTGCTTGAAAGAAAAGATGTCTTTATGAACTTTTTTCCCTTCCTGAAAATTGTCCCACAAATGTAAATGTACCCCTTAATCCATCGAACCAAAGCTAAGAAAAAGGTACGTGTTGTCATTTTGCATGCCATCAGCAGCCAATAGGGCATTGCATGTATTTAAACAGCCATTGCAGACCAGACCCTTTCTGAGCATTCAGAGATGCTCTATCATAGTAAATGCTGGTCATACGGAAACATGCTTTGATAGCAACAAAATCTTGCTCAGCTCATAGTTTCTCAGACGTTGCGCAGATCTAACAACTCAAGACTGGGCATCCATGAAGCACTTTGGCCCATCAGCAGCAGCAGGATTGTACTCCAGTACAATCTGTAACCTTGTAGCCCAGCATATCCTCCACTCAACCACTACCATCAAGCCGGGGATCAACCCTGGTTCAATGGAGAGTGCAGATGCAGCACCAGGCATACCTGACGATGTTGTGTCAAGCTGGTGAAGCTTTGAAGTAGGACTGCCTACTTGCCAAACAGTAAAAACAGCAAATTCTAGACAGAGCTAATCAATCCTACAACCAACAGGTCAGATCAAAGCTCTGCAGTCTTGCCACATCCAGTCGTAAATGGTGGTGGATGATTGAATAACTCACTGAAGGAAGAGCCTCCACAAATATCTGCATCCTCAATGATGGAAAAGCCCAGCACATCAGTGCAAAAGATAAGGCTGAAGCATTGCAGCCAGAAGTACCGAGTGGATGATCTATCACGGCCTCCTCCAGTGGTCCCCAGCATTATAGATACCAGTCTGCAAACAATTCAGTTCACTCCAAGTGATATCAAGAATCAATTAGAGACATTGGATACTGCAAAGGCTATGGGCTCTGATAACATTTCGGCAATAGTACTGAAGACTTGTCCTTCAGAACTTGCCACTACCCTAGCCAAGCTGTTCCAGTACAGTTACAATGCTGATAGCAATGTGGAAAATTTCCCAATTATGTCCTGTACACAAAAAGCAGGGCAAATCCAACTCAGCCCGTTGCCGCCCCATTAGTCTACTGTCAATTATTGGTAAAGTGATGGAATGTGTCATCAACAGCGCTATCAAGCAGCACCTGCTCAGCAATAACTTGCTTAGTGACGCCCAGTTTGGGTTCCACCAGGGCCACTGAGCTCCTGACCTCATTACAGCTTTGGTTCAGAGAACAGAAGAGCTGAATTCCAGAGGTGAGATGAGAGTGACAGCCCTTGACATCAAGGTTGCATTCGACTGAGTATGGCATCAAGGAGCCCTAGCAAAACTGGAATCAATGGGTATCGGGAGCATACGCTCAGTTGGTTGGAGTCATACCTGACACAAAGGAAGATGGTCATGGTTTTTGGACGTCAATCATCTCAGCTCCAGGACATCTCTGCAGGTGTTGCTCAGGGTAGTGTCCTCAGCACAACCACCTTCAGCTGCTTCATCAATGACCTTCCCTCCATCATAAGGCCTGAAGTGGGCATGTTCGCCGATGATTACACAATGCTCAGCACCATTCGCGACTCCTCAGACACTAAAGCAGTCCTGTTCAAATGCAACAAGATCTGGACAATATGCAGGCCTGGGCTGCCAAGTCGCAAGTGACACTTGTGTCACAAAAATTCCAGGAAATGGCCAATACTAATTAGAGAGCGTCACTACCACCACTTGACATTCAATGGTATTACCACCACTGAATTTGCCATTATCAACATCCTGGGAGTTATCATTGACCAGAAACTCAACTGGAGTCATGACATAAACACAGTGGCTACAAGAGCAGGTCACGGGTTAGGATACAGCAGTGAGTAACTCATCTCCTGACTCCTCAAAGCCTGTTGACTGTTGACAAGGCACAAATCAAGAGTGTGATGGAATACTCCCCATTTGTCTGGATGAGTGTAGCCTCAAATACACTCAAGAAGCCTGACACCACCCAGGAGAATGCAGCCCGCTTGATTGGCACTACGTCCATAAGCATCCACTCCCTCCACCATTGACGTTCAATAGCAGCAGTGTGTGCTATCTACAAGATGCACCACAGAAATTCACCAAAGGTCCTCAGATAGCACCTTCCAAACCCACGACCACTTCCATCTTGAAGAAAAAGAGCAGCAGACATATGGCAACACCAACACCTTCAAGTTACCCTCCAAGTCACTCACTATCCTGGGTTGGAAATATATTCTCAAGTGCAACTAGGGATGGGTCAAGAAATGCTGACCTGTCAGCGACACTCACATCCCACAAATGAATAGAAAACAAAAAATGGACATATGTCCTGCAATGTTGATTTTCATCAATTTGGATAGCTTAAAAAGTAATGTCATGGAGATGATTGGCCCTAGCTGAAGTGGCAACCCATTTTAACGTTGCATGATTTTCTTTAGTATTGACTTCATCATTGTTTCACTTACTGTTTGTTTTGTGTTAGCTCACACCTTCTCATACATTTGCACTGTTCTTGTGATAGAGTATATGAGGCTTGTGTATTTCAGTGAGATTTTCTTTCTCGTAATTTTTCATTTGAGAAATTAAAATAACTCCCTCAGTTTCTTTCAAGACACTCATTATAGTTATAAGTTCACTAAGTGGTCAGTTGGATCATTTAACATTATTTCACAACCTCAGTGCACCTCAAAGCATTTTTACTTTCAGTGAAGTATTTTTTGATGCAAAGTCACTGTCCTAAATGCTGGGAAAATCACAGCTAATCTGCACACAATAAATTCCCACAAACAATACTCTGACCATGGTAATACTATCAGTTTTAATGATGTTGGTTGAGGCATAGATATTGGCCAGGATATGGGGAGCTCTCTCCTGCTCTGAGAGTTGTTCTGTATCTACCTGAAGGAAGATATGAGATCTCAGTTTAATGTTTCGTCTGAAAGATGGCACCTCTAACATTGAAACACTCTTTGACATTGCCCTGGAATATTGCTTGAAGCCATGCAGCTGGATTGAAATACAAGGTTCTGACTCATAAGCAAAATAATTACCCACTGATCCTGATGACAGTACTGTGCAGCATTGAAAGCACATCTACATTGAATATAGAGGAAAATTAAAATCAGAAAACATCACAGTCTTACAGCTTTCATTATAAATGACAGCCAGGCCAGTTTCCAAATGTGACCTGTTTTGATAGGTGTCAGTTGGAGAAATAAACATAGCTCCATTCTACTTGACTGAGCTTGCATTCTTTATCACTCTTGGTGGTCATGAATCTCACACTTAACAAGTGCCTGATTCTGGCAAACATCTTTCTTGCCTGCAATTCATAACAGATCATGGATCCTTGAACAGTTCAATCGGAACCGAAGTTGAGTGAGAACAAACAGCATGCGACACTCCAACTAGCCTCCAAGTTCTGTCTCCTTAATCATCACTCTTCATTTCACAATACAGCATGGAACACGTTGTACTTCAAAAGACCTGGGACAAATGAGGGATGCTCATTCACCATTATGGTACACAGAAGCACAATCATGCAACATTAAACAATGTTAATTTGCTTCTTATGCTACGGTACACATAATCACAAATTTATGGAGTTGGTTACTAAATTTCATGTTGGAGAGAAGATGCCTGTGCTAAACTTACACTGTCTATTTTATAATTCCTAGCTATGGTTACATATCACAGTTGGACTCACTACTACCACAACAGTTTTCCTGCTAGTATTGTGCAACAAAGCAAATAATTACAAAAGGCTTCTTCAGTTCAAAGATACCTGAGATTATTCTCTTTGTTTTACAGCAGTTTTGAATTATTTTTTGACCAAGAGTCCAAACATCAGCACTCTATGAAAGAGCAGAACTGCCTCAATACTGGATTATGCACAGAAATTGCTGGATTAAGACATGAATGTACAACCTTCTAATGGAAAGGTGCAAGTCAGTGCTCCCGCTGATAGTTACACACGCATTCGTCACTGGATGCTGATGTTTCCCAAAATAAAGGTTCTATTCGTCGTCTGGTAAGGCACAATGTGATACAAGATATATTTGTAATGATATGAGTTTATATAACTTCCCAATGACAACTTTTGAAGATTTTAACTTCGAGTTGATTGCTGCCCTATTTTGAAGTGATGAATGCACAGTAGATGGCAAATTAGTAAATATAGGTCAAAAGTATTACAAAGTTATATCTTCCAATGTCAGCCTGTGTACCAGAACATTGGCTTACAACATTGCACCCACTGTCCAAGCCCAAGAACAACACCAAATACCAATGTGCTTATTAAATAACTTTTCAATTACTTTCCTTCTAACAAATGGTCAGAAATTGAGATGTTCTCTGAAAATTGCAGAACGTTGTGCAATTTACAAAGAACATCTCCATTTCTGACCTTGTGGTCAGCACCAACACTAACTCCTCTAATCCTTAAGTGGTCCGTGTCCATATTCTGCAAGATCTGGATAGCTTTCAGGTTTGTGCTAGTAAGTAGCTTGTAACATGTGTATCACATTGCCATCAATGAACAAGCCCAGGAAGAAAGAGCTTACCCATCACCCCTTGATGTTCAATGACATTACCATCATTGAATGCCCCCACTATCAACAGCCCGGTGGTTACCATTGATCAAGAATTGAACTGCAATAGCTATACACATGTGGGAGCTACAACAACAGGTCAATGCTTAGAATCCTGCAGCAAGTAAGTCACCTCTTGTTTCCTCAAAGCCTGTCCACCATCTACAAGACATAAATCAGGAGTAAGATGAAATACTCTCCAGCTGACCGAGCACAGTTCCGATAACACCCAAGGAGCTTGACTCCATGCAAGAGAAAGCAGCCTGCTTGACTGGCACCATACCGATAACACTCACTTCCTAAACCATCAATGTGCAGTAGTAGCAGTGTGTACTGTCTTGAAGATGCTTCAACTGTGCCTTCCAAGGCCAAACCTTAGCCACCTAAGAGTGCAAGGTCAGTAGATGCCCAGCAATGCCAGCATCTGCAAGTTTCACTCCAAGTGACACACCATCCTGATTTTAAATGGCATCACTGTTCTTTCACTCTCACTGTATCAAAATCCTGGAGTGAACTCCCAAACAAGCTATTCACTTGGACAGAAGCGGTTCAAGATGAGGCTCGCTACTTTCATCTCAAGGGTGACTGGGGATAGGCAATAAATTGCCAGCAACATCCAAATGCTGCAAAGTGAATACTTTAAGGAAAATCTGATCAACCATTGAAGGAAGAGCACATTGGTACCTGGGCTTCTTTTGGTGCGGAAAGGGATTTAATCTGCAATCTAATGAGCTACCAGCGCATGTACCCTGGTTGTGAATTCATTTGTGGAATTCAAGTGGATAACAACCTTTCCTCCTTTCATCAACAACCAATGAAATGGCACATAAAGCAGAAGGTGACCTACACAGTTCTAATGAACTGCTCAGAGGTGTTACTTTCAAACTTTTACATGCATCAGTCACTGAATCACATCCTCTAGCCACAGTGACAGGAACCGACCATTTAGCCCATCAAACCAGTTCCACCAGGTTATGCCTGATTGGTGAATGAATATCTCTTGGCAGTGTTGCTCCACAAAAAAAAACTACTGCCCTCTCTGTCAAAACTTTCGATCAAAATATCAAGAATAATTACAGATTCCCATTACCCTTTATGTGAAATAGCACTTCCTGATTTCACTCCTAATGGATCTGGTTCTAATCTGTACATTCTGCTACTACCAGAGGAAATCATTTCTCTTCATTAATGTCATTGTAGCCCTTCGTCATCATTCATTATTTTTCTCACACACACACACACACACACACACACACACACACACACACACACGCACACACACGCACACGCACACGCACACACACACACACACATACACACACACACACACACACACACATACACACACACACGCACACACACACACACGCACACACACGCACACACACACACACACACACGCACGCACACACACACACACACACACACACACACACATACACACACACACACACACACACACACGCACACACACAACAGCTTGGTGAAATCAAACCATCGCAGGCAGTGTAAACAACTTTCACCTCAATCATCTGTCAGGGTTGATTCATGTCACAGAAGATAATGGCAAAATAAACAGAATGCTTCCTCTCACTCCTGCACAACCAAGTGAGAAAGTGTTTCAAAACAAATATTTCACTGGATTTGAAATAAATTGATGCTGCTTTTGTTTCTGATATATGAGCCCATCAAAATCATTAATTTTTTTTTCTGTGTTGGAGTACTCAGCCACATTTATATGTTGTACTCTCCAAATAATTTAACCATATGACCCTTCAGATTGTGAAACCAATAGACAGCTATAGGTTGTGAAACATTGTTAGTCCAAATTAGAAGGGCTGCGTTTTCCAAGCCTTTTAGCCCAACTGATTGAACATAATTGTGTTTCATCGTTACCTTGCTCCTGCTGTTCCTATAGAACTACAGTTGATGGGTGGAAATAAAGGCAATAAAACACTTCAAATAGTAGCCATACAGTCAGAAAGTGGTGAGGCAGGAATATAAAGTCTTCCGCCACATGTGTATCTACAACATGAATGCGTCGGCCATCTGAGCCCTGCTTTAGCGAACGATCCATATTCCTGCTGCATGTTTTGTTCAACCACCAGATGGGAATGCAATTCATTGAGTGTACATAGGCAATCATGATTCTCCCTGTGTCAGTAAGCATTGTCAGGGTGGGTTAAAAATAAGCAGAACCTTGCCACTGCTGTGAGAACAGGAGGCACAGTTGGGGGCATTGCCCTCAACCAGTGAGTATCAAACATCACAGAAACTCTGCCCTCAAATTTCCATCCAGCCAAATCAATGGACAGAGAGGGCATAAATTTTTCCGCTCACTTGATTGGAATGGGCAATGGGAAGAAATTTGAGAAAATGCAATGAGATTAGAAAAAATGGCATCATGAGATTGAGAAACTATTTCACAATTTTCTCTTTAAAGTTTAATTATCCAGCTCAGAAATACACTATTAAGTGGTGGCTATCTTATTTCTGCTCACTTGCATCTCATGATTAATTCAACTCGCCTCATTCAGATGCCACTTCCACCTTGGCACCAAGTTCCAATGCGACTATCAAAGCAATTAACTGGCAACAGCAGCTGGAGTGCTTGCTTGTCTGGGCCTCCATCCAACTCTGTCTTCACCACAATGTCCCTGCAGGGTCCATGGATGCTTTCCTCTTCCAACCTTGGTCCAGATGAGTCTGAATCAGAAAACTACCAGCCTGATCACATTGTCGTGTCTACTCTCAGTCCAACATTGATACCACTTCAGCCCTTGAGGAGTTTGCCTTGGATCTCAAGAACATTTCTGGTGTGCATGCTTGTTGTGTGCAGAGACATGTATGCACCTCATTCATCCACACAAGATGCATCTCATAGCTCTAAGCTTCACTTCTTAGCATCACTTTACATTTGTGTAGAAGCTGTCAACCTCTTACATTGTCTTACCGCCCAGAGAGAGAGGCGCAGCTTGTCACTGCAAGGAACAGTGAACAGTCAAGGAGGATGCACATCTTGCTGAATGGCACTATGCTGCGTCTATATCACATCTACTGCATATACCAGCAATTTACACACCGAACACATTGCATGTTCCTCAAACAAACGACCGTTTCAAAAATTAAAAAGACACCAATCCTTAATTTGTCCTTAGCAGACAAGGGAGGTTAAAGTCAATCAGGGTCAGTAAAAGGGCTTGTCCAATTCCATTGAGGGGTTTGGCCACAGTCAGTCAAGTGCTTGGCCCAACCATGAAGCTCTGGGGACCATTGTCTTTACAGTTTAGGTCACAGTCAGTATTGCAAGCAGTCCAAGGATTATAGGTATGTCAGTCAGGGAGCTGTGGAGATATCAGTCCAAAAGTTGGTCACATAGGACTGAGCTACTCAAAAAGAGCACTATTTGCTCCTTCTCGCACAAGTATAGTATTCTGAAAAGCTAAGGTCTTAAGAGCAGCTGTAACTTGGTCTCCAAGTGTTCTTACCCTTTGAGCTTTCATTGTAATTGCTACTTTTCAGGTCATAGGCAATTCTCAAAACTAATCTGCCTGCAAAAATGTTCAATGAAGCCCTTTCTCAAAGACTGTCAAAAATGTCACTTTGGAATTAATGGGACATTTCACAAAAAGTTTATCCCAAAGCTCAAACACCATCATCGTAAATTCCACACTTGAAAGAAGTAAACTGTGCCCAAGTTAGGATTTTTTTCTCACATTCCTTTCTAAGTTCAAAACATTTTCACATTGTAAATACATTTAACAATTAACTTACCACACATTGTACATTTGACCATTTCCCTTGTCACATGCTATAATTAACATAAGGGAAAAGAGGCAAGGTATTCAACCTTCTCATCATCTGATTGTAAACTCTGAAACTGCATGGTATGGAAATTCATTTTTGACATTTATTTGTAGAATTAGAATAAGAAAAAGTGGATGGTCAGGATCGCTGTGGAACACTTGAAAGCTGATGATGGTTTCTTGTAAATGAAGTGAAGAAGTTTTGGATATGCTGAATACTTACTGGCATTCCTGGGAAACTAATACTGACATGGGCCACTAAAATTAATGTAAGAAAAATAGAAGTATTGAAGAAAGTAATTACACTGGAGTATTATCCACAGGACGAGATAGTTATCCCAGAGTATGTATCTCAGTATCTCAGAATTGTGTAGGTGCATTAATTGCAATTTTCCAAAATTCTTTCAATTCAGAAACTGTTCTGTCATGTTGGAATGTTGTGAATATCATTTGATTTACAATTAGTGACAGAGGGGAGGTCAGGGAATCATAGTTAAAATGTATAGCTTCAAGGACAAATTATTGACCTGGTTAGGAAACTGGTTTGAACAAAGAGCAGATCTTCTAATTGACAAAGATATGGCTTGTTTCACTATGCCGGGTTCTCAATTATTCACAATATTTATTAATGGCTTGGGTGATGTGATAGCAAATCATATGTTCAAGTTTGCTGATGACTCAAAGGTAAATGCTGTTGTAATCAATACAAGTGGAAGCATAATATTACACTTTTAAGTGGATGGACCAGACTGTGACAAATTAATTTCAATATGTATAAACATGAAGCAATCTAATTTGGACCTGAAAGGAGAGTACTGTATGTTTCCTAAATAGTGAAAAGCTAGAAGTAGTTAATATGTGAAGAAAATTGTGAGTCCAGAAACAAAGATTGTTAAGATACCTTGAATTGAAAACTATTAAAAGAGATAGGAATCTCAAAATGACTGACGGAGAGAACAACTTGACAAGATTTCACATTTTAAAACTTCTGCTATGACTAACAAACATTGGCTAGACACTACTTCATAGGCAACCACTACATGGAACTACAAAGAAAATTCCTACTTATACGTTTCACCAATAATTTTGCATCCATCTGTGGAATAAGATTCATATCATTCACCAATATTAATGACTCTTAAGGAAGACTCACCTGCCTCACTGGATAGGTACAGGAATACTTTACCGTTTGATATAAAATTTCTACAACTCATGGCAATTTGAATCTTTTTTTCCATATCAGACAGGGAAACCATATGATTATTATGAACTGCACCTGAGAACGTTGCTCTGAAGGGACATTGTACCCATGCACTATTTGGCTCCACCGATTGATTCAGAATTTTTCAGAGAATCACTATATAATTTTTCACGCTGTGCGGATTTACCTTTTAATATCTGATAATCCACCTTTACGTGCGCTCTCTTGGGACAACATCATGCTACTCCTTTTGCATCGACCCTAGCCTCTGTGTTGTCTCTTTCACTATTCCCAGTTATTTTTGCATTCTCGTCTTTACCTCACTACAGCCAGGTATTTTTTTCTCACAATCCCTTCTACTATGGTGGCAGTTTTTTCTAAAAAACCATCTACTTCCACCTCCATAAAATCGCTCAACTCTGCCTAGAGTTTATCATATCTGCTGCTAAAATGTCCATCCATACATTTATTCTCTCTTGCATATTTCAGTGCTTTCCTGATCAGCCTTCTCATAAACCTAAACTCGTCCAACAGTCTACAGCCCATTTTGTAATTCATGTCAGGAAGTATTCATGCATTCACATCCTGCTTGGCCTGCTCAATTCTGGAAAGTATGATTCAATGTATTCAAATATTTATTCCAAAATTTTTGTTTGATTTTTGGTAAATTGCTTTGATGATAGTGCCGAAGTGAAGTGGCATTCCTTAATTATTATCAGTCGGTTCTCGGTGAATGAGATTAATAAATGTATAGGACTAAATAATGCATCAGAGTACAAATAAATTTAGAATATTCTTTAAGTTTTATGTTGAATTCCAGGATCACAGATAACCCAAAACATAAGGTAATTTATTAAGTTTATGAAAGCGAAGTTTTTAGGTGATGTGTAAGCTAAACTGATAGACAAAGCGTAGGAATGACGTTAGTGAGAGGTGCTTATCGAGAACAGACAGATGAACGGTGCAGATTGAGTGCTGCTTTCTGTAATTTGTGGTGACGAACTTCCATTCTCCAGCCAAATCATTATAAGATGCTCCCCATGGTCTTCTTCTGTCTGAAGAAATCAGATGCCTGACATGGGCTGTCCCCTGACTTCCAAACACCCCTAAATATGCATTATTTCTAGGAGCAGGTTATTCGTCATATATCAATCGCTTACTCAAAGGTGGCAGCAAGACAGCTACCAAAAGTCTCACTATCTTCCTGTTCATTACTTTTACACAAGGTCATCTTTTAGTTCATTGCTTGGAGATATTGTTTAGCTTTTATTGGTTAAGCAGTACAATAGTCTGTTCTACTACCTTAGGAATGGCCATAGGGAAGCCTGCAACAAGGTTTCTCAGCAGTTTTACAAATGATCTCAGCAAAGTTAAATAATGTTTTTGCCAGCTCTACTAACTCCATAAAAATTCTACTATCTTCTGAGCAGCATTTGTTCCTACAGTTCTACACTGCCAGTCTTCATTATATCCAAATTTGGCTTAGGCAACATTAAACTATAAAAGTATGTTAATTATATTCTTCCCTTTATTAAATAATTCTCTGGTGCAAAACGATTGATAATGAATCAGCAGCATGTTTTATCTTTTATGAATGTCATTTAACTGAAAATCTCACTAACGTCATTCCTACGCTTTGTCTATCAGTTTAGCTTACACATCACCTAAAAACTTCGCTTTCATAAACTTAATAAATTACCTTATGTTTTGGGTTATCTGTGATCCTGGAATTCAACATAAAACTTAAAGAATATTCCAAATTTATTTGTACTCTGATGCATTATTTAGTGCTATACATTACAGAAATACATTACAGAAATAAAATTGTTGCAAATTTACTATTGCTCCTTTTGCATCATTGGACAGAGGCAGAAATTTATCCAGAATACAAAATGGGCGCAGTACTCACTTCCAAACTTTAAATACCACAAAGCTGACTTACTGCAAAGTGTAATTCTGGAACAGATCTCTTTTACAGGACACAAAGGTGACTGTATTGAATTTATTTGCACAAGATGCATGTTATGTTCGTTTATCATTTGGTAAAATCTGTTCTGTGTTAGTTGATTCACATCAGATAGGTGAAATTGCTACTCAGAAAGTTTTAGAATGAATATTCAGGGAGGCAGCGATGTAATTTTAAGGTTTCTTTTCATCTAATAATCAACTGGTCAATTCTATAACTAGCCAAGTCCAATAATGTTCTCTTCTGAATAATTTTAAGAAAGATTCTATCACCATCTGGAACTCTAACACAAGAGACATATTTATTTGAAATATTCACTTATACATTGAATAATTCTGGAAAAAAGATGTGAGGATATAACAGACTCTCCTTTTATACAAAAGCTGACTGTATAAATTTATACCACAACTATTTTAAAAAGATCCTGCAGCTATAAAAATCGAATATTTCAATCCTGTCTCTCAGAACATTTAGGTTTTTTATGTCAAGTTCATTAAATGGAAAAGCTTCAAAAGCTAATTTCCTGCCTCCCCCCACTACTCATCTGTTTTGCATAATTGGAGCTCAGCAGGTCTTTAACAAAAAACTAAATGTAATAATTAACTCCTGAACAGATCATTTGGATTTAGGTAGATTCTTAAAAAGTAACACCTTTAATGGAGTTAAATATTCCAGTGAATTTCCCAATGGCGTATTAAAAACTATATGACACTGAGCCACATAAAATGGTAACAGGTCTTGAAATAACTCCACAGAGCCAGTATTCTGTCACCAAGTGATGCTTTATTTATATGTGTATAGTACTTGACACTGGTCCAGCTTCCTCAGAGCCAGCTATCAGAGTGAACAGGATCTCTGATACTCCTGTTTATGTCTGTCAGCCAGGGCTCTCTGATTGGACCAGATTAACAGCCCCAATCAGGGAACTCATATTCTATGGTGTCCACCTGGCTGACTTCATTACAGCCACTACCACCTTAAGTCCAGGGACGTAGGCCCATTCTTTTTCTTGTAGCAACTCAAGGACTTTGTGAAATACTCAAATTCCCTGCTGCTAAAGGATTGCCTGTTGTCCATGACCAACACTTCCGGAATCTGTGTATTGCAAAAGATGCTCGCAGCTCTTCTATCATCATCCCCGTGACTGACAAATGAACTCTATGCACATCCAAATACTTTGATTGAGCGTCCAGAATGATTAAGTATGTTGAGCCCATGAAACAGCTGGCATAGTCAACATGTAGTCAAATCCAGGGTGCACCCAACTAGTCCCACGAATAAGGGGGGAACGGCTGGCAGCAATTTCTGTCCATGTTGGCACCCTGAGCGCTGCCCACCAAACACAGCTGTGTCTGCATCCAATCCTGGCCAACCGACACAACTTCTCAACATCTCCATTTTGGAAACTCCTGGGATAACCTTGGTGGAGTTCAGCCAGTACCTGCTCAGGCCAATTACTCTTGCCCCCCATGATATAATGCCATCCTCTACAGTGATCTGCTCAGGCTGGGTCCAGAAAGGTATTAATCTTAGTTGTTTCCTCCGTCACCTCCAGCTGTTTTAGTTTTGCCTGGACGTGACATTTTTGCATCCATAGTCTGATATTGTCAGCAGTCGCCAGAAGGGTATCCACAAAGTTTCAAACTGGAATGGATTCTTCTAGTAGCTAGTGGTGGATCTGCCAGCAGGAGGTGGCTCAAGGTATCTGCATTTGCTGCTTAGCCTCCTGGTATTTAATTAGGACTTCATTCAGGCAGCCATTTTCTAATTGAAGATTGTTGAGTCAAAATTGCTCATTCAATTTTTCCCCACGAGGCTTGAGCCTGGGTATTTTACTACAATCAGGGGCAACTGAAACAGTTGCTTTACCCTTAATCTGTAAAGATTTCCTAGTATAGCTGAGGTCTTACGCAAACTTAAGGGTTAGAGACCAGAAGGAATTTTGTTAAAGACTAGTGCTGTTATCATTGATACAGCGGCACTGACATCAAACTCCATTAGAACTGGGAGACCATTTAACCAGATGTCTATTTTGGTTGGTTCTGATATGGATTTTGCTAAACAATTTACCTGTGCCAAGCCTAATGTAGGTCAGCTTTTCAGGGTGTGCACGCTCCCAGATACTGGCCTATGAATTCTCTTTCCCAATTCAGGCCTCATTGGACATTTTGCTGTCTCAGGCCTGTACACCGGCATTGAGTACAATGACTTGCCAGCCTGGACCCTGAAGAAAATTGTAACCATTTGCTCGAGGCTTGGGGTTTTGCTGTGGACTGACCTCGAGTCCCCTCTGTTCAGGATATGTCCTAAGGGAGATCAAGTAATTTCCTTCACTCAAGTGGTGTTCCTTAAGCTCAGTCGGCCTGGCAAGGGTGACCACATCTATCAGAATACCCTGTAACTCATGCGGCATTTTCAAATGACAAAGCCAGTTGTAGTGCCTATTTGAAGTCCAGTCGGGCTTCAGCTAGTCGGTGTTTTTGCACGGCTTCATCATAATCCCACATACCAAACAGTCTCTCAGGGTTAAACCAAAATCACACACTTCTGCCAGCCATCTTAACCTCATCAAAAACACCAACATGGATTCCCCTGGCTCTTGAATTGCAAAACCGATAGTATCTCAGAATTTTAGATGGCTTGTTGTCATAATATCCCCGAACAAAATCTGTCAATTCTTGAAAGATTTTGGCACCTGGTGCCTCAGAAAATGTCAGACTCCTAATAATTGAAAAAGCTGCAAGTCCATAAGCTTTCTGGAGAAGGGTCTGGGCCCAAAACATCAGCCTTCTTGCTCTTCTGGTGCTGCTTGGCCTGCCATGTTCATCCAGCTCCACACCTTGTTATCTCAGGAGAACTACTTGTTGCTTTTCATCTGCCTCAATGTTATTTCACCGAAAAAATTATGCATTCTTTCCACATACTGAGGCCAGTGTTCGACAGCAGAATTGAATGAACCAAGCTTCCCAAATAAAGGCATTAGGCCAGAAATGCTTACCCCCAACTCAAAGATGACTGTTGCAAATGATTTTTTTTCAGGAGTGTATTATTTTCTCTCATCAACATGAAGTAAATCCATGTGGGCTGGTAGTCACCCTTTATTTATATTTGCATAGTATTTGACACTGGTCTGGCTTCCTCAGAGCCAGCAGAGGTCAATACGGGAGGTTTTATGGAGTCTGTTAAAGGTGGACAGCTAAATATAGAGGGCAGGGCTGGTGTTCCAGAGCATGACACCGAGGTGCAATTGAAGGCTCAGTCACATATGGTGGGACAATTAAAACTAGGATGTACAAAAGTACAGAATTAGATGCAGATAGATATTCAGAAGGTTGTGGAATTGGAGGAGACTACAGACAAAGGGATAAGAACAGTTGCCTTTTTCAATGAAGATCCAATTCAATCAGTAATTTTAAATTTCATTAAATCTCTTTCTTTTTGATAAGTTCCTTCCACCATCCCCCATGCCAGCTGCAGCTGCTTCTGCTGTAGAACTAGGATGGACCTTATTTTTAATGAACACATTCATTATTTGGCTCAGATGAAGACTATAACATTGATTCTGTAATGAAGGAAAATAACTGAGTGTAGCCTGAGTCACCGTTATTATTTCATCCTGCTGATTTTTTTGTATAAACCAACTGTTATGTTACAGATTAGTTGGGGATGAGCAGAATAATCATACACTATAATAACCAGCTTTTATACAGGACCATTGCCGGAAGTGTCAAACGATGCCAATGGGTGTTCATTGATATACCCTCATCATTGCATTTAATTGTGCACAGGAAGTTCTTTATGACCCACTCATGCTCTGTTTATGAGGAGCAGCAGCACAGAATAAACATTGAAGTAAATTGTTCTTTCAAATTTGCATTAATATTTTACTACTTAAATTGCCATTATAAAATCAGAAATGGACCATTTATCAGTTTTGTCTCAACAATGATACTGTTGCTTGAACCTGAAGATTGTGCCTTCAAAACCCACCCCAGACACTTGAACACATTTGGTCTAACACTCCAGTGGAGTACTGATGGAAATAATAAACGAAAGTGTTGCCATTCTTCTGTCTAGATGTAAATCAATGATCAAAAATTGTTTAACATCAGTAAAATACGGTTCTGGTCATTATCATATCACTGCTTGTGGAATTTGTTTTGTATTCAAATTTCCCTGGTTTACATTAAAGTGTTGGAAAGACCCAATGCCATGAATGGCACCATTTAAGTGTCCATCATTTAGTGAATAGAGTAAGAGGCAACACCAGAAGATGACCAATTTTAGTGTTAGACTGAAGTGCTTTCTAACTTCTGTGAGGCCAATTGTTAGGGACTTACAATTTGCCTCAGTTTTCATTTTCTAGTGATAGGGTCTGAAGTGAGACATAAAAATTAAACAAGGTTCCTGCTTCTGATTTTTAACTGGCTACCTGTACACTGAGTAGGAACTGGTTAGCGTATGACAGCAGCATGAATGAAGATTCTTCCTAGCGCCTACTGATGAATATCTGTTCTAGAAATTTGTACCTTCAGGAGAACAGGAGACAATAAAGGACACATGCTGGAGATGATCAAAACACATATCGGCACGTGGTCGGCACAACATCGTGGGCTGAAGGGCCTGTTCTGTGCTGTACTGTTCTATGTTCTATTGTTCTATGTTCTATTTGCTGCTTGCAAGTACTTGTAAAATGCATCATGACATTTGCTGACATTTAGTAAATAAATTAGCTCCCGGAAAATTCAACTGAAAATTGCCATTGAGATAAACTTGTTTTCACTTGATGCAGTTATATGAAGTTTCTCAAAAAACAGACAATATTCATTATGAAGAATAAAATGTGCCATTAGAAATTTTGTGGGAAAAGGCATTGATAGTGGTTCTGCATTTACTTCTGACTCCTGGTCCTCAACTTTTACTATTTTTCATAACATTCTCTGTGTCATATTAATGTATGACATGCAGCTCAACCATTTCTAAAATATCAACTATTCAAGTAGAAACCTCAGACCATTGAAACCTTTCCTATGCAGTCCCAATGCAATGATTTCTGATCTGACTTTAATAGACAGATGGAAAATTCTGATTTGTGTTTGATCAATTCCTCAACTCTTCGTTGCTCAGTCTTCTGCTAAGATATCAACACATCTTAATAATCTAATTCTCGGTTAAGTTGATACATTTGTAGGTTCAAATGACACTGAGGACTTATAGTTGCATGATCTAGCTGGCATTTGAGTGAGAGGCAAGAAGATAAAGGTAACTAGGATTGTTGCAGGATGCAAAGAAAGAAGGAAGAGGCAAGATAGGGAGAAGAAAAAATTGAAAGACAAGGAAGGGACAAAACAAGCATGAGTGATGTTGAAAAGTGGACAAAGTGGTGGTGGTGAGAGTGATAGTGGTGGTAATGGAAGGGCCTAGACCCAAAACACCAGCTTTCCTGTGCCTCTGATACTGCTTGGCCTGCTGTGTTCATCCGGCTCTGCACCATGTTATCTCAGATTCTCCAGCATCAGCAGTTCCTACTACCTCCACGGCAAAACTGCAGTTCTTTTTTCTTTCCATGACCCATATGTTGTTTAACCAAGCTGTTATTTATCTCTAGCAAATATTCCCTCACTTTATATTGTGTTCCCCCAGTTCTGCAAGGCTTCTTCATTATATTTTGTACCTTACCATATTTTAATATGTGCAAGGAGTCTCTAAAATGTGTTTTGGATTTGCATTGGTTCTAGCCTTTCAGCTTTTAGATAAAACACAGATCTGCCCTGTATTGATCTAAAAGAAATGGCCTCATACTTCTCTGCATTGAAAACTTTCTTCTGCAAATTCATCCACTGATTCAATCTATCACAGAATCTTTGTCATTTTGCAGCCCTATCTACACTGCTTACAATGTCACCAATCTTTGACTCATTGACAAACAATGATAAGTCACTCTCAGTTACATTATCTAAGTCATTAATAAATACAGCAAATACTTCAGATCCCAAATCCTGGCAATTTCATAATCGTTCTGTTGGAAATCCTGAAAGTTGCAAAAGCTGCAATATATCAACATTGAGAAGGTTCAACCAACAGTGCGGGAATGCGTCCCATTTGTGTATTTTCCCTCTGCCTTAGTGGTAAATGAAATCATTGGGTTATTAAGCCTCAACGTGACAGTCGAATTGTGATTCTGACACATATTTCATTTTCACTTGCATTGCTGAGAAAAAAAAACAGCCATAAGGCCTGTTGTAAATTTACTAATCATTAATAGCCATCAGGGGATTGGGAGCATAAAACAATGGCAGAAGGCTGTCATCATCAATACTGTAAAAGAGATTACACACAACAACTACACAGGGCCCATCTCAATCATTTCTATAAGGGAGAGGGTGGTATAGTGATAATGTCATTAGACTAGCAATCCAGAACTCGAGGTGAAAGTTTTGGGGATATGGGATTGAATCCCACCATGTTAGATGACAAACTTTAATAAAAATACGGAATTAAAGAAATCTAGTCTAATGGCATGCAACCGCTGTCAATTGTTGTGCTCAGTCTCTTAGAGGAAGGAAATTTTTCATCCATACCTGGTCTGTCCTACATGAAACTCCAGACCTGTAGCAACATTGTTGACTAGCAGTATTATTGCTGTACTGTTAATCCCAAAACCCAGATAATGTTCTGGAGACATGGGCTTGAGTCCTACCATGGCAGATGTTGGAATTTGAATTCAATTTTTGAAGGAAATCTGGAATTGGCAGTCTAATGATGACCATGAATCCATTGTTGATTGTCAGGAAAAACAAAACACCTAATTTATTGAAGTCCTTTAGGGAAGGAAACTGCCATCCTTACCTGGTCTGGCCTACGTGTAACTCCAGACACACAGCAATATGGTTGACTCTCAGCTGCCCTCTGGGCAATTAGGGATGGGCAATAAATGCTGGCCTAGGCAGTGAGGCTCCGTAACTGCATATAAAAAGGGACCCAAACTAATGTAATAAAATGTGAGGCTGGATGAACACAGCCTCCCAAACTAATGTAGTTGGCTCTTAACTGGGGGATTGACAATTAAATGCAGGACATAGTCAGTGATGAATAAAAAACAAATAAACACTCTCAAGGACCCACAATGTACATAATATTCAGCTTGGATTGAAGACTGATCATGATAATACATTTTATATGCAGCCTGGTAGTCTCTATGATTTGTTTGCGAATTTTCTTCTTGTCTAAAATATTACAAATGGCTTTGTAGAATACTTGAAAAGCTTAACAAAGCAAGCAGCTCACTTGATTGACTTTGCATCCACCACATTCAACATTTACTTCCTCCATCATTGACAGCAGTGTGTACCATAAACAAGACACTGCAGTAAATCAGCAAGGCTCTTTCAAATTGGCTAAAGACGGGAATCAGTGATGCTGAGAAACACTGGAGGAAACCAAGATGGATTGCTGTCACTCTAGCTGAAGCTTTACCTTTTGCAATGATGTGCTGGCCTCCCCCCATCTTTGAGGATAGTGTTATTTGAGAAACCCCTTCCTCCCAGTGTGTTGTTTAATTTTCCACCTCCGTTCACAATTGGATGTGGCAGGACTGCAGAGTTTAGATCTGATCTGCTCATTATGGAATCACTTATCTCTGCCTATCACATGCTGTTTTGTGTACAATTAGTCCTGCTTTGTGCTTCAACTGGGTGGCTGCAGGTCTACATTGAGTTAGACAGTTGAGCTAACTCCTGTTCTTACATGGCCGCCATGTAGAGTTTCAGAATATAGAGAGGAGCGCATATAAATCTTACTATTTCAGACGATGTAAGGGTTCTGTGTTCCCTTTGAGTGTAAGTATTGATTATAATGCAAGCTGTACCCAAAATTGAGTCAATTTTACAAAGTGTTCCTCGTCTCTATTCAAATTCATTTGCATGTCACCGAAAGTAAAGCAGCATAAACAGGCAATGTTCTTGAAACTTCTTTTTAACCTTCACTTGTGAAAGACTTCCATGATGTATTTAACAGTTTGATTAGCTGAAATTGCATTTATCACAAGAATAGGCGTTTATAATGGGTGACAATCCACCACCTGCAAGTATCCTGAAATTAAATCACTCAAAGTTAACTCGAGAGATTGCACAAATTTAGTTCATTTTAGGTACAGTAGTGAGTTGCTTTGTAAATTTGAAAGAAACATGTTCAAAAACTTTTAGAACGTACCCTTTTGCACCCAAAAATGCAGCGTAATTTTTGAAAGTTCTACCACCTGGAAAAAAGCAAAATTTGCAGAAGCTCCCAAAAAATGACTAATTCACCTTCAAATGTGGACAATTATTGTGTGGAGTCTTTTTCCAATGAATAGATTTGGGAAATTTGAATTGCATAGAGCGCAATTTACCCTTAAAAGTTTGAGTCATTTTGTGCCAGTTAAGCTGATATACAAAAAAGCAACACAATTGAGCAGGTATTCTAAGGTTCAATCTATATTGCCCCTGAAAGGGCCGGCATGCAATGAGTACTAAACAATCAAATTATCAATGGAGCTCCACTTTCAATATACACAGAAACCAACTTTCTCTCATCTAGCCAGATTTCCTGAAAGACAAAAGCTGACATTGAATTCAGATCCATGTTTATCAGTGGCAAACTGCTCTCACCATTGCATAGACAATTATGTGAAAGTTACAGAAATGTTGCATTAGTCCTGAACCAAGATGAAAGGTATCTCTGCTTCTTCCCAATTAAAGCATTTATCTCTAAGAGCTTGCCCTTTATTTAGAGAGCATGATCCTCAAATTATGTGGCCTTCTGAACCGTGACTGTACTCCCTCCAGTGAAGAATATCTCTCTCTTAAGTGACAATCACTGCCTTCAACTGCAATGGAGGCTGGCAATGAACTTTTGAAGCTTGTGCAATCTTGCAAAGTGAGATTTTTTAAATAAAGTGGATGCTAACTTTCATAGCAGGTCATTCACACCATGCTTGTTCAGAATGAGGATGGGATATTTCAGGGAGTTAGTACAAAGTGCTCAAGGAACGCTGATGGGAACCACATGAAGTTGTGACATTCTTATATTAGACAGAGGGAAACCATTCTCACTGGGTTGTCTTTCGCATCTTTATGCATCTCATGTTGACAGTGCAATGATGCTCAAGTAGAAAAATCATTTGGTGACAAGCATGAACCATGACTTCAAAGGCCACACATATTTTACATAAACAAATTTGTCTGGAGGAATTGGTTCAATACAAGTTGAGCTGTTAGGTCTGGCTCAAAGTCTAAATTGTATTTCACTCATGAAAAGTGAAACAAATATAATATTTGATCTACATAGTAAAGCCTTTAATAAATGAAAACTTACAAATGCTAAACAAAACCACTGTACTGATAGATCCCATTTCTTTGTTAAATATAGCCTTCAGTGCAAAGAGCTGTTTACAGTACCAGAGGTTTCCTTATTATAAATACAGTCTGTGATTTTCATTATAGAATATAGGTCAATTATCAACCTTTCTCTGAAAGATGTTCCTCAAATCAGAACCGCCTCTTAGGAAGATCCACACTATATAACATTTATTGGAACTAGCCTGCATATGAATTAGGAAAACACCAATTATAAAGTATGTAGGAGATCATTACTGTAGACTGGTTAGATTCTTCATTTCTGAAATCAAGGGAGTCGATGCTGGGAAAGGTTAGAAATTAGAAATGTATTGATAACATGTTTCATATTGATGTGCAGAACATGCCAGGTTTTCGCATTTAGTTTTTGTGCTATTGATTAACATCTTCTGACTCCCTGTTATGATGATTAGAATGAGAGGCAGTCATGACATTGAAAATGGGCTAGTTTTGTTTTCATTATTTTAAGCCACATACAGCTGTTCTGTTGTAAATTGTGATAAATGCATCTGTTCCTCAGATCAATTATGCCTCAGATATTTAGTAATGGATGTAGTTTTTGCTTCAATTTATTCTTTTCCAGCCCATGGGTGGCTATCTGTACCCAGTGGTAAGAGACCCTTCATTTTTATTTTACACACGGAGCCCTCATTATTATCAACTTGTGCCAAACATTTCGGGTGAACCATCTAAAGATTGTGTGTTTATGGTTGCGTCTGGGCTGCTGCCTGAATTTGCCAACCAGCTGCACAAATAGACAACAAGTCGATAACCCCTGTGCATAGTACATAGCCACTGGGCCTGCTGATGTTTAGGCTGTGGGTGAATAAATATTAATAAATGATGCACTGCATTGTTAAATGATCTTTTTAAGTAACTGTTAATCATCATTTGGCAAGCTTTGAATTTTTTTCCCGCATAAACAATTTCTTGTCAGCCTGTGACACACAAATATTATTAAAGTAGCTATTTGTTTCGTAAATAATATGAACAAAAGCAACTTCACTTCCATCTGAAAATACTTGAGGGCTTTCTGCAATATGAGAGATCCCCTTAAAACCAGCTTTTCTTTAACTTTGAGCCGTCACACGTTGATTGCATATTGGTCTGAGTGTTGTCTCCTATCAGAATGATAGGACCATTATCTGCACAGTTTCCTCCAGAGCCCAGTTCATTGGCCTTGTGAAAACAAAATTGGCTTGTTTTGCTGGATTGGTAATAGGATGAATCAAAAGGATAGTGGTGCACCGTGTTAGCTTTCGAAATGCTAGATGATAGTATTGCACGTCAGATTTACGAGCCCCAGAGAGTTAAAGGAATATTTTGTCAGCGGTAGACTGATGCCCCAATGCCCATATTTGGTCGCCATGGCAACACACGGAGTAGAGACAGGAAAATCTTTCAGAGGGTTTCACAGCCCATGAAAAGTCTAAATAATTGCTTTCTCTGTCTCGGGAGGCAGCCTTGAAAGACCACGAGTGACGCAGACTGTGATGTTAAATAATGACACAAATGAGAACACCTTAGGAATTTTACATCAGCCTGATTAATGTTTCATTCATTCTGATTTCCCTCGTGTTATTATTAGATTTGAATGAGTGACAAAAAATAGGAATGATGCAGACAGGGTGTTTGAATCTCAGCATGAGAACTTGTACCCAATACACTTTAATAATGCACATAAGTTGCAGCCAAGGGTGAACCTATCTCGTGCATTTTAATTAAAAATGTGACCTCATGTCCGTATCCTCTGTCAGCAGCTATTAATCAGGGCTGTGAAATATCAACAATGCCCACGTACAGGAGAGGAGTATTTGTGAACAATAGTGGGAACAATCAAAATATGGTTCAACAGGTACTCCCCACAAAAGCATTGTTATATAAGGAATATTCTGCACCATTGCTACAGCTTTCCGGATTAAATCACAATGGAAGTCAATTAAAATAAGGAGCAAAGGAATTGGTCTCCTTCTGTAAATAAAACCTCTCAATGTTCCTTGTGGAGCATGCAATATTTCAGTGACACTTGTGTCTACAAAATGGCTCACAAATTGTCAAAATAACTGTGAGGCTAATAAGGCTGTGTGCTAGTTAAGTGCAAATGGATCAGTATTTCAGGCAAGGACTAATGTGAGATTCAAAGTGGAGATCAAGCAGTTGCTGTCTGAGATTCACTGCTCACTGGGTTCCCAGACAACCTGAATCTGTCACCGTGGCATTATGTGCTCATTCTTGCAGTAATTTTCTACGAAGCAAAATTTAAATATAAATGCACAAGGGCAACTCTGGCAAACAGCGGATTACATTCGCTGGCCGGATACAGGGATTTCTGGGCTGCAACATCTCAGGTCCTGTCATCACCGTTCAATTCTGTCTGCTTTCTTAGAAAGAAAGGTCCACTGCATCCCTCCATCATTTGCACACAGCGTTCATTGATTCTTCATCTTCAGTGTCGAATCTTTGGCTTTCAAGTTGGCCTTGTAACAGATTAAAGCAACACATTGTACCAAATGAGGAGTGCCACAATCTGAGATAACATGGTGTGAAACTGGATGAACACAGCAGGCCAAGCAGCATCAGAGGAGCAGGAAAGTTGACGTTTCGGGTCAAGGCACTTCTTCAAAAATGGGAGAGGGGAAGGGGATTCTGAAATAAATAGGGAGAGAGGGAGAGGCGGATAGAAGATGGATTATGAGGAAGATAGGGTGAGACGAGACAGACAGGTCAAAGAGGCGGGGTTAGAGCCAGTGAAGGTGAATGTCGGTGGGGAGTTAGGGAGGGGATGGGACGATCCGGGGAAGACGGACAGGTCAAGGAGGCGGGATGAAGTTAGTGGGTAGGAGATGGGGGTAGAGCTTGAGGTGGGGGAAATGGTTAGGGAGGCAGGGAGTAGCTGGGCTGGTTTTGGGATGTGGTCGGGGGAGGGGAGATTTTGAAGCTTGTGAAATCCACAATGATACCATTGGGCTGCAGGGTTCACAAGCGAAATATGAGATGCTGTTCCTGCATCTTTCAGGCGGCATCATTGTGGCAATGCAGGAGGCCCTGGATAAACATGTCTTCCGCGGAGTGGTGGTGGGGGTGGCGTTGAAATGTTTCACGACTGGGAGGTGTAGTTGTTCATTGCGGACTGAGCGTAGGTGTTCCACAAAGCAGTCCCCAAGCCTCCATTTGGTTTCCCTGATGTGGAGGAGGCCACAATGGGAAGAGAGGATACATTATATCACATTAACAGATGTGCAGGTGAACATTTGTTTGATGTGGAATGTCTTCTTAGAGCCTGGGATGGGGGAGGTGTTGGGCCAGGCGTAGCTCTTGATTCGGTTGCAAGGAGAAGTGCCGGGGGTGGTGGGGCTGGAGGGAAGTGTGGAGCAGACAAGGGAGTCACGGAGAGAGTGGTCCTTCCGGAAAGCACATAAGGGTGCGGAGGGAAAAATGTCTCTGGTAGTGGGGTCAGATTGCAGATGGCGGAAATGTCGGAGAATGATGCATTGAATTTGGAAGTTGGTGAGGTGGTACGTGAGGATGAGGGGATTCTGTTTTGGTTATTATTGAGGGTAGGGTGTGTGAGAGATGAGATGCAGGAAATGCGGGAGACACGGTCGAGGGCATTTTTGGCCACTGTGGTGGGAAGTTGCGGTCCTTGTAAAAAGAGGACATCTGGGGTGTCCTTCGCTTCCGCCACATCTGCTCCCGAGATGAGGCATTCCACTCACGGAGGCGAAGGGCATCCCAGATGTTCTCTTTTTACAAGGACTGCAACTTCCTCTCCACATTTTTCCCACTCCACCCTTATGTGCTTTTCAGACGGACCACTCTCTCCATGACTCACTTGTCCGCTCCACACTTCCCTCCAGCCCCACCACCCCCGGCACTTTTCCCTGAAACCGAAGCAAGTGCTACACCTGCCCTGACAACTCCCACCTCACCTCTATCCCAGACCCTAAGAATACCTTCCGCATCAAACAGATGTTCACCTGCACATCTGTTAATGTGATATAATGTATCCTCTCTCCCCAATGTGGCCTACTGTACATCGGAGAAACCAAACAGAGGCATGGGAGCCACTTTGTGGAACACTTACACTCAGTTCGCAACAAGCAACTACACCTACCAGTTGCGAACCATTTCAACTCCAACCTCCCACTCCTTGGATGACATGGCCATCCAGAGCCTCCTGCATTGCCACAACGACGCCACCCTAAAGATGCAGGAACAGCATCTCATATTTCGCTTGGGAACCCTGCAACCCAAGCGTATCAATGTGGACTAAATAAGCTTCAAAATCTCCCCTCCCCCGACCGCATCCCAAAACCAGACTAGCTAGTCCCCGCCTACCTAACCATTCCTCCCACTTCAAGCATCACCCCCACCTCCTACTGAGTAACCTCATCCCGCCTCCTTGACCTGTCCGTCCTCCCTAGACCGACCTATCCCCTCCCTAACTCCCCACCTACATTCAACTTCACTGGCTCTCACCCCGCCTCTTTGACCTGCCTGTCTCCTCTCACCCTTTCTTCTCCCTTATTCATCTTCTATCCGCCTTCCCCTCTCCCCCTGTTTATTTCAGAATCCCCTTCCGCTCCCCCATTTCTGAAGAAGATTCTCGACCCAAAACGTCAACTTTTCCGCTCCTCTGATGCTGCTTGGCCTGCTGTGTTCATCCAGCTTCACACCATGTTATCTCAGATTCTCCAGCATCGGCAGTTCCTACTGTCTCAGTGCCACGTTCTAGATGCATTTATAATATATAACACCATTTTTCTTTCATGAATGCGAACAGTATATTATGATTTAACTATAACCTTCAGCACTGTAGAACAAATACAGCAGGCCCTAAGGAATTGGAGGCCATAAAATGGAGAACACAGGATAAGTGGCCTACATAATGTGCAATGGTGGAAAGAGTGCTATGTGTGTACTGGAAGAATTGATAGTGGGTAAATTTGTGAAATCAAATAACCACTTGGGCTGATTTGATCCATGTTCTACCAGTCTGGGATAAGCTTTTGAAGAGAAAGTTCTTGGACACTAGACCAGAGAGCTATATTTATTAACCAACTATGTAGATGTAAATAAGGGAGTGTACAGTATATGATGGGTTGAAGAGACTCACATTGTGACAAGGAGCAAGCATCCTTAGGGACACATTAAGGGCAGGCATCCACAGCCCTAGATGCTCCAGATCAGTATCTCAATGTGCAGTGAGCATCTTGACTTAAGGCACAATGTAATGCACCTCCACTACATGATGAGAAGGTGCTAGCCCCCAATCACTGGACAATGAATGGTCATTTATAAAACAGTCACCAATTTGTACATAGGTTGTCTGCAAATCAGTACTCTCTGAGGCTGCTTACTCCTGGTGCTCAAGTCAACTCTTGAGTATGTACCATTCCTTTAATTCCATCTGTACACTTTTTATACAGTTTATGTTTGTTCTTGAATGATCATGGAATTACCATGGTGCATTCTTGAGGGCATTCTGACAACTTGCTGTTTTTGGAGGGAAAAAGAGTTCTTCAATCTTGGAAGGAAGGTTACAGGAATGTTTTGACTGGTCTGCATAAAGACTGCTCCAGTTATAGGGGTTGGAGTTGCAGTTATGCGTTGTCAAGAGCACAACAGGGCAATGGAGCTGAGGTTGCAGCAAGGGGATGTGGTGCATAGAGAAAGATGGTTCTCTCAGTGGAACACTTATCGAACAGAGTACCCCTTTCCTATCTGTATCACAGTTACGATCGGTATCTGAGCTACATACAACATCCTTCAGTAGGTCACTGAAAGCTCACAGCAGAATAAGGACAGTATTGCTTGTGGCCTTCTGAGAGGTTACATAAATTTTTTACATGACAGGAAGGAGTTCATTGTCTTCTCCAGTTGTACAGGTAACCAGCAGGAGCACAGTTTTCCCTGATGGGTGAGATTTCCAACTATGTAGAGAGCCATTGAGTGCACACATGTGTCTCCATGGTCCTTCCATTAACAGGAAGGTAGAGAGTAACTGCAAAGGACTCTACTACATTAAATGCCATTGGGTATATGCATTGTGTGTGTGGGTACTGGGTAGTTGGGGAGAGACGATGATTGTCAGGCAGCCCTTTACCTCTTTCTGTTCTGCTTTGGACTGTTTTCCCCTGGAATGAGAGAAAGGGAGGAGTTGAATGAGATGAAAGAAGATGGCACAACTCTCGGTGACAGTGCAGGGAGGAGAAAGATGGTAAGCAGTCCTGACTGAGTGTTTGCACAGCACACAGGGAGAATGCAGAATGTTGGTGGTGTGGCGTAGGTAAGAGCATGCAAAGACATGATGTTGCATGCCACTGTGAGAGTAGTAGAGCATGAGGCTTGGTAGGCCATGGGTGCACAAGTAGAGATAGAGCGAGTGTGAGGGAGTAAAGAGAAGAGAGTGTTACTTCTCCTCACAGGGCATAAGGGGGCATTGACATTTTTCCCACAGTTCTGGGTGTTCCTCGAGACGAGAACTAAGGGTCATAGCCTCAAAATAAGGTGGTGGGGGGCATATTTAGGAATTGAGGGGGAACTTCTTCATCCAAAAATTTATGAATCTGTGGAATTTCCTGCCCAGTGAAGAATTGGAGTCTTTCTTGTTGAATGCTTTTAAGGCAATGATGGATAGATTTTTGAACAGTAAAGGAACTAATGGTTATGGCCACCAGACAGCTGAGTCCACAAAAAGATCAGGAATGATCTTATTGAGCGGCGGAGCAGGCTTGACGGGAGAGATGGCCAGGCCAGCTGCTGCTCCTATTTCTTTCATTCTCATTGCACGATGCCAGTCGGCAAACTTGGGCCAGCCTGGCTGGGTCTGGGACCCTGGCCTCTGCTGTCAGTGGGAGAAAGATATCCTTCCTCTACATCACAGCACACATCAGGACTCCGGGCCCCAGTCTGCAAGGTGGGATTACAATTTCCCCTTACCTGCCATATCTGGGGCAAATGTCACACACCACTTGCAGGGCAGTTCTGGACTGACAGCCCGCAGTTGAGTGCACGACAGGCACACAAAGATGGCGGGGTGAAACCGACACCTTGATTATCTCAGCAGTGGTGCGTACCTTTGGCTACGGTCAACTGGAGATAGAACAGGGGGCGAGCACTGGAGCTAATGAGGTCAGTTTGGAACGATAGCATGAGAAAAATTGTCAGGCCCCACAAAGCGAATCTCTCTGTAAAGCCGGATGAAAATGACACTTTGCACAATCCGAGCAACTTTCTGATGGATTTACCAGCCACCCGATGTGGCCACCTTGTGTGGGTAGACTTCAAATCTCCTCCTCTCTTCAATTCTGAATGACTGCGGTCGGTATTCTGCAACATCATGCAAGGAGAGCTATACATATTGATACCCAAATGTCTGCTGATAGTATTTACCACATTCCGACAAGGTTACAAAACAGTGTACACTCTACAGTTCAAGAGGGCCCTTTACCAGCAATGGGTTAAGTCAGTCGATGATTCAGAATCTTGGGCTGTGGCACCATCAAGCCACTAACATCTGCCAACATTTTCTGAATGAGTGTGCATGGTTGACCTTTTAGCTGCAACTTGTTTGATATTTAATATGTAGATGTAGTTTATGGTTTAACAGATAGGCTGATGCAATTGGCATGTGACCTTCGCAAAAATGGGGGCTGAAAGATAGGAATTTATAAACTTGTCAGGTGACAATCTTTACCCTCAATGAGTAACCAATGCCTGAACATTTGCTTTCAGTTAGAGCATGCTCCAATACATTGAAAATTTATTTTGATTCCGATGTTGTATTTATAAACATTTATAATTGTTCTTGGGGATAATTCCTACCCTAAGGGCACTGTGGGTTTACCTTTGGCACAATGATAACAAATGAATCACTGCAGTGGTTTGAGAAGGCAGTCCACCACCATTTTCTCAAGCGTAACTACGGGCAAACAATAAACATTGGACAAGCAGTGGTGCTGATGTCGTATGAGTGAATAAATAAGGACAACAAATATTGGCCACATGTTCATTTATCTGCAGAACTCAGATACTTGCCCGAGAGGGATCACCATTGGGCAGTACAGTGGCTCAGTGGTTAGCACTGCTGCCTCACAGTATCAGGGACCGGTGACCAATTCCAGACTTGGACAATTGTCTGTGTGGAGTTTGTACATTCTCCCTATGTCTGCATGGTTTCCTCCAGATGGTCCAGTTTCCCTCTACAGTGCAGAGACCTACAGGTTAGGTGGATTGGCCATGCTAAATTGCCCAGTGTCCAGGGGTGTCCAGGCCTCGTGGACTCGCCATGGGGAATGCAAAATTACCATGGGGAATGCAAGGGAATGCAAGGAATAAGGTGAGTGTAGGTGGGATTCTCTTTGGATGGTCAGCAAGGACTCAGTGGACTGAATGGCATGCTTCCACACTGTAGGGATTCTATGATTTGGAATGGATAAATAAATAAAATCTGCAATTGCTGACCACTGCAAGAGATCAGACATATTGTTAAAATTTTTGAAACAATCGTAAAAGTGGTGGTAGTGGTTGAAAAATATTCAACATGGCGCTCAGTTATGAGTGGTGTACCACAAGGATCTGTTCTGGGTCCCCTTGTATTTGTGATTTATGTAAATGATTTGGATGTAGGAGTGGAAGAGTGGATTAGTAAGTTCATGGACGATACGAAGTGGGTCACGTTGTGAAGTGTGGAGGGCTGTTCTAGGTTACAAAGAGACATTGATAGGACACAGAGCTGGGCTGAGAAGTGACAGACTGAGTTTAACCCTGAAAAGTGAGGTGATTCATTTTGTAAGGATGAACTTGAAAGCAGAATACAGGGTTAACAGAAAGATTCTTGGCAGTGTGGAGGAGCAGAGGATCTCGTGGTTCATGTCCACAGTTTTCTGAAAGCTGTCACCCAGGTAGATAGAGTTGTTAAGAAGGCGTATGGTGTGTTAGCTTTCATTAATAGGGGAAATTGAGTTCAAGAGCCATGAAGTTATGCTCCAGCTATAAAAAAGCCTGGCTTGGCCACATCTGGAATATTGTGTCCAGTTCTGGTCACCTCATTTACAGGGAAGATGTTAAAGCATTGGAAAAGGTGCAGAAGAGATTTACCAGGATATTGCCTGGAATGGAGGGAGGGTCTTACGAGGGAGGGTTGACGTGTTAGGACTTTTCTCTTTAGAATGACGAAGGATGAGAGGTGACTTGATAGAGGTATACAAAATGATCAGAGGTATACATAGAGTAGACAGCCAGAGGCTTTTTCCTGGTGGAAGTAGCTATTACAAGGGGGCACAGTTTCAAAGTGAGTGGGGGTAGATATAGGGGAGACATTAGAGGTAGGTTCTTTACTCAGAGATTGGTAGGGACGTGGAATGCATTGCTGGAGAGGGTGGTGGAGTCAGCCTCATTAGGGGCATTTAAGTGGCTATTAGATAGGCATATGGATGATAGTATGAGGTAGGGGTGGAGGTTAGATAGACCTTAGGAATCAGGTAAAAGTTTGGCAGAACATCATTGGCCGAAGGGCCTGTACTGTGCTGTACTGTTAGGTTTTCCATGTTCTATGTTCTAGAACCAAATCTAAACCCAGAAATTGCACGAAAACATTACGCGTGTCAAGGGATATAAGATGGGATCACTCTACCACAATGTATTCCTCAAAGGCCAAGCAATAGCTAGTGTCTATACAGTGTGTATTTTATAGAAGTATAATGCCATTAATTAGTGTCCTCCGGTCATCCGAAAAGAAGAAGCATTATTGATTTCAACCTCAAGCCTTAAAGAGTGAACAAAAGCCAAATTGTTCACCTTAGGAGCTCAGAAGGTTAAGAGGGAGAATTAATATGGTGTTCAAAATTCTGAAGGGTTTTCACATACTAAGTAATAAGAAACAGTTTCCACCAGTAGCAGGGTCAAGAAGCAGAGGGCATTGACAAGATAATTATATCCTATTAATGTGTTATGATTTGTAATGCACTGCCTCAAAGGCCAGCCTTAGTAATTTCAATTTAACTTCTAAAAGGGAAGATTTTGTTGGGGGCTATAAGAAAAGAGTAGAGGTGTGGGATTAGGTGTATAGAATTTAAAGAGCTAATCCAGGCAAAGTGGACAGAATTGGTTTCGGAGATAGTAGGAACTGCAGATGCTGGAGAATCTGCGATAACAAGGTTTGGAGTGGATGAACACAGCAGGCCAAGCAGCATCAGAGGAGCAGGAAGGCTGACGTTTCAGGCCTAGACCCTTCTACAGAAATGGAGGAAGGAAAGGGGGATCTGAAATAAATAGGGAGAGAGGGGGAGACGGATAGAAGATGGATAGAGGAGAAGATAAGTGGCGAGGAGACAGACTGGTCAAAGAGGCAGGGATGGAGCCAGTAAAGGTGAGTGTAGGTGGGGAGGTAGGGAGAGGATAGGCCCGCTCAGGGAGGATGGACAGGCCAAGGGGACAGGATGAGGTCAGTAGGTAAGAGATGGGGGTGGGGCTTGAGGTAGGAGAAGGGGATAGGTGCGAGGAGGGACAGGTCAGGGAGGTAGGGACAAGCTGGGCAGGTATTGGGATGCGGTAGGGGGAGGGGAGAGTTTGAAACTTGTGAAGTCCACTTTGATACCATTGTGTTGCAGGAATCTCAAGCGGAATATGAGTTGTTCCTGCAAACTTCAGGTAGCATCGTTGTAGCACTGCGGGAGGCCCAGGATGGATATGTTATCTGCAAAATGGGAAGGGCAGTTGAAATGGTTCGCGACTGGGAGGTGCAGTTGCTTAGTGCAAACCGAGCGTAGATGTTCTGCAAAGTGGTCCCCAAGCGGAGGTACCTACGTTCAGTTCACACTAAACAACTGCACCTCCCAGTCACGAACTATTATAACTCCCACTCCCATTCCTCAGACGACATGTCCATCCTGGGCCTCCTGCAGTGCGACAACAAGCCACCCGTAGGTTGCAGGAACAGCAACTCCTATTCTGCTTGAGACCATAACTGCCTCACATTCTACATAGCTATGGAGAAGGAGAGGATTAGGCAAAATGGGAGGATATTTAATTGGGGAAGAGGAAACTATGACGCGATTAGACACGAGTTAGGAAGCATGGGCTGGGAGCAATTGTTCCATGGTAAGGGAACTATAGAAATGTGGAGACTGTTTAAGGAACAGTTGTTGCGAGTGATGAGTAAATATGTCCCTCTGAGACAGGCAAGAAGGGGTAAGATAAAGGAATCTTAGATGACGAGAGCAGTGGAGCTTCTTGTGAAAAGGAAGAAGGTAGCTTACATAAGGTGGAGGAAGCTAGGGTCAAGTTCAGCTAGAGAGGATTACACGCAGGCAAGGAAGGAGCTCAAAAAAGGTCTGAGGAGAGCCAGGAGGGGGCACGAAAAAGGCTTGGCAGAAGGAATCAGGGAAAACACAAAGGCATTTTACACTTATGTGAGGAATAAGAGAATGGTGAAAGAAAGAGTAGGGCCGATCAGGGATAGCATAGGGAGCTTGTGTGTGGAGTCTGAGGAGGTAGGGGAAGCCCTAAATGAGTTTTTTGCTTCTGTCTTTACGAAAGAAACGAACTTTGTAGTGAATGAAACCTTTGAAGAGCAGGCGTGCATGCTGGAATGGGTAGAGATAGAGGAAGCTGATGCGCTGAAAATTTTGTCAAACATTAAGATTGACAAGTCGCCAGGCCCGGACCAGATTTGTCCTCGGCTGCTTTGGGAAGTGAGAAATGAAATTGCTTCGCCACTTGTAAAGATCTTTGCATCCTCGCTCTCCACTGGAGTCGTACCTGAGGACTGGAGAGAGGCAAATGTAATTCCTCTCTTCAAGAAAGCAAATAGGGAAATCCCCTGCAATTACAGACCAGTAAGTCTCAAGTCTGTCGTCTGCAAGGTGTTAGAAAGGATTCTGAGGGATAGGATTTATGACCACTTGGAGGAGCAAGGCTTGATCAAATACAGTCAACACGGCTTTGTGAGGGGTAGGTCATGCCTCACAAACCTTATCGAGTTTTTTGAGGATGTGACTAGAAAAGTAGATGAGAGTCGAGCTGTGGATGTGGTGTATATGGACTTCAGTAAGGCATTTGATAAGGTTCCCCATGGTAGGCTCATTCAGAAGGTCAGGAGGAATGGGATACAGGGGAACTTAGCTGCTTGGATACAGAATTGGCTGGCCAACAGAAGACAGCGAGTGCTAGTAGAAGGAAAATATTCTGCCTGGAAGTCAGTGGTGAGTGGGGTTCCACAGGGCTCTGTCCTTGGGCCTCTACTGTTTGTAATATTTATTAATGACTTGGATGAGGGGATTGAAGGATGGGTCAGCAAGTTTGCAGACGACACAAAGGTCGGAGGTGTCGTTGACAGTACAGAGGGCTGTTGTAGGCTGCAGCGGGACATTGACAGGATGCAGAGATGGGCTGAGAGGTGGCAGATGGAGTTCAACCTGGATAAATGCGAGGTGATGCATTTTGGAAGGTCGAATTTGAAAGCTGAGTACAGGATTAAGGATAGGATTCTTGGCAGTGTGGAGGAACAGAGGGATCTTGGTGTGCAGATACATAGATCCCTTAAAATGGCCACCCAAGTGGACAGGGTTGTTAAGAAAGCATATGGTGTTTTGGCTTTCATTAACAGGGGGATTGAGTTTAAGAGTCGTGAGATCTTGTTGCAGCTCTATAAAGCTTTGGTTAGACCACACTTGGAATACTGCGTCCAGTTCTGGTCGCCCTATTATAGGAAAGATGTGGATGCTTTGGAGAGGGTTCAGAGGAGGTTTACCAGGATGCTGCCTGGACTGGAGGGCTTATTTTATGAAGAGAGATTGACTGAGCTTGGTCTCTTTTCATTGGAGAAAAGGAGGAGGAGAGGGGACCTAATTGAGGTATATAAGATAATGAGAGGCATAGATAGAGTTGATAGCCAGAGACTATTTCCCAGGGCAGAAATGGCTAGCACGAGGGGTCATAGTTTTAAGCTGGTTGGTGGAAAGTATAGAGGGGATGTCACAGGCGGGTTCTTTACACAGAGAGTTGTGAGAGCATGGAATGCGTTGCCAGCAGCAGTTGTGGAAGCAAGGTCATTGGGGTCATTTAAGAGACTGCTGGACATGCATATGGTCACAGAAATTTGAGGGTGCATACGTGAGGATCAATGGTCGGCACAACATTGTGGGCTGAAGGGCCTGTTCTGTGCTGTCCTGTTCTATGTTCTATGTTCTATGTTCTATGTTCTATGTTCTATGTTCTATGTTCTATGTTCTATGAATTCTGCAGCCCAACGGTATCAATATGGACTTCACAAACTTCAAAATCTCCCCTCCCCTATTGCATCATAAAACCAGCCCAGCTCTTCCCTGCCTCCCTAACCTGTCCTTCCTCTCACCTATCCCCTCCTCCCACCTCAAGCCCCACCCCCATCTCCTATCCACAAACCTCATCCCGCCCCCTTGACCTGTCCGTCCACCCTGGACCGACCTATCTCCTCCCTACCTAAACCTACCTTTACTGGCTCCATCCCTGCCTCTTTGACCAGTCTGTCTCCTCTTCACCTATCTTCTCCTCTATCCATCTTCTATCCACCTCCCCCTCTCTCCCTATTTATTTCAGATCTCCCTACCCTTCCCCTATTTCTGAAGAAAGGCCTAGTCCCGAAATGTAAGCCTTCCTACTCCTATGATGCTGCTTGGCCTGCTGTGTTCATCCAGCTCTACACCTTGTTACCTCAGAATTGGTTCCTTCTAGACTCTGGGACTCCACTTGTGGTTGCTGCGAGACATTTGGGATGCAAAGATAATGTGTGATAAAGTTCATTCTTTCAACAAAGCAAGTTCACTGGAGGTGGCAACAGTGACTCATTCTGAAACAATGTTCATACCAGACCAGGCGATTCCAGTCCGACTGCTTTCGACAGGTATCTGGTTGTCTAAGGCCTGACAACATGAATGTTCCAGCTCTGTGGTTTGCAAATAGCAGCGTCCGGTTTGGTTTAAATTTAGCTTCCGCATTTCAAGTTTTGTCCGTGCTCGTGAATAAACTAAATTTATGTCAATATTTCCCTAACTATCACTGAAGTCATGGGTCACCTGGCGACACTTCTGTCTGAGAACCTCAAGAGATGATGCATTGTCTTCAAACATGGTAGGTTGAGGGATATTGTGAAGTTACTGGAGCTATGGAAAATCAGAAGCAGTTCTTATTAGAAGATCATCAATTTCTTTTGCTTTGCTGTAAAGATTTGATTGTTTGGGAAAGTTAATATAAATATTGGCAAAATGTCACCTGATATTCTTGGCACAAAGCCTCATGCTCCTGAAGAAAGTGAGGCAATTCCTCACACAATTAGTTATAATCATCATCTTGAGATGAAATTTGTCATGTCCACCTTAGCAAGCCTAACACACACAAGCCTACCATCTCAACAAAATCTCTTCTAATTCTGCAAATAAACTCATTTATAACTTTAACATTGTCAGTAAGTGTTGTTTCAAGAAGACTTTAACTAGAAAGATGTTTAACTTTCTCCTCCAAAAGCTGAAACCTAATGTCAGCTAATTGAAAATGTACAGTGTCAAATTATTCTGAAGTGACAGGAATCAGAGGAGCAGTCGATGGTGAATAGGAGAGCGGGAAAACTAGATCAAAGCTCTCGAGTTTGAAGTTAATGGCCAGGAGTCCTGGTCCATATCATTGACTTCTGCTGCAGAGCCCGTTTGATTGAGAAAGTGTGAGATTCCCAAGTTTGCTCCTTCTTTTTCAATTTGTGGGATTTTCCATTACTCTGGGTTGGTCTATTTTGTTTGTCTTTAAGAGGATGTTGCCACGATTGGAGGGATAGGGAGAGGTTAAATAGGCTGGGGTTATTTTCTCGAGAACATCAGACAATGTGGGGTGACATTAAGACTGAATAGGGTTGAATAGCCAAGGCCTTTTCCCCAGGGTAGGGGAATCCTAAACTAGAGGTCATGAGTTTAAGGCAAAAGATTTAAAAGGAACCTAAGTCAAAACTTTTTCACACAGAGGGTGGTGTGTGTATGGAATGAACTGCCAACGGAATTGGTGGAAGCTGGTACAATTACAACATTTAAAAGGTATCTGGATAGATATATGAATAGAGGGAAATGGTTTAGAGGGACATAGGCCAAATACTGGAAAATGGGACTAGATTAACTTTGACTAACTGGTTGGCATGGACGAGTTGGATCTAAGAGTCTGTTTCCGTGCTGTAAACCCCTATGAGTGTAAGACTCTAAGAGGTGACCCTGAATTACAGAATTGCTGAAAGTGACCGATTCGGCCAAGTGAAAGCAACATTTGACATTGAGAACACACTTTTCACAATAGATAAATATTTTAGAAGAAAATCCAATGCTTTTGCAGAAACTATAATAATTAACATTCTATTTTGTTGAGACATAGATACCATGTGGTAAGAATCTGACCTGAGGGAACATCTATTAACATATCCAACAACCATGACCTCTCTTTCATGACTATAGGAGCCAATCCTACAGGAAGAAGAAAATTTAAAGAGAATCAACATTAAAGATTCAAGGCAGTTTGCAAATTGACAATTGTTACAATTGGTCAAGCATTGTATCCCAAGGAAACAATGGGTTCTTTGACGGAAAATTTAGACCAAGTTGGGAGCTGAAATTAAGTTTTTCAGACAGAGATAAATGGATTGACTTCATGAACGTATTAACTAAGAAATAACTGGTGTCATCAGACCACATAATTGTCTGTATGTTCGTTGAGATTGTTTGTGAAATTCTTTTCATTACAATGCCCCGTAACCAAGCTGTTGATAGCTGTTAATGAAGACTGTGACTCCATTACTTCTAGATCAGTCCCCACAATACTTGCAAATGTTAATCTTTAAAAAGTCTCATTCGACCAACCGGTGATGCTGGTAAGCCAACAACTTTTCCCATCAAAACGTGTTTGTATGTTAACATTTTATTCACAAACCTAAAATGTGGAATTAGTTCAAGATTTAAGGTCATACCATCAATAGTAGTGCACTTGGGTGGAATGGTTGTATCAATCATTGTTACAAGCCTGATCCTTATACTATAAGGACCTAGGGTCAGAGAATAACTATGGGCTAGGGTGTCCACTGGCCAAGGTAGAACAGCTATCCCTGAGTTATCATCTGCTTGAGTACTGTTTAAAACTAAAGAGAAACCTATGTATGTGAGCAGAGATAATGGGAACTGCAGCTGCTGGAGAATCCGAGATAACAAAATGTAGAGCTGGATGAGCACAGCAGGCCAGCTGCTTGGCCTGCTGTGTTCATCCAGCTCCACACTTTGTTACCTATATATGTGAGTACTGGTTGAAAGCGAAGAGAGCAGTACACTGACATTTATTTTTATCCATGGGGTAATCGATCGATATAAAAATTTGAATATTAATGCAAAGATACACAGGTTGCCGATATTTTAAAAACGCTTGTGTGCATTAATAGCTACGCTTACAATCAATTTAAGATGATTACTTGCACTCATAAAGTGGCTCACTTATGCTTGCTGGGAATGGCATCGATAGATATGCAGAGACACGTTCTCTGCTGACAAAAGAAATATGCTCACGTCTTGCACCATATTTGAATTACTCAAGATCTTGAACTGGCTGTAGTTCCCCATTGCTTTTACCATGGCCAGAATTGATGTGCCACCACATTTTAACCCTGGGGTATAAATTATTCAACATCTGAAATTTAGTATTTTTGTATTACTGTCAATGAGTGCAAGACCAAAACATTTAGCCACATGTCTCTATATTCAGTAATATTTTCATTTGACATATCTGTCACCAGGATAAATTAAGCCTAGCTAGAACTGCAGATAGCACACAGGAAAATTTTAATCGCCTCTCATTATCAAGAGAGGTGTTTTAATGTTATTGTCAAGTTTTTGAAAGGGTTATAAACAGGAACTGGGAGTTTCACTCAAATTTCAAAAATGGGCATGATTTGTTTCTGCTTTCATGAGCTCCAAACCTTCTTTCGTAATTTCCTCTGGATGAAGCAAATGTGAATTTGTTTGGACAGAATTTTTCTCCAGTGACTAGAATTGTTAGTTTCTGGACACCAAAGCAGTCAAGTTTCATTTTTTTGCACTACTAAGAGAAGATGGGGAAGAAATTCACTCATCTGGCACTTCCTTATAATGATACCTACCACTGCCACTGTCCCCTATGGGAACCAAAATTTCCACCTCAATATCTGAGAGCATTTATTAGTCTGGAGATATTGAAATGACAACTAGTGGAAAATTTAAGAAAGAATTCTACATTTATTCAGAAGGAAATGCAAGACGGGCCAAATTGTCACCTCGTATCTTTATATATCTTCATGGGGTGGGGAGGGTGAAGATCCAGTGTTACTCTTATTATTGTAGTGAAGAGATTTGATACAGAGATTGAGAGTCAGGCATGATTTTGATAGATTAAATGAAGGGAAATATTCACAGGAGCAAGAGAGCCAGCAGCCAAAGAATACAAGCTTAAGGTGGTTGGCTAAAGAATTCGAGGCAACACGATGAACCAGTTATTTTCCTTAAATACGGCAAATTATCATGATCTGGAATACATACCTGAAAGAATGTTGGTAGCTGATTGAATAGCAACATTCAAAAGAGAATTGGATAAACACTTGAAAGGAAATATTCATAGTGACTTAATGGTTAGCACTGCTGCCTCACAAAGCCAGGAACATGGGTTTGATTCCAATTTTGGGTTACTGCATGGAGTTTGTACATTCTCCCCATGTCTACATGGGCTTCCTCTGCCTGCTCTATTTTTCTTCCGCAACCCAAAGTTGCATAGGTTAGGTGTATTGGCCATGCTAAATTATCCAAAGTGTGCAGGCTATGGTGAACGGGAAATGTAGGGTTACAGAGAAAGTGAGTGGGATATTCTTCAGAGGGGTTCGTGTGGATTCGATGGGCCAAATAGCCTGCTTCCATAAGGTGGGGATTCTATGCTGTTATGAAGAAAGATGTGTGAAATTAATCGATTAGCAATTGCAAACAAACAGTACACACACAATGGGCTGAAGGGCCTCGTTTCTGTGATGTGTCACCTTGAAATTCTATGACCTTTGCGAATCAAAAGAAGTATAATTTGTCTTGCTAAGCTAGTGAAAAATGATTGACCTAGTCATAGGGAAAGATTCTATAGCAACAGCAGCAAAGTTACATTCCCCAAAGAACACATAAAAGAACAATTTTGAGTGAATAACTGCAGAAATAATTTATACCCTTTCCAGAATAAAGCAGTGAGTGTGTCTTAGCCATTTTGATTAATAGTGGCAGTAATGCACATCTAACATCAGAAATGGTGTGACAATGACAAAATGATCATTTATTGCAATGGTAATATTGAACAAAGTCCTTGATAACAAACAGTGCAGCTGCGTAAATTTCTAGCTGATGCTTTAGTATTGCAAGACCCAGGGGAACATGTGAAAGTAAGGCTATTGCTCTCCCAACCCACCACTGTATAACAGCAGTTTGTTTCAAATGAAAAATGTATACTACAACAGCTCATTAGGGTGAACAATGAAAGATATGGATTCTGTGCTTAACGGTGATGTGTTGAATGAGCAGAGATTAATTGCCACACTGCAATTATGGATGAAATGTTCCCGGGAGTAAAGTTCACATTTCAAACAGCTACACCATCATTTCAGTCACACAGGAGAAAATCATTGACAACAGTAGATTGTGCAGCTGTTTATATGACAAACAAAATTGTAAGAAAATAAAATGTGGTAATTGTTGCTGCTTTGGCCACACTATAATATTAAATTCATGCCCCTTAGAATATAACCCTCATAGATTCCAGGGACCTACATTTATCTTTGCAGAATGAGAGGCCAAAACAACTCGGTAGTTGCCTCTCCTACCCTCTATTTACTTATCCCCACCCTCAGGCCACCTAAAGGGACAATTTATAACCATTTCTGGGAACTTTGTTTGCCATTCACAAATTTTCAGTTGGTCGGCAGGGGGAGATCAGTGACGTGCTTAGGCCTTCGCAGCAAAGCTTCTCTGAAAAGCCCCTTTCTCTTATCACTCTTTAATATTCTCCAAACTTGCAGGTTTCTCTAGACCTCCTCTATTTTTCCTCATGCTCTCCCAATTCATCTTGCCAAAGTGACCCATCCCTGTTCCCTTGATCCTACGCTCATGAAACTGCTGATCACCTGAATTTCCTGCCTGGCTTTATGTTAGCTCATATTGCTAATCGTCTTCAGGTTTTGGCCCTCTGTCCTTTCAATCTACTGTCATCACTCCTCGCCTCGAGAAATCTAACCCTTGACCCTTCTCATCCTTGCAAACTACCATCTTCAACCTCTTGTTCCTCTTCCAGGTAATTGAATGTGTTGTCACATTCCAGGTCCATCCCCACCTTTCCCAGAACTCCACATTTGACTCCCTCCAAATAGGCCCCCTCCCTGTGATGACAGAATTTTATCAAAGCCACAAGTGAAATTTGAGTCTGAGGGGATCATAAAAATGAGGGCGAAAGTGAACATCGGTTGTTCGCATGGGGATGTGATGTGCTTGAAGAAAGAGAAGTGGGTGCATTGTTGCTGAGGTGTGCTGTCTCGGATAGTGCTGGCAGAAGACAAAGTTTGGGACTGAAAGCTATGTTGCTTACTTTTACCACTCTCCTGGATCCTATTGGTGCACCATCTACAGAACGGAGGGAATACAGCCCTTCTGAGGACTTCCTTGATGATCTCCTCGCAGAGATTGGCCTCTTCCTCTCATTTTTGGGACAGTGGCACTCACTGCACTTCCTCAGAACCCACAGGAGTAGCTCTCATTTCTCCCCCTCTCTATTGCCCTGTGGCAGCCACAGCCTCGGGAATCCAACTGTTGCCGACAATTTGTAAACCACATTGTGATCATTTTCATTGGAGACCCTTCCTTTGACAGAATGGATGTGTTATCTTGGCTGTTCTCCATCTGTTGGTAGGGGCACCAGGAGGTTGGGATGGTCAGTATTTTGTTCAATGAAATGGTGACAGAAATGTGAGCAATGTGAACCAGAGGTTTGAGCACTCGTGACTTGTGACAAAATTTTGGGATACAGATACTGACTTGCACTGAATAGATGGGTGAATAGGGTTGAAGGGGTAATGGAAGATCTCAGGGTTTCAAATGATGAAGGACATAGTCAAGGTATGTGATAAGTGGCTATTGATTTCAGTTGCAAATATCCAAAAGTAATTTTAAAGAGAATGCAAAGAAAAGCACTTGTTTGCATATTACACAAAGGATGCCTGGAGACTTTGAGCTGACCATAGGTGCAGAATCAATTAGAGATGTTTAAAAGGAAGTTGAATATTTGCTTGGAAAGGAAAGTGATTTTAAAAAGTGGAGGAAGAACAGGGACGTGAGGAAAATAAAAATGCTACCATGGTTCACTAAACATTGGAAATGGCAGAGTATGTCAGGCAGCCCACTCATACAGATATTTAGCTTCTGTGGTGACACTTGAACAACTGGAGCCAAAGCACATAAGACTTCATTGATGTGGACGTTTTAATAAAATGTTGTTGCAAAGGGTTAGTTTCAACTGTGCCTACTATTAAGGTGCAAATGAAATCAAGTTCTACGATGATTCAAGAGGTGATTCAGAATAGATTCTTTATGCATTAATTATAGAACATTAACACTCGTTAAAAAAATATATTTTGCCAATATGTGATCTGCTTGTTTTCCAAACTAAGGTAGATGCTGCTGAATCAGTTAATAAAGAAGCATATAATTTGTGATTATTGGTAACATAGAGTTTATATAAAATGGCAGACTACGTATGTACACAGGGTGAACTTGTATTAATCAGATTTATATTAGGCTTTGGCATTCATAGTTTGGATTTAAAGGAGATTAATTGAATTGCTGAATGCCTGGGCCTAGTTCTGTAATAATAGCTACCTATTGAATAGTGGACATATGACTAATCCCTGCTTGACATTTCAAAGCCATTCAGCCATGCCTTTCAGTAATACAGACAGTGCCGAAGACTAAAACATTTAAAAGGGACAGCACTGAAAGAATATATTAGTGATTCTTTATGAAACCATGGCAATAAAATGCTCTGACTTTGTAATGGCAACACTGAAACCTGAACAAATTTTCTTGATTATCTCATTTCTTTCTGCAAACATCCTAAGCAAATTATAGTATATCCTCCTGTAATATTTTGGTTTCAAAAGTCATTAGCAATAGTGAATTGTCTGTTCACATGATTCATACTGGATAAGGTCCATTAAAGGAACAGGAAATCACCAGCAGTTTTATAGTTGCCATGACTCTGATGTCTGTTTGGTACTAAACATTTTATACCAGTCTGCTGTTTTTGTAAAACAAATTTTAAAAAGCAGCTGCTGTCTGATATGCTGACGTATACCTGACACCAGCTAACATAAAACTGATTGATTTTCAAAGTATAAAATAATTTCAATGCAAGCTTAAATGAGTCATTGCTTTTGAATACAGAGGTGAATGTTAAGGTTTCGTAAACTCATCAACTGCAACTGAAGTGATTTTTTAAAAAGTTTTGTGCAATCATGAAAAGGAATTAGTTCAGCACTTTGTTAATTGCTTTTGCCCATTAAATCAATCATTACAATCTACTGCACTTTCACACTTGAAAATAATATTTGCCATTTTCAAAAAACTACTCCAAATGCAAACCAATGTTGTGTATCCATTTTAAAAACAACATTCTCAAGATGTGGCGATGCAGGGGCGGCTTTTACTTCCTATGTGAAACTGTTGGTGGTGTGTCTTCTCCTTGAATGAATGCAGTCTTAGTGTTGTTAGTGCAGTAGTAATAGGTGGAAAATTCCTAGGTGCTGTAGGGCAATTAAGGTAAATGGTATTTACACATCTAATTCAAGATGTTGCCTGACTTAGATTTTTGTGGGGATATTCACATGATGGCAAATCTCTAGTCAAGATTAATTAGGGAACTTTAAAACTAATTAAAAAATAGAATTTCCCAGCATGCAATCTGCTCATTTTTCAAGCAAAGATAGATGCTGTTGAATCAGTTAATACAGAAGCTTTTAGTTTGTAATTATTGGTAACATAGGTTTTGTATAACATAGCAGATCACATACATACCCAGGGAAATCTTATATTAATCAGATTTACATTAGGTTTTGGCATTCATAATTTGTATTTAAAGGAGATTAATTGAACTGCTGAATGTCCAGGTCTAGTTTGAGAGGAATGTTTTTCATAGACTACATCATGGAACTAAAATTTTGGGTTGAGACGAAATACTTTGGTAACATTACTAGGATTGGAACAAATCTGAAAGCACGTCAATAGATTCAGATTTAGCTTGATGAGATATGACAATGGAATAGTTTATGTTCCGGGCAAGGCACAAGAAACAGCAAATACCTTACTGAAGTAGGCAACTGAGTGAAAAGAAAATGTTGTTTTCATGGAAGAATCGGAGGCTTTTTCCTTGCAAATAATAAATACGCCTCTGAAAAATGGCCATTACAGTCAGCCCAAAGTCTTCTAATATCCTTCACGTAAAATATGAACAAAGCCTGAATCGAGCTGAAAATCACTAGGGGAAAGTCCCGACTGAATCTTCAGGGCACTGCAAAGACTGATATGCAGGCAAAGTAATATCAGCCTTTAATATTAGTACAAACAATGGATAGCTCAGCTGGGGGAGTGATTCGCATTTGATTCTTCTAGCACCTTCCATCTTTCAGTAACTTACATTGTGTCTGGGATCTGAAGAGCAAGCAAATAAGCTAAAATCATTAGTCAACTCACCTTGTCTCTATTTACATGAATTTGGCTGACTTCCAAAAGGCCTTAATAGGCCCCAGTATGTGTTTTTTTTCCAAGGATAAATCAAATGGCATCACATTCTTTAAAAGTGGATTTGGGGTTATGGCTCTAGCAACCATTTACCTCCATAAATCTACTCCTAAACAGTAAACAAATCAATGAGAACCATCCCAAAGGAGTCAAAAAGTGCCACATAAAAAATAAGCTGCCTGCGAGTGCAGATCACACCTTTGACAGGAACTCCAATGGATTGATGCTCCCATAATCCACTTTAAAAATGCTTTCTAAAATAATCGATCATGTTCGGTGTAACTTTATTTTAAACAACTGCTTGCTTTAATATTGAACTGATTTTCAGAATACTCACAATGTAAGAGAAGGATCTTTTGCATCTTGCACTAGACTGCATCATTGGACCCTGAGCAGCTGAGCTACCTAACGCCTCAATATAGATGTGCACAGAAATTCTCTACAGGGTTTTCTCCCATGTTGGAAAGCAGAAAGAAAACAAAAGTGTCAAGAAAAATTGTGCAACTAGCATTCCATCTGAACACTCAATTTGACTCCCTGCAAATGGGTAGAATCTTGTAGCAAGTGGATTCCCTGAACTCCCATTTGCTTTGAAATGACTGGGGGAGTTGGTGATCGTTGGCTGCATGAAGCTATTCCCGTTTGGCCAGATTTAATTTAGAATGCTAAGATTTTTCCCACTTTTAACGACGTAATTGCAAATGTCAATGTTTAAAGTATTTCAGTGATTACAAACTGGGAATTGTAATAATGGAGCATTTGGAAAGTGGTGACAGAATCGGTTCTAGTCGGCATGGATCCGCTAAATGGAAAACATGCTCAAGAATTTCTTCTGGAATTTTTTGAGGATGTGACCAGTAGAGTGCAAAAGGGTAAATCTGTAGAGGTTTTGTATCTGGACTTTAAAAAGGCTTTTGACAAGGTCCCAGACAAGAGATTAGTAAGGAAAATTAAAGCTCATGGTATCTGAAGGAATGAGCTGACAAGGATAGAGAACTGGTTGGCAGGCAGGAAACAGAGAGTTGGAATAAATGGATCCTTTTCAGAGTAGCAGGCAGTGATGAGTGAGGTACCGTAGGTTCAGTGCTAGGACCTCAGCTGTTCACAACATACATTAAGGATTTGGATGAAGGAATTGAATACAATGCCTCCAAATTTGCAGATAACACTAAGCTGGGTGGCTGGGTATGCTGTGAGGAGGATGCTGAGAGGCTGCGGGGTGACTTGGACGGAATGGCTGAGTGGGCAAATATCTGGCAAATGTAAGAAAATGTGGATAAATGTGAGGTTATCCACTTTGGTTGCAAAAATGGGAAGGCAATTTGTTATCTGAATGGTGATTGGAGATAACGGGAACTGCAGATGCTGGAGAATCCAAGATAACAAAGTGTGGGGTTGGATGAACACAGCAGGCTAAGCAGCATCTTAGGAGCACAAAATCTGATGTTTCGGGCCTAGTCCCTTCATCAGAAAAGGGGGATGGGGAGAGGGTTCTGAAATAAATAAGGAGAGAAAGGGTGGCGGACTGAAGATAGATAGAGGAGAAGATAGGTGGAGAAGAGAGTATGGGTGGGGAGTTAGGGAGGGGATAGGTCAGTCTGGGGAGGACGGACAGGTCAAGGGGGCGGGATGATGTTGGTAGGTAGGAAATGGAGGTGCGGCTTGAAGTGGGAGGAAGGGATAGGTGAGAGGAAGAACAGGTTAGGCAGGCTGGGACGAGCTGGTCTGGTTTTGGGTTGCAGTGGAGGGAGGGGAGATTTTGAAGCTAGTGAAATGCACATTGATACCATTGGGCTGCAGGGTTCCCAAGTGGAATATGAGTTGCTGTTCCTGCAACATACGGGTGGCATCATAATGGCACTGCAGGAGGCCCAGGATGGACATATCATCTAAGGAATGGGAGGAGGAGTAAAAATGGTTCGCGACTGGGAGGTGCAGTTGTTTACTGCAAATCAAGCGTAGGTGTTCTGCAAAGTGGTCCCCAAGCCTCCGCTTGGTTTCCCCAATGTAGAGGAAGCCACACCAGGTACAGCGGATGCAGTATACCACATTGGTGGATGTGCAGGTGAACATCTGCTTGATGTGGAAAGTCATCTTGGGGCCTGGGATGGGTGTGAGGGAGGAGGTGTGGGGGCAAGTGTAGCATTTTCTGCGGTTGCAGGGAAAAGTGCCAGGTGAGGTGGGGTTGGAGGGGAGTGTGGGGCGGATAAGGGAGTCGTGGAGAGAGTGGTCTCTCCGGAAGGCAGATAAGGGTGGGAAGGGATAAATGTCTTGGGTGGTGAGGTCGGATTGTAGATGGCGGAAGTGTTGAAGGATGATGCGTTGTATCCGGCGGTTGGTGGGGTGGTATGTGTGGACTAGGGGGATTCTCTTTTGGTGGTTATTGTGGTGGCAGGGTGTGAGGGGTGAGGTGCGGGAAATGCGGGAGACACGGTTGAGGGCGTTCTCGACCACTGCGGGGTGGATGTTGCAGCCCTTGAAGAATGAGGACATCTGGGATGTGCAGGAGTGGAATACTTCATCCTGGGAGCAGATGCGGCAGAGGCGAAGGAATTGGGAATAGCAGATGGAATTTTTGCAGGAAGGTGGGCGGAGGAGGTGTGTTCCAGGTAGCTGTGGGAGTTGGTGGGCTTGAAACGGACATCGGTTTGTAGGTGGTTGCCTGAGATGGAAACAGAGAGGTCCAGGAAGGTGAGGGAGGTGTTGGAGATGGCCCAGGTGAACTTACGTTTGGGGTGGAAGGTGGATGAACTGTTCGAGCTCCTCTTGGGACCATGAGGCAGCACCGATACAGTCATCAATGTACCGGAGGAAGAGGTGGGGTTTGGGGCCTGTGTAGGTGCGGAAGAGGGACTGTTCCACGTAACCTACAAAGATGGAGGCATACCTGGGGCCCATGCGGGTGCCCATGGCCACCACCTTTGTCTGTAGGAAGTGGGAGGAATCGAAAGAGAAGTTGTTGAGGGTGAGGACAAGTTTGGCTAGGCGGATGAGGGTGTCGGTGGAGGGGGACTGGTTGGGTCTGTGGGACAGGAAGAAGTGGAGGGCCTTAAAGCCATCTGCATGGGGAATGCAGATGTATAGGGAACGGACGTCCATGGTGAAAATGAGGTGTTGGGGAGTGGCGAATTCGAAGTTCTGGAGGAGGTGGAGGGCATGGGTGGTGTCACGGACGTAGGTGGTGAGTTCCTGGACCAAGGGGGTGAAATGGAGTCCAGATAGGTAGAGATGAGTTTGGTGGGGCAGGAGCAGGCGGAGACAATGGGTCGGCCAGGGCAGGCAGGTTTGTGGATTTTGGGAAGGAAGTAGAAGCGGGCCGTGTGGGTTTGTGTAACAATGAGGTTGGAGGCTGTGAGTAGGAGGTCACTTGAGGTGATGAGGTCATGGATGGTTTGGAAGATGATGATTTGGTGCTTGGGGGTGGGGTCATGATCGAGGGGGCAGTAGGAGGAAGTGTCAGAGAGTTGGCGTCTGGCCTCAGCAATGTAGAGGTCAGTGCGCCATACTACAACTGCTCCTCCCTTGTCTGCGGGTTTGATGGTGAGGTTGGGGTTGGAGCAGAGGGAGCGGAGGGCTGCACGTTCTGCAGGGGAGAAGTTGGAGTGGGTGAGGGGGTGGAGAGAATGAGGCGGTTGATGTCTCGACGGCAGTTGGAGATGCAGAGATCGAGAGAGGGTAGGAGGCCTAGGGGTGGTGTCCAGGAAGAGGACTTGTGTTGGAAGTGAGTGAAGGAGTCAATGGAGGGAGGGTTAGGCTCACAGTTAAAGAAGTAAGCATGGAGGCGGAGGCGGCGGAAAAACTGCTCGATGTCCAGACTTGACTGGTATTCGTTGGTGTGTGGGTGGAGGCCGACAAAGGTGAGCCCCTTGCTGAGGACTGACCATTCGTCTTCCGTCAGTGGGAGGTCTGGGGAGATGGTGAAGATTCGGCAGGGCTCAGTGTGGCTGTCTTCTCTAGGGTAGCTGGCTGTGGAGGTTGTGGGCTGAGTGATGTTGGCGTCAACTGTGGGAGGAGTGCTGCTGGCGTCGGCGGTGGGTGAAGATTCGTCGGTGGTGGGCGGAGTTGGGTCGGCAGTGAGTGGAGATGCGTCGGCGTCAGTGGTGGGCGATGCGGCATCAGCGGCGGTGGGCAGAGCCGGGTGGGTGGCAGTAGCAGCGGTGACGGTGGTGTGTGTGTAACCGGTTCTTCCTCTCGCCTATCCCCCCCCCACCTCAAGCAGTACCTCCATTTCCTACCTACTAACCTCATCCCACCCCCTTGACCTGTCCGTCCTCCCCAGACTGACCTATCCCCTCCATACCTCCCCACCCATACTCTCCTCTCCACCTATCTTCTCCTCTATCCATCTTCAGTCCACCAGGCCCTCTCCCTAATTATTTCAGAACCCTCTCCCCATCCCCCTTTTCTGATGAAGGGTCTAGGCCCGAAACGACAGCTTTTGTGCTCCTGAGATGCTGCTTGGTCTGCTGTGTTCATCCAGCTTCACATTTTATTATCTGAATGGTGGCAGTTTAGGAAAATGTGAGGTGCGACAAGACTTGGGTGTCATTGTGGAACAGTCACTGACAGTTGGCATGCAGGGGCAGCAGGCTGTGAGGGATGCTGACGGCATGCTGGCCTTCATGCAAGAGGATCTGAGTATCGGAGTAAAGATTTCTTGGTGCAGTTATATAGGGTCTTGGTGAGGCCACCCCTTGAGTTTTGGTCTTCTAGTTTGAGGAAGGGTATTCTTGCTATTGAGGGAGTCCAGCTAATATTCACCAGACTGATTCCTGAGATGGCAGTACTGACATATGAGGAAAGACTGGATTGACTGGGCTTGTATTTGCTGGAATTTTGAAGAATGATGGGGGTATCTCATAGCAACATATAAAATCCTGATAGGACTGAACAGGCTAGGTGCAGGAAGAATATTCCCAAAGTCTGGAAATTCCAGAACTCTGTGTCGCTGCCTAAGAATAAGTGGTAAACCATTCAGGACTGAGATGAGGAAGAATTTCTTCACTCAGTCAGTTGTGAACCTGTGGAATTCTCTCCCACAGGAAGCTGTTGGAGCCAGATCATCAGATAAATTCAAGAAGGAGCTTGATGTGGCCCTCATGGCTAAGGGGATCAAGGGGTACGGGGAGAGGGTGGGAATGGGATACTGAGACTGTATGATCAGCCATGATCGTATTGAGTGGTGGTACAGGCTCAAAGGGTTGAATGGCCTACACTGCACCTATTTTCTATGTTTCTATGTAATTTTGATACATTTTCCCCACCTACTAGTGTTACTGACCAAACCAGCTTCCTCAAAATAATTGAGGAAGGTAGCTTAGGCCCTAATGTTTTCTTATTTTTGTAGGTAAATGTGAAGTGCTTGCTCCAGATGTAATACAACGGATCAAACTATTAGATATTAAGCAAAATACAATTTATTTAAACACTATAGTTAAAATGCAACCAAAGAAAGAGAGATTTAGAATAACTTAATTATATTAGAAAACTTAATATAATAATAGATACTGTAACTATTACTAATTAACTGTTCCAATAGAGTGACGTCCCTTAAACACACGCCGTGCAAAAAGGAAGATTCAGTCACAGATTCTCACATGTAGTTCTCCCATCTCGGAGGCAAAAAAAAAATTAAGAGAACATTCAGAGAGCAGCAGCTAAAAGACATTCACTAAAGCTTCCAGAGATTGTAATACTCCAGGCGATGCCGGAGTAAGAGTCTGAAGGAGGTTCCTAACCCGAAGCGTAGGCTTTCCTACTCCTCTGATGCTGCCTGGCCTGCTGTGTTCATCCTGGTCCACACTGTGGTATCATTGAAGCTTCCAACACAGTTGAGATCCTAATAGCTTCTGCTTAAAGCTAAACTTAAAAACCGAGAAATCCTGATCAGTGAGAGTTGGCCACACCCATTCAGGCATTAAAACAAATCCAAGGCCTCCCATTCTGTTTACTCTAGTTATTCTGGTAAACACTCTGAACCTTTGCCTTACAACATCTTTTCAAAAGAAAATAAACAGAAAATAATTTCTTAAAGCCACAGCATTGTCACACTAACCTGCCATAATTCACTCAAATGTGAAATAAGTTGCTGAAATTCTGACACAAAAACAGAAAAGTCTGAAAAAGGGTCATTGGGCCTGAAACGTTAACTCTGATTTCTCTCCATTGATGCTACCAGGCCTGCTGTGTTTTTCCAGCAATTTCTGTTTTCGTTTCAGATAACTCACAGAAGTAAGGTAAATATTGTTACCTGAAGTAAGGATGTTTAATCACAGCTTGACTTACAATAACAAGTGTATTCCAAAATTTCTTCTCTTTAAATCACACTCTAAATAGCTACAATACCAATTTGGAGTTACACGTGCATTTTTTTTATTGCCAGTCTGCAGTATGGGAGTAACTATGTAATGTGTAACTTTTACCAACATTTTTATTTTTTCTGCAACATACAGGTTTAATTTAAAATGAAAAGGGCATCAAGCAAACCAGTCTTAGTAAATTGGCATGATCTGCTCTAAATTCAGAGATTCTATTGATGAAAGCTCTTGTCCACTGGGAATTGTTGTGTGACAGTCAAGGCTTGTTTGACTAGCTACCAATGACTTTCAAATTTAATTTAAACCAGAAAGCCAGGTCTAAGATCAGAGAATCAAATTGATTACAATAAGCAAACATTGAGGCCTAAAAATTACATTGCCCAATGCCCATTTTTGATTTGCTTTTCATTCTGAAATGGGTGCAATCTCCAATGCTTATTTTGGAGCAATTATGCTCCTCGTGCCACACACTGATTAAGACATCCAGTGAGCTTAACTGAAATCGGCATGAGCCACTTTGCCCATGTTGCAATCTGCTTTCTCAGGTGAACTGCAGCCACACCAAGACTATGAGGTGGGGGGGTGGGGGGGGGGGTTGTGGGGGCGGGGAGGGGGGCAGCCAGGAATATTTTTAAATATTCAAGTGTTAAATCAGGAGGGGCAGAAGTGAGCTCCCTGCCTTCAAATTAAAATGCAGATTTCTGCCAACTATTTATCATTCAACTTGCAATCTCCATGATCACCCAAATGGAGTGAACACTTTAAGAATTTCCTCTCTAAAGGAATTATGGATCAACCCACAGCACATGGAAAGGGAAACTAGAAATGGGCAATAAATGCCGGGCCCAGCCAGTGACATCCACCAGTGAGTAAGGAAATATAAAATATTTGGCTTCCCTTGCCAAGTTTTTCAAAGTTCAAAATCGTATTATTTGAAAATTCTGGTGTTTTCACTTTTTGTTCATGTTCCATTGTCTCATTTTCATTCTATTTAGGCCCACTTCTCCATAAATTGCCACTTAATATTTCCTCCATTTAGTTTTTCTTTTATTTCCTCAGCTCCACAATTTCTCTCAAGTGCTTTTATTTTCACATTGCTTTCTTCCCAATAATGTTTAATGTTGCTGCTCAAATCAGTTAACAAAGGGGAGGAGATCACACCACATACAAATGCATCATCATGTGCAAATTAATTCGCTTTATCTGATCAGTCAGAAGTGTATTAGAGTGCTTTTATCCTGATATCTCATGGTGTGATTTTGATCCACAGATCTCTATTGCACAAAGTAGGCAGGATGCATTTGGAGTCTGCCTGTTTAAAACGCCTTTATTTTAATTCTGACATCTCACTGATTAACCAAATCATCCATTACAGTAAAAAACAGGGTAGACAAAGTATTTCTACTGGTTGGATATTTTAGAGGTAGCCAACTATTAAAAATTCGGGAGAGATCTTTCAGAAGAGATGTAGGGAAGGACTTCTACCCACAAGGGGATGCAAAGGTTTGGAACTCCCTTCCGTACAATGCAGTGTGTGCTGAATCAATTGTTATTTTAAATCTGAGATCGAAAATTATTTGTTCAGCAAGGGTATGAAGGGATATCAGGCCAAAGGCAGATATAACTCAGTTACTGACAGTTATTGACATATTGAGGTATTTTCATACAGATTTAGGCCACAAATTAGCCATGATCTCATTGAATGGTAGAACATGCTCAAGGGGCTGAATGGCCTACTCTTGTTCCAATGTTTGGTTAGTGAATTATAGATTGTATTAAATCTGACAAATGCAATTTGACTTTCGAGGCGAACAGTGGACAACTTGGGTTTATGTTCGCTCTTGTGTTTCAGCCGTTCTGGCAGCATCGAGAGCAGGTAGCTAAAGCCTTCTGAAAAGTGAGATAGGTGGAGCACTTATCAAAGAGATGCTGAATTTATAACTTGATACATTTATTTTTCTAGTTTAAATTAAGAAGGATTTTAATGTTAACTATTACCATATTTCTTTTTTTTTCTACTTATTCTATGAAGGTAATGCTCAGCTTTGTAGCTCTCTTTCTCATACTGCTTTGTACCGAAGAGTTTTGTACCTAAGTACATTTTTACCTAAGATAGCGCCATGTGTGGCAACATTATACACTTTTCACTGTACTCCCGTACTTCTGTACTTGAGTACACGTGACAATAAAATCTAAATCTAGAAAACAATGTGCATGCGCAGATTCGCCTTCTCCTGGTGGCGCCGAACTTTGAGCTGGTAAGGGCACAGAATTAGTTTGGTGGTGTACCCAAACCCTGTTGTCTTCACAACTCCACTGGGTGAGAAGATCTGTCATCAGTTTTCATGTCCACTGCCAATTGAAGCCCTTAAAGAGCCCAACTAAGGGCCAATTAAAAGGCTCAGACCACCCAATTGTTGAGAATAATCAATTTGCTGGGCCTGTTCTTTGTGACATAACCCACCTGCCAAGCTCTGAAGGCGTCTTGTCATCTCATGAGGTGCTGGGAAGTCACAATCAGTATCTGATCAAGGAGATGGAAATGCAGCATGGTGTGCCTATTGGGAGCCATCTTGCCTCCAAGCATTATAGCCTTCTCCCAGTGAGCCACAACCTCTACAAATCACTTACTTCGGCCTTGATCACACTTTGCAAGCCTGGAGCTCCAGGGGTACTCTTCCAGCGATAATCTCAGCCTCCTCTATGGCACTGCCAAGGGCAAGATTTACCAGCCTCGGACTGCATTGAAGCTCGCTCTGTGTGGCAGTTCTACCCCTGAGGCCTAGTTACCAGATAAAGGCCTGACCTCACCAGGGGCTGATTGTCCTGTGATCTGGTGAGCCTTCTCTGGTTCTCTCATGGAACACTGATCTCTTACCAGATCTTTGGTGGGCTGATGAGACCCTTAGTAGCTCAACAAAACTCTACCAATAATAACCACAATGCAGATTTGACACCAGCTACACAGCTTTTGAGTTCATCATCTCAGCTAATACCTTCTATTAACCCTGTGCAGCTGAACATGAATTCAGTCGAAGAGACAAACACCCACTGATGCCATTTGGAGGAATTATCAACTCCTTACAGGATAGTTGCTGCTTGATTTCTTCCAGCTGTCAGACATCTGAACTATTTCAAGTTACATTATTCTACGGGGAATGGTTTGGTGGATGCTGAAGAACATTCACTGACTTCAAATCTTCAATGAAAGCTAGCTGCTCCTAGGTATAGGGGCACTAGTATACATTTCTCTCGGAATATGCCATAGAGAATGAATTGAGCAGGATAAGCTGCTGGACGATTGAGGACGAGTGGTATTGGTGGACCTCTAATGGATGGCAAATCTAGCCAAAGTGAGTATATTCCAGATGAATCTCAAGATTAAAAGAGAATGTAGCAATGGCCTGAATTACCCCCACCATGGGATTTAGGGCACATTGCAATACCTCTGCTTGTGGGTCTCCGTAACCTACAAGGAAGAGGAAATCATGCCAGTGAATGTCTAGCACGATGACCACTAGGAATCATGCTAGCACACAAGCCCACGGCCACTCTACGACAAACACTTACAAGGATTAAAGACCCCATTCCCACAGCATGCAGAACCAACATAGCTTACAAAATACCATGCAACGACTACCACAAGCATTATATCGAACAGACAGGAAGGAAAGTAGCCATCAGAATACACGAACATCAGCTAGCAGCAAAATGACACAGCGAACTCTACTTAATATTAGTATACTCGGACAATGAAGGCCATCAGTTTAACTGGGACAAAATAACCACACTAGCCCAAATCAAACATAGACAGGAGAAAGGAATTCCTAGAAACATGGTTCTTAACCCATAATGCAATCAACAAACAAATAGAATTGGACCCCATATACAAACCCACATAGAACAAAACAAGAAATGACAGTACTCACCGTAACAGAATGGACCGTATAAATTCTAAGCGGAGTAGAACAACAAAGCTTCATCAGAGGCCTCACTCTTGATGTTACTTAGTATGGTGATGGAACGCCTAAAGGAAAACAAGCCAGCACGGCGAGCAAGTCAACAACATCTGTGTTTGGCAACCTTTTTTACTGATGTATGGGATTGGAGCCTGAGGGCAATTTCAGAGCAGGGAATGGGAGGCAGAAATAGAGAAAGTACAACAAATTGGCAGAGCCAACATAAAATTGGCAATATTTAAAGGTACACATGTGAGGAGTATAGTGAATGAAGCTGATGAGTTGAGGGAAAACATAGATACATGATAGCATGACATCATTACTGTAACAGAAATCTGGTCTATAGAGGGGCAAGAATTGCATCTCAACATCCCTGAACAAACACAGACTTTTCAGTCAGGATAGAGAAAGAGTTTTAAAGGAAGAAAGAATCAAACGTAGCTCTAGGGAGGATTGAAACATCACAAGATAACATACGGGTTGAACACAGAAACAATGAAAGAGGCAAATACACAGCCAAGTGTCTACTCTTGACTCCTAAACAGCATGAGATAGAGAAGCAAATATATAAGCAAAAATCTGAGCGTAAAAACAAAAGAGCATAATAGTTGATGACTTAAAATACCTAATTATCAACTGGAATACAAACATTATGAAAGGCACACAGGGCACATAGTTCTTGAACTGCATTCAAGAGTGTTTTTTTCTAGCAAGCGTGCTACAATCCCAATCATTGAGGGTGTAATTCTAGATTTATCTCAGGAACTGAGACCGGGCAGCTGGTTGAAATGGGAATGGCTGATCATTTTGGAGACAGTAATTAGAATACAATTAGCTTTAGAATCATTATGGAAAGGCAGAAAGATAGCGCAGGAATAACATTTCCAAATTGTGGTAAAATAAATTTTACAAAGATGAGAGATGATTTGGAACAGGTGGAGCATTCACAACGCCTTGAAAGAAAGTCAGTGATAAATCAATGGGAGGCATTCAAAAGCAAGGCTCTATGGATAGTACCATCAAATCCAGGGTGCCCTGGTTTTTCAGGAACACATAGGGTAAGGTAAAGCAGGAAAATGTTGCATACAATATATCAAAATAAATTATACTTTTGGAAGTTCAAGAAGCATACAAATTATGTAGTTGAAGTGAAAAAGTAAATTAGGAAAACAAAGACAGAATATTTAAAAAGGGAGTAACATCAAGGAAAATCCAGAGATGTTTTAACAGTACCTTACAACCAAAAAGAACATCTCCACGTCTGTCTGGAATGGTGACTTGCACGCTGATACAGAAGATGTGAGCAGTATTCTTAATGAATATTTTGTCTCTGTTTCCACAAAGGAGAGGGTAGCAGATATTCTACCTAAAGAAGAGGAGTGGAAAATGTTAGATAAAATAAGGCCAATGAGAAAGGAAGTACTGGAGGAACTGACCTTCTTGAAGAAGAATAAATCCACCAGATTCAGAGGCATTCGATCTTAGCCTATTAAATGTAGCCATGGAGCAAGTAATAGATTCTCTGAGGATCATTTTTTCCAAGACTCACTAGATAGAGGTGAGGTACCAGAGGTCTGCAGCTGCAAACATTGTTCTATTGCAGAAGGTTGTGAGGGATGGCCTTAATTACAGGCTGGACATTCTGACTTCCGTGGTGTGCAAATTTCCAGAGATGGAGTTAACCGTTACTTGGACAGGATCAGTCAGGAATAGCCAGCATGGTTTTGTTTTGGGACAATCATATCTTATTAGTTTATTTGAAATTTTTCGAGGAAGTAAAAAAAAGGATTGTTGAGGGTCAAGCAGCTTTTCACCCAGAGTACAGTAATTGTTATGAATCTTTTGCACAGTTTGATGTTGATGCACTTAATTCTCATTTCTTATAAAAGGAGTCTGGAGCTGCACCTGAAATGGTGTAACCTTCCAGTCTACGGATCAACTGCTTGAAAGTGAGATTAGAATAGGTGGCTGGCTCATTCAGCTAGAACCATAGCTATAGTCATAATGATATATAGAACGGAAACAGACCCCTTGGTCCAACTCATCCATGCTGACCATCCTAAATTTACCAAGTCTCATTTGCCAGCATTTGGCCAATATCCCTTTAAACCCTTCCTATTCATATACCCATCCAGGCCACAGGTCCAGTCACAGTGAGTCAAATGCTGGAACTTTTCTATGGTTTTGAGATAGTGCATATAATCTCAGAGAACATGGGTATGAGATCAACCATGTGCTTGGTCTATAAGGAGGGATGAAACATGTGGATGTTAGAGATGAGTGCTGTTTGGGCAGAGATTTCTGGTAGGTAGTTTCTAGGAGTGTGGAGAATTGAGTAATAACTGAGACCAGTGGTAACTCAATAGGATATGGCTGATGGCACACTCACTGATCTTGACCACTTATGAGATGGCAATGAATTTCTTGCAGGACTGTATCCAGTTCCTGTGGACTTGATTCCTGCCAGTAACCTCCATAGCTACCTGTTCCTGTTGTATTTTGACCCTGTAACTGTTAGGTCTCCAGTTCCCTGTGGATATAAGACATTTCTCTTGCTCTCCATCTCCTCTTCCACCACCAAGACTTCTTGTGCAGCCCAAAGACCCTGTTGTTTTATTCTTTCCCAGATCAGGTTATCTTTCGCCACAACTTCTGGAACTTGCTGAAGTCTGCTTTAAGAGGTTCAGATTGACATTGTACAGGAGAGGCTAGCCTTCATTGGCACTAACTATTCATGGTATTGCACCACCCAATTCCTCACTGTTACAATCAGCCATGGAAGAGGCTTTAGCAACACTTGGACATGGAAATCATTCAACTGAGCAGCCATTATGCTGTTGGAATATTGCCTGCAGTGCAATCACTGGCTTTGAGGGTGATCACACATTGAAATCTGTTTCTGAGGCCATTCTATTTAACTCTTGATGATTTTGAACCAGAGATTCATGAAGTACTAACTAATTTGATGCTAGAGTAAACAAAATCAAATACTTGTTCACCTCTGAATTACAATCTAGTCTGGATCTAGAGGTTTAAATATTACTTTTGAAAATACTGCAAGCAATCTCAAGTTCCTGATTGCTTTCTAGAAAAGACAACTGCACACAATTTAATAACAGCTGCAAGAAGATTCGATAAAAACATCTGATTCTGGAATTTGAATGTTGCTGTCAAAGGACCTCTAACTTATGCGATAAACATGATGAAATCATCTTGCTTCAATGACCCAGAAAAAAAAACCTGACGGTGCAAATCCCATCATTACATTTATAATGTTTTTACTGAAATTATTCCAGGCCATCACCCTTATTGTCTTCCAGCGCAATACCACAGGTGCCATTCATAAAATAATAGAATCGTTACTGCTCAGAAGACCATTCAGTGTCATGATGCTAGTTCTCTGATTTAGCAAGTATGACTCCCCTCTGTTTTCCATATAACTTTATAATTTTTAATTTTCAAATATTGGCCCATGTCCCTTTTGAAAGCCTCAATCAATCCCGTCTTTACTACAACCTCAAGCAGTGCATTCTGGATCACAGCCTCTAACAGCGAGGAAAGGATTTCCTCATTACTTCTTTTGCCACTTCCCTTAAATCTGCACCCTCCTGTTTATCAATCAGTCAAACAAAAGGAAGTTTCTCCTGATGTGTTCAGATCTCTCTGTACTTTGAGAACCTTTGTCAAATCTCCCCTCAGGCTTCCCCTATAGAGGTTGACAGTCTCAATTTCTCCAATCTTTCTATGTAACTAAAAGCCCTCATCCCTGGTTTCAATCTTGTGAATCTTTCTTTTCTACTTTGAAATGATTCCTAAAATGTGGTACCTGGAAACAGACATATCTGGGGCTGGGGAACCAGTTGACAGGAGGTTAATTGTTGATGAGTCTACCCTCATTGTTGTGGCTGATGATCTTGCCTCACATCCCATAGACTGAAATAAAGGAGAGTTACAACCAGTGGTTCAGGACAGGCAGACAGTTCATTGAGAGAGTCATCAACATGCTGGAGAGCTGCATAATGTGCTCAGTCAGGTCTGGGAGTGCTTTGTTAACAACTTTCTCAACTGTAATGATCTAACACATATGCGTCCAGACTCCTGCTGCTCTGCTCTTACACTCTTTTAGAATTATACCCTTTGTTTTGTATCGTTTTATTTTTCATCCTTCCCAGAAAAACAAATGACTACAGTTTGCTGCATTGAATTTCATTTGCCACTAATCTGAGTTTAGCACCAAACTCTCCCTTTAAAATTCAACACTATCCTCCCCTTGGTTCACAATATTCCCAAGTTTTATATTGTCCTCAGAATTTGAAATTGTGCCCCATACATCAAGGCCTAAGTTAAAGGTGTCACATGCTGGTCAGAATAGGAATAGGATGATAGACTAGATAAATGCATGGCTGAGGAGCTGGTGCAGAGGAGAAGGAAACACATTTTTGGATCAATGGAAGCTTTTCTGGGGTAGAAGTGACCCGCATAAGAAGGATGTGATGCACTTGAATTGGAAGGGAACTAATACACTGGCAGGGAGACTGGCTAGAGCCACCTGAGAGGACTTAAAATAGTGGGGGCTGAGGTGGCCCCAGAGGGACAGTGAAAAATGAGATCAGTCTGAGGTTGGTTCAATTGGGAAAAGGAGCAAGCCAAATAGTCAAGGCAGGCAGGAGAAAAGCAAAGTAGGAGGCAGTTCTGATAAATTAATCTGCATTTATTTCAATACAGGAGGCCTGGTGGATAAGGCAGATGAACTCAAGGCATGGTTAGAAGCACTGACATATCATAGCTATTACCAAGACATGGCTCAAGGATGGACAGAACTGGCAGCTTAATTTTTCAGGGTATGGTGCTATAGGAAAGATAGAAATGGCGGGGGTGGGGGGGGGCAGGGCGTTGGTGGGGGAAGAGAGGAGAGAGAGAGGCATTTTTTATTAGAGATAACATTATGGCTGCATTTCGTGAGAATATTTCAGGGAGTACATCCAGTGAAGTTATTTGGATGGAACTGAAATAAATAAGAATTGAACAATTGAACAAGGAAAAGATGGTCACCTTATTGGAACTGTACTAAAGACCACCCAATCATCAGCAGGAAATCGAGATCTAAATTTGTGGGGAGATCTCAGTTTTTGAAAAGAATAAGGAGGTGGTAATTGTAGGGGATTTTAACTCTCCAAAATATAGGCTGGAACTGCCATAGTGTTAAGGGTTTGGATGGAGAGAAATTTGTAAAGTGTGTCCAAGAAAACTTTCTTGTTCAGCGTATGGATGTACTTGCTAGAGAAGGAACAAAAGTTGATGTTCTCTTGGGAAATAAGACAAGGCAAGTGACTGAGGTGTCAGTTGGGAAGCACTTTGGGGCAAGTGATCATAATTCTTTTAGTTTTAAAATAGTTATGGAAAAGGGTAGATCTGATCCGAAAGTTAAATGGAGGAATTTTGACAGTATTAGGCAAGAATTCCCAGCTCTGATGATAAGGTATCTAGTCTTGAAAGAGTAACTTGGTCTGTCTTCATGGATGTTGTCTGATCAGCTCTGATCTCCAATATTTGTTGTTTTAAGAACATTCAGAATTTGATTGGAGGAAGATATTTGCAGGTAAAGGGCTGGCTGGAGAGTGAGAAGCCTTCGGAGGCCAGTGAAAAATGTTCCTGGCAATACCACCCTATCACAGTACGTGACTCTGTTCCATGTTCAATATCTAAAAGTAGAGTAAATAAGATATTGAGTGAAAGCCGAAGGAACTGTGGATGCTGTACATCTTGAACAAAAACAGAAGCTTCCGGAAGCTTGGCAGGTCTGGCAGCATCTGTGAAGAAAAATCAGAGTTAACATTTCAGGTCACTGTACCTGAGACGTTAACTCTGATGTTTTTCTTCACAGATGCTGCCAGACCTGCTGAGCTTCCAGCAACTTCTGTTTTTGTTCAAGATTTTGAGTCAACTGAATCTTTTTAATCAAAATTTGGGAAGGCAACAAATTAATTGCAGTGTGTTCACTGATTTAACACCAACTAAAGTGACAAACTTCAGTTTCACACCAAACATTTTCCAGTGGTATAATTGAAATAACAACACTGAAAAGCAAAATTCATATCAGACAGCTTTTGATATCAGTAATGGAGCACTCAAAACCTTCTAATTTTATCTTCTAATGATCTTTTAGTAAGCAGGCTGAGTAAATCATCTAAATTAGCAGCTAGTTGGATTATAGGCTATCATGATAAAAGTTGATAAATTTCAGTCCAAGCGCTTACCCTCACAGTAAGAGCTTGCATTAATCCTGTCATTTTAAATTGCAGGTCAAGTCTCAGACTACATTAAAATTATTCTGGTGCAAGTCATTTTAACCTTACAGTTGAATAGCGAGCACATTTCGATTTTCTTCTCGTGTGTTTGACATGACAGGTATTGATATTGCATTCTAATATGGCATAAAAAGGTAGCAACCTCTCTTAAACTCTGCAAACGTCTGTTTGGGACAAAGAACAAAAAACACATGGTGAAACTGAATATCTTCTCAAATCAGGCATGCTGAAAATAAACATCACTACCAAAAATACAGTCCTAGTTCTCAGCTGCAATAACTTTGGCAGAAATCCTGCTCAATAAAATTACAAATTGAGAGCCCAAAAAACCTCTGGTGAAAGCATGGTGGCTAAATGGGATAATTCCTGAGGTAATTTATGAAGTGTGATTATTAGACTGTCAACAATACAAGTGAGATTGGCAACTCCCCAATTCATTTTGCAGCTGCCTTATGGCTATAGCTTACCAACTTGACCAAACAGCATGGGATGCTGGGTATGGAATATGTTGGCCAAGTAAAGCTCTGCAAATTACAACCCAGAAACTAGACACAGTGCAAACACAGCAGCCAGGTGCTAATGATATTGGCATAGTGAAAAAGGACATAGCTCATCAACAGTTATTCTGGACAGACATATCCCCAACAACATATCAGCAAAACAAAGGAGGAATGCATTTCCTTTAACAAAAGTAACAGAGAGAAAGGTACTCGGGCCCTGCTACACATAAAAAACTACACACTCACAAGCCATTCAAATTATTGACAATGTTTCAAACCATTAAATGAGCCTCCCTGATTGGCCAGAATTGTAGAAATTTCCTGATAGCCATCCAAAACGTGTAAAAAGAGGGCACACCTACAGATCAATTCAGAGATAGTGGGAACTGCTGAAGCTGGAGAATCTGAGATAACAAGGTGTAGAGCTGGATGGACACAACTGGCCAAGCAGCATTCGAAGAGTGGGAAAGCTGACATTTCGGGTCTAGATCACCTTCCACTCTCCCATTTCTGAAGAAGGGTCCAGACCCGAAACATCAGCTTTCCTGTTCCTCTGATGCTGCTCGGCCTGATGTTTTCCTCCAACTCTACACCTTGTTATCTCACACCTGCAGATCGATCTCTTGGACCTTCTGGAGATGAAAAAGAAGTAACCAGCATAGAAAAATCAAACACTGACTGACCATCTGGAAAGGGGAAGAAAAAGAAAAAGAACTTCATGAAGCTAACTAAAGTTACAAGACACTGTGAAGTATTATAACAACTAAGGAGAATGGGCAGGCTTAGAGCTAGTATTGTTAGTATTAAAGTCTATTGTTATTCGTTACTGAATAAAGTTGCAACATTTTGCATTGGTACCACCTTGTGACTGTAGTGATTTGACCATTCTGCTACAGTAGAATAGCTGGGTAAATTAATTTACAATAATCACCTTTTGGTGGAGTTGCCTGATGGGTCCTAAATTGCTCAGACAGCTATTTGTCTGTTTCCATCTTTAAGAAAGTAATTCTACTTGACAGAAACAGCTTGCCCCATCACATTTGGACTAACACATTACAGTTATTAAACATTCTCACCTTTCCTTTTACACTCAGCTGTAACCACTCATTCCTGCACAGCATACGGATTCAGATTGCGAGCCTCCCAAGGGAATCCCATGTTGATCTCGAAAGATGCGATTGTATTATACAAGCCAAGACAATTTCTGCTTTCTCGATTACAACATAAATCCAGAGAGAGGACCTGAATGGTACTGTGTGAAGCAGAGTGAGACTCTGCTCATGATAATCTCACGCTGCTGTAGTTTTACATTGTATGAAATGTGATGTGGGACTAAAAATAGAAGGAAAACATTATGGCTATAGGACACTTTCCAGTGCCTCACTATGTCCCAAGTTATTTGACAGTCAATTAATTTCTTTCAAAGTGCAGTTACTGTTTTAATGTGGGAACGGCAGGAATCAATTTGGGACACAGTGAGATCTCACAGGCAACAACAATAATGACTAGATAATTTTTTTTTGTGCTGTTAGCTGAGATGTACCTGTTGGCCAGGATGTCTAAGTGACTAGTCAGGGCCTCGTTTAACATCTCATCCTAAAGGCAGCATTTCTGAAGGTGCAGCATTCCCTCAGTGGCACACTTGTGTATGAACCCAGCATTTGTTTTTGAGTCACTGCAATGGGACTTGAACCTTTTGACTCAAATGCATGCAAAATAGATCCCACAGTGACGACAATATAGTCTTGGAGCAATACTACCATCAACTGTAAGGAGTTAATTACCTGAGTTAGATGACCATATTGTCCTGTTTTCTGTGTTAGTTGATTCACCGAACTGACTGGTTTTCTGGTGCAAATTTTTCATCTCCCTTTTAGGTGATATCTTCAGTGCTGTCTAGCCTACATTGAAGCTCTGTTGTTCTGTTCCGTTCTGAAAACATATGGTCTGGTCTGTTATTGTGGGTAGCTCTGTTTCCGGCTTTGCTCTGTCGTGGTATGTAGGTGGGGTCTATTTCAGCATGTTTGTTTATGGTACCAATAGTCGAAATCCAGGCTTTCAGGAATTCACGTGCTTGCCTTTGTTTTGGTTGTCCTTGCGCTGTTACGTTGTCCCAGTCAAACTGATGTCCTTCTTTGTTGGAGCAAATAGAAATGAGGGAAAGTTAGTCGTGCCATTTTGCTGTGAGCTGGTCTTCGTGTATTCTGGTGGTGAACTGCCTACCTGTATGTCCTATGTACTGCTTCTCACAATTGCTGCATGGTATTTTGCATATCACATTTGTCCTGCTCCTTGTGGGTATGGGTTCTTATGACTTTGAGAGTAGCTGACGAAGTGTGGCTGTTGGTTTGTATGCTGTCATTATGCCATGAGGTCGTTGCCATCTTGTAGCCAGTTCCAATCTAATATGGGGTAGGATGGCCAGTGTGTTGGGGCATACAGTGTCTTTTTGGTATTGTTTATTTGACAGGCATCGATGGATGAAGCTGTTAGGATACCCATTGCTTGCAAAGACTTTGTATATGTGTTCCTTTTTGTTATGTAGCTTTGAGGTGTTGCAATGTGTCATCCCTTGTTTAAACAGGGTCTTGACACAGCTCTGTTTGCGGGTGCTAGGATAGTTACTGTTGTAATTCAGGATTTGGTCTATGCCAGTAGTCTTTCTGTATATACTAGTAAGGAATTCACCATTGTTTGTTCCTTCCACCATTACGTCTAGAAACAGGAGTTGATGGTTGTTCTCTCTTCCCTAGTGAGCTTGATCCCGGTGAATATGGTGTTAATAAGGTAAATTCCATAGGTGAGGTGAGAGTGATAGTCCTTCATATCAAGGCTGTAACTGACTGAGTGTGACATTGAGGAGCCTGAGCAAAACTAGAAGCAATGAGGTAATGGGAGCAAACTCCCTGCTTGTTGGAGTCATACCTGACACATAGAAAGATGGTTGTAGTTACTGGATGTCAGTCATCACAGCTCCAGGACATTTCTGCAGGAGTTCCTCAGGATCGTTTCTTAGGCTCAAATATCTTCAGCTCCTTCATCAATGACTTTTCCTCAATCATAGGTTCCAAAGTGGGGATGTTCGCTGATACTTGTGCAATGCTCCAGACCATTTGCAACTCTTCAGGTACTGAAGTAGTCCTTGCTCAAATGCAACACAATCAGGACACAATCCAGGCTTGGGTTGACAAGTGGCAAACAACATTCATAACACACGACTACCAGGCAATGACCATCACCAATAAGAGACAATCTAATTAATCTAACTTAGTGGTGTTACCATCACTGAATCCTCCCACTATCAATATACTGCTGTTTACCATTGACCATAAACTCAACTTAACTCACCACATAAACACAGTGGCTATAAGAACAAGGCACAAGCTAGGAATACTGTCATGACCAATTCCATTATCCGCATCTGCATCCACCTATCACAAACCCACCTACGTTCACCCAGTCCCACCCCTCCTCTCTCTATTTATTTCTCAGTTCCCTTCCCCCTCGCTGTCCTGATAAAGTATCCCAGCCCAAAATGTTGACTTTCTTGCTCCTCCGATGCTGCCTGACCTGCTGTGTTCCTCCAGCTCCACGCTGTATTGCTACTGTCATGAGTAATTCACATCCTGACTCACCATCTACAAGACACAAGTCACAAGTCAGGAGTGTGATGGAATATTCCCTACTTGCCTGAATGAATGCAGACCCAACAACCCTCAAGAAGCTTGACACCATTCAGGACAAAACCACCCACTTGATTGGCACCACATCCACAAGCATTCATTTCCTCCACCATCGATGCTTAGTAGCAGCAGCGTGTGCTACATACAAGACGCACTGCAAAAATTCACCGAAGATATTTAGACAGCAACTTCCAAATCTACAACCACTTCCATCTAGAAGGACAAAAGGCAACAAATACAGGCGAACACCGCCATGTGCAAGCTCCCATGCAAGCCACTCAGCAATCTGACTTGGAAATATATGCTGTTCCTTCACTGTTGCATGTTCAAAATTCTGGAATTTCCTCCATCATGGCATTCTGGATCAACTCACAGCATTTTGACTGCACTGGTTCAAGAAGGCAGCTCACCACCTCCTCCTGAAAGGCAAGTAGGGAGGGGTAATAAATGGTGGCCAGCAACAATACTCGTGCTCATGCATGATTAATTAAAAATAAACTCCTGTTGTATTTACCTGAATTGGTAAAGTTGTTGACTTGTGGGTAATGGCATAGTGACAAATATAAATATAGGAGAAGAGTTTGGGGTGGATATTGTATAAAGGTGTAAAGATCTTACAGCTGAAGGTTAAGCACCACCAAGGTTAACACAGATTTGGGTGAAATAACAGTTTTGCATCTCAATGAAGCGAGACCTTACTTCAACGTCTCTCGCTTTGTCACGGTAACAATGCCTATTAAACCAAAGTAACTTGTACTAGTTGTTATTATGCAACAAGCTACATTGCGTTTAAGACAACAGCCTTTTCCCATTAGATTAGCAAATGGGTTTCGTCCTCCACACTAGTCAGATAAATGTAGATTAAAGCATTGAGAGACATACCTTGCTCTTCTTTAAATTGTTCAATGGAACGTTCAAAGTCTACCAGCAGATGAAGATATAGTTGCCTCATTTAATGTCATCTGAAAGATGGCAACTGCAATTGTAGCCCATTCCATTGCATTGAAGGATCAGGTTGGATTACGTACTCAAGAATCCGAAACAGGACTTGACCACCTGCACTTCAGAATCAACCATGTCAGTGTTTTTATTAAATCAAGCCTGAACATGAGGCTACAACTCTAGAATGGTCAACTGGACTACAAGTTCCCTGTTTCCTCCCAGCACCTTTTTCTGTATGAATTTATTGAATTCAAGTTTTTTTTTTCAAAATAAGCTTGTCTCATCATTAGGAAGGAATTTTGGGAAGGACATATTCTTTGATCATAAGGATGACAAGACAAAGCCAACAAACATTGTAAAATACATGATTAGCTCCACAGTTACTCTCACAATCACACATGCTGCCAATGATTATGTCAAAACTAAATCTTGATTCAAATGTAGCCCACACTTTGAGCACCAATTAAAGGAATTGATCATATTTTGAATTCGGACATTTTCAAAGTGGAGTAAAAATGTAATATAAATCACTTAATGATATAACTGCTGGTGTAATCATGGCATACGCAGAAGAGTTTGTGATTGAAGTTGAGAAAGCAACAGTCTGTACTTAGAGAGACATGGTTCTCACCAAGTCTATAGTGATGTATACAGTGTGAATATAGAATTGGAATTTTATGTGCCTGAATCAAGATTATCGGTAGAGTGTAGCAGATAAGGATTGGAATTGAACCAAACTAAGGGAGTTGTTAAAAGCTAAGCCAAATGTAGAGACAGGCTTGAGCATGTTAAAAGTCCCTTCCATGGTCATTAAAATCTCAAACCAATCAACAATACTGTGCAGTGCTTTTGAATTGATGCATGGAAGAATGAACAGAGATGAGTGTTTAAGTGTACCCTTCAAATTCTGTAGCAGTTCATTCTTTGTCATTATCAAATGTTTTTATTCACCATTTTAATCACCAACCAGTATTTCTGCAACCATGCACCTTAACTCCTTCTGCAATTTGCTCAACATAGAATAATAAGGATGGTATTTACACTCCCCACAAACAGGGTGGTGGGTGGGGGCGGGGTTGTTGTGGTGTTGTTGGCGATGTTTATTGTTGCACAGATCTCAGAAAGGCATCTAGCTGACATTGTGACATGAGATGCTCTGGTTTTAATAGTCTCCGAGTTATGCTCTGTTCATTCAGTTAACAGCCAGTCAACTATGTAATGATAATCTAAATAAATGTATTAGCCAGTCAGTATCTGTTAGTAGCAAAGTAATAGCCATTTAAGTCCCTGATCTTGCCTCTACTTTATCCATTAAATGATATTTTCTGAGCTTTTCCTAGGAAAGCTAGTTTGGGGAACAGAGAGAGGTTTCTTTTAAGGGCCCACTGTAGTCATTTGACCTTCCCTCTAAAGCCCTTAATCCCTCTTGAAACTTCTCTCCTCAAACCTCCCAAACCGAACTTCCCACCATCTCAGCTCCTTCTCTGGGGCCTGACAACCAGGCTTCACTGATATATTGGATTTGTCTTCAATCCAGCCTCCGTAGCCTTCTCTCCATGAGGGACTGGTTGTAGCTCTAGCAGAGATCACTGCTTCAGCCCGGGACTCCTGAAACCACAGCGGTGCCAGCCAATCCGATAGCTTAGCAGCTGGACAGTGATGGAGAGATGTAGGAGTTGAAGAGTATGGTCAATCTTATCAAAGAATATAAACAGGCTGGGAATGACACGAAGGAGTAGTTTAATTTTGTCACGGCCACATCAGGCTAAAGGAGTGAAAAAAAAAATACATTTCTAAGATAACAAAAACATGAAAAAATAGAAAATACCTAAAACAAAATGACAAGTGCAATAAAAAGGAAACTGTTTCACCAAGAAGATGTGGAACTTACCACTACAAGAAGTAGTCAATTAACATTTAAGGATAAGTTAAATAGAAAGGAATAGAAGAGTATCCACCTACAGTTAAATGAAGACAATAGGGGACAGCTTATGACGGAGGATTAAACACTGGAACATTTAGGCCAATAGTCTTTCTCTGTATTGTAAAATTGAATGTAAAAAAAAACTTGTTTCCTTTTCCTGAATATAAAGCTTGGAAAATCTGCTTCCGCCTGACATCTGTCTGGTGTATTGACGGAGCTTGAGTTGATCTATAATCTTAGCCTTGGGATTTGCATCCATTTTGGAGAAACAGCATGATAAGAAATGACAATGGTAATGAATTTGCCTATCTCCAATAAGCAGTCTGCACTGTGACCAAAATTACATTACAACTAATAATGCAGGAGACAGCAGCATCAACAATAAATAAAAGACATTATCATTTTTAATATTTTATACAGCTTAAGCATTCCATTAAACTTCTGAACAACCAGTGCTGCTTGAGCTGCAGGGCATCTATGGTCATTGAATGGCAATGATGCCATTATCAGTTCCAGATGACAGTATTTAAAACTCACTTTATTATTAACCTTAAACTCTGAGAAAAGATTCTGTCTGGAAGCTTTAGTTAAAAACTGTAAATGCACAGTAAGGAACAGATGATGGAAGGTTTCATCTAGTCCGCCACCTTGCCAGGGCACCTACTGACTGGTAACATATCATTATTAATATATTTGTGATGCCCGAATCTCTCAACATCTGTACTGTGTGTAATTCTGTTGCCTTGAATTTGTCAAGTGATGTACTGCTTCAATAATGTTGGTTTTGTAACAGATTTGAGGCCTTATCTGAATTAGAGTTGGAGTAAACATTAGTTTTTAGACTTACAGTTTAGACTTACAGTTTAGACTTAAAGTTCTTTAAGGACCGCAACTTCCCCCCCACGGTGATTGAGAACGCCCTTGACCGCGTCTCCCGCATTTCCCGCGACACATCCCTCACACCCCGCCCCCGCCACAACCGCCCCAAGAGGATCCCCCTCATTCTCACACACCACCCTACCAACCTCCGGATACAACGCATTATCCTCCGACACTTCCGCCATTTACAATCCGACCCCACCACCCAAGACATTTTTCCATCCCCACCCCTGTCTGCTTTCCGGAGAGACCACTCTCTCCGTGACTCCCTTGTTCGCTCCACACTGCCCTCCAACCCCACCACACCCGGCACCTTCCCCTGCAACCGCAGGAAATGCTACACTTGTCCCCACACCTCCTCCCTCACCCCCATCCCAGGCCCCAAGATGACATTCCACATTAAGCAGAGGTTCACCTGCACATCTGCCAATGTGGTATACTGCATCCACTGTACCCGGTGCGGCTTTCTCTACATTGGGGAAACCAAGCGGAGGCTTGGGGACCGCTTTGCAGAACACCTCCGCTCAGTTCGCAACAAACAACTGCACCTCCCAGTCGCAAACCATTTCCACTCCCCCTCCCATTCTCTTGATGACATGTCCATCATGGGCCTCCTGCACTGCCACAATGATGCCACCCGAAGGTTGCAGGAACAGCAACTCATATTCCGCCTGGGAACCCTGCAGCCATATGGTATCAATGTGGACTTCACCAGTTTCAAAATCTCCCCTTCCCCCACTGCATCCCTCAACCAGCCCAGTTCATCCCCTCCCCCCACTGCACCACACAACCAGCCCAGCTCTTCCCCCCCACCCACTGCATCCCAAAACCAGTCCAACCTGTCTCTGCCTCCCGAACCGGTTCTTCCTCTCACCCATCCCTTCCTCCCACCCCAAGCCGCACCCCCAGCTACCTACTAACCTCATCCCACCTCCTTGACCTGTCCGTCTTCCCTGGACTGACCTATCCCCTCCCTACCTCCCCACCTACACCCTCTCCACCTATCTTCTTTACTCTCCATCTTCGGTCCGCCTCCCCCTCCCTCCCTATTTATTCCAGTTCCCTCCCCCCATCCCCCTCTCTGATGAAGGGTCTAGGCCCGAAACGTCAGCTTTTGTGCTCCTGAGATGCTGCTTGGCCTGCTGTGTTCATCCAGCCTCACATTTTATTATATTAGTTTTTAGACTGCAGGTTAACAGAAAACAGAAGCTTCTATCTTCTGTTAACATTGCAGTAGGTTTGCCCGTATAATCAGGCCAATCACACCACTGATACATTTCTGCTCACCTCACCACATAAAAGTATACTTGGAGTTAATTATATAAAGAGAATGACTTGTGGAATTTTTCCCCCACTGCCTTACAACTAAAGGAGTAAGGAACTGAGAGTTTTGTTTCTGAACCATGTTCCAAATGTAGAAAATCCATACATAAGTGGATGGGTGGAATGGTGGCTCAGTGGTTAGCGCTACCACCTCACTATGTGATGGGACCCAAGCTCGATTCCACCCTCAGGCAACTGCCTGGGTGGAGTTTGCACGTTCTTCCTGTGTGTGTGTGGGTTTCCTCTGAGTAATCTGGTTTCTTCCCACAGTCAAATGGTGTGTATGTTTGGAGGATTGGCTGTGCTAAATTGCCCATGATGTGCAGGCTAGGGTGGGTTAGCCATGGGAAATAGTGGAGTGGGTCTGGGCAGGGATACTCTTTGGAGGGTAAGTGTGGGCTTGATTGGTTGAATGACCTACTTCCCACTCTGTAAGGATTGTATGATTCCATGATATGCTTTAGGTTTTTCAGATAAAACTAGTGAACCACATTAGACAAAGTTTCAACAAACCACCACGATCTCCCCTCCACCCCAAAGATGGTGGTTAAGAAAGGGAATGTGCTTTCTATTACCAGCAGAAATTGCATTCTAGCTGTCTGTATTTCAGTATGTGTTCATCTGTTCTGGGGATTGTGATGAAAGTGTACTGACTTCACATTCGCTGATCACCAAGAGCACAAAGCGAAGAGATACCACAGTGAGTCAGTAGTGCGGGGCAGGAAGCTTTTCAACACTAAATCTTTGTGCCAGATTGTTTATTTTCCATATCGGATCAAATAATAGCCCATTCACAAGCTGGATTGTAGCTGTTTCGTGATATACCCATCTACAGATTTTTATGTCAAGCAGTGACTTAAAAGATTTGCAATGCAGGCAGAAAATCTATTAAAATACGATGCACATGCTTTGCAGTTGGACTGCTGTTTGATGAGCCCTGCTCGGGACTTAGGAATGTGAGTGTATGGTATAGTCTAAATCAGTGCGCTTACATTCAAACAGCCAAGGAAATAAACTGAGTGAACTTCTACCAGTTTAGAATTCAACAGACTGCTTTAATCTATTTTGAAATTGCGATTATGAAGGTGGGTAGTGACAGTACTGGCATGTATCATAAAATCCACCCCTCTGTCAATGTGGTATATGTTGTAGCCTGATGCTTAGTCTGACTCGTCCATGCTGACCAAATCAAAACTAATCGCACTTGCTTGCTTTTGGCCCACATCCCTCTAAACCTTTCCTATTCATGTACCTGTCCAAATTTCTTTTGAATGTTATGACAGTGCCTGCTTAGGCCTCTTCCTTTGGCAGTTTATTTCACTTACGAACCATCCTCTGTGTGAAAACATTCCCCCTTTGATTCCTTTTAAATCTGTCACCTTTGACCTTAAAAATATGCTTCCTAGTTTTGAACTCCCGCACCTTTTTGCTGTTCATCGTATTTATGCTCCTCATGGTTTTATAAATTTGTGAGATATCAGACCAAAGAAGGGTCTAGGCTCGAAACATCAGCCTTCCTGCTCCTCTGGCACTGCCTGGCCTGCTGTGTTCATCCAGCTCTACACCTCGTTATTTCAGATTCTCCAGCATCTGCAGTTCCTACTACCTCTGGCAGAAGGTAAGCAGTGGACTGCCCAGACAAGCTATGTCCAGAAATGACAAAAAAAGTCTTGAAATATGCAGCAAAATTTCCCAGTCTAGTTCCGATTTTGTGTCAAAGTCGACGGACCAAATGGTCACTTTCTGTGCCATGATGACTTAATGTCTTCACAAGCTATCGCAGATAATCAGGGGAACGAGTGATAAAGTGAGTGACTTCCTCTTTCTGTTCTAAAATCCTCTCATTGAGAAGTTTCAGAGGCCTGTACACTTGGAGCCCACAAACGAATTAAAATAGAATAAACAGGGTGAACTCATTAGGTGAGTCCCTGGTGGTGAAGGAAAGAACATTTAGTCCTTTATTTCAGTCAGAGGGGTAATTATGATTATCTTTTAAGTTCTGGTACCTTTCAAGTATCCCATAACATTTTTTATTCACTCAAGAATATAGGCATTGCTGGGTAGGCCAGCATTTCTTGTCCATACCTAGTTGCCCTTGAGAAGATGATGGTGAGCTGCCTTCTTGAATCGCTGCAGTCCCCCTGCTGTGGGTTGACCCATAATGCCCTTAGGGAGGGAATTCCAGGATTTTGACCCAGCAAAAGTGAAGGAATTGTGATACATTTTCACGTCAGGATGGTGAGTGTCTTGGAGGGGAACTTACAGCTGGTGGTGTTCCCATGTATCTGCTGCCCTTATCCTTTTAGTCAGAAGTGCTCATGGGTTTGGAAAGTGCTGTGGGAGGATCTTTGGTGAATTTCTGCAGCGCATCTTGTAAATAGTACACATCACTGCTTCTGAGTACGGATGGTGGAGGGAATGGATGCCCAAGGATGTTGTGCCAATGAAGCGGGCTGCTTTGTCCTGAATGGCATCAAGCTTTCTGAGTGTTGCTTAAGCTCCACCCATCCAGGCAAGTGGAGAATATTCCATTGCTTTCATCACTTGCACCTTGTAGATGTTAGACAGAAGTTGGGGAGTCAGGAAGTGAGTGTTCTAGATTTTGATCTGCTTTTGTAGCCACTGTATTTATATGGCGAGTCCATTCAAGTTTTTTAGTCAATTGTTATCGCCGAGGATATTGATAGTGGGGGATTCAGTGGTGTTAATACCATTCAAGAGATAGGAGTTAGATTGTCACTCATTGGTGATGGTCATTGCTAAGCATTTGCATGGTGTGAATGTTGTTTGCCACGTGTCAACACTAACTTAGACGTTGTCCAGATCTTGTTGCCTTTGAACATGGGCACTTTAGAGAGGAGTCATGAATGGTACTGAGCGTTGTACAATTATCGGCAAATACACCCACTTCTGACCTTACAATGGAGGGAACATCGCGGATGAAGCAGCTGAAGATGGTAGGGCCTCGGACACTACCCTGAGGAATTTCTGTAGAGGTGTCCTGGTGCTGAGATGACCTCCAACCACAGTAACCACCTTCCTATGTGCTGCGCCAGGTGTGACTCCAATCAGCAGTTTTGCTCCTTATTAGGGAAGGCAATGATCTATGGAATTATTGTTAATTCAGAAACGCAACGATTGTTCTGGTGACCTGGTGTTGAATCCTATAAGAGCTGATGGTGGAATTTGAATTCAATACACAAAGCAAAACTGGGAGTGAGCATCTATTGATGGCCATGAACCCATTATCGACTATTGGGAAACCCCATCTTGCTCAACAATGTCCTTCGAGGAAGGAAATCTGCCATCCTCCCCTGGTCTGGCTAACACGTGACTCTAAACCGACAGCAATGAGTTTGACTGTCAAACACTCTCAGAAATAGCCTAACAAGTCATTTAATTGTACCAGTCACCTCAAAATATCAACAAAGCAATAAAATTGTACAAACCGAGATAACAAAGTGTGGAGCTGGATGAACACAGCAGGCCAAGCAGCATCTTAGGAGCATAAAAGCTGATGTTTCGGGCCTAGACCGCTCCCAAAACGTCAGCTTTTGTGCTCCTAAGATGCTGCTTGGCCTGCTGTGTTCATCCAGCTCCACACTTTGTTATCTCAGATTCCCCAGCATCTGCAGTTCCCATTATCTCTGATCACAAAATTGGACAGACCATGGGGTGTCCACCTGGGGCACCAAAAAAGACAATGGTATAAACAGAGATGGTAGGAACAGCAGCTGCTGGACAATCTGTGATAACAAGGTGTAGAGCTGGATGAACACAGCAGGCCAAGCACCATCAGAGGAGCAGGAAAGCTGACGTTGCGGGTCTGGTTCCTTCTTCAGAAATGGGGGAGGGGGAGGGGATTCTGAACTAAACAGAGAGAGAGGGGGAGGCAGATGGAAGACGGGTAAAGGAGCAGATAGGTGGAGAGGAGACAGACAGGTCAAAGAGGTGGGGATGGAGCCAGTAAAGATGAGTGTAGGTGGGGAGTTAGGATGGAGATAGGTCAGTCCAGGGAGGACGGATAGGTCAAGGAGGCGGGGATGAGGCTAGTAGATAGGAGATGCGGGTGAGGCTTGAAGTGGGAGGAGTGGATAGGTGGGAGGAAGACAGGACAGGTTAGGGAGGCAGGGACGAGCTGGGCTGGTTTTGGGATGTGGTCAGGAGAGGGGAGATTTTGAAGCTTGTGAAGTCCACATTGATACCATTGGGCTGCAGGGTTCCCACACGAAATATGAGGTGCTGTTCAGGTGGCATCGTTGGTGTACTGAAGGAGGCCCAGGGTGGACATGTCATCCAAGGAGTGGGAGGGTGAGTTGAAATGGTTCACAACTGAGAGGTATAGTTGTTTGTCACAGCACATTGACCCTGCAACGTCGTCCTTACTGATATCTGGGTCTAGCGTCAAAATTGGGAGAGTTGTCTCACAGATTGGTCAAGCAACAGCCTAATATTGTCATACTCATGGAATCATATCTTACAGAGGATGGCCCAGGAACCATCATCACCATCCCTGGATATGCCCAATCCCAACAGCAGAACAGACCCAGCAGACGCAGATGCACAGTGGTAAATAGTCAGGAGGGCGATGCCCTGGGAGTCATCAATATTGACTCAAAACCCCATGAAGCCTTGTGGCTTCTGGTTATACATAGGCACAGAAATTTCCTGTTGATTACCATCTACAGGCCTCCTTCAGCTGATGAATCAGTACTCCTTCCTGTTGAACAACACTTGGAGGAAACACTGAGGCTGACAAGGACACAAAATGTACTCTGGGTGGGGTATTTCAATGTCGACTACCAACACCACTGATTGAGATGGTCAGGTACCAACAGGAGGGAAAACCATACTTTCTCTTGAGCTTACTAATCTGCCAGCTGCAGATGCATCTGTCCATGATGGTATCTGTAGGAGTGACCACCACACAGTTTTTCTAGAGGTGAAGTCCAGCCTTCACATTGAGAATACCCATCATCGTGTTGTGCAGCACTGTCACGGTGCTGAACAGGACAGACTTTGAACAGAGCTACCAACTCAAGACTTGGTGTCAGTGAGGTTCTATGGGCCATCAGCAGCAGTAGAACTGTACTTCAGTACAACCTGTAGCCTCATGGCCCAGCATATTCCCCACTCAACCATTACCACCAAGGCAGAGGATCAACCCTGGTTTAATGGAGATTGCAGGAAGGCATGTCAGGAGCAGCGTCAGACATACCTGAAAATGAGATGTCAATCTGGTGAAGTTACCAAACAGGACTACATGCACAACAAACAGCATAAGCTGCAAGTGATAATCAGAGCTAAGCAAGAGATCAGAGCTAAACCCTGCAAACTGCCACATCCAGTTGTGAATGGTGGTGCATGATTAAACAACTCATGAGAAGAGGAGGCTCCATAAATATCCCCATCCTCAATGATGAAAGTTGGTGCAAAAAATAAGGCTGAAGCACCCACAGCTATCTTCAGCCAGAAATGTCGAGTGGATGATCCATTTCCACCTCCTCCAGTTGTTCCAGCGTCACAGATATCAATCTTGTGTCAATTTGATTCGCTTCATGTGATGCCAGGAAATGGTTGGAGACACTGAATACTGCAAAGGCTATGGGCCCTGACAACATTCCGGCAATAGTCCTGATAACCTGTGCTCCAGAACCCGTCAGTCCCTTGCCAAGCTCTTCCAGTAGAGTTGCAACGCTGCCGTCAACCCAACACTGTGGATCTTTTCCCAGGTATTACCTGTACACAAAAAGCAGAACAAATCAAACCCAGCTTATTAATGTCGCATCAGTTTACGCTGGACCATCACTTGAAAAGACAGTGGCAAAAACAGGCCCAACAACCCTGCAATGTTCGCCTTCCTAAGTGTATATGATACGCTGAAGACTTCCTCGCCATGATGCCCAGTCACCACTGACTTGCTGGAATATTTTAGAAATGAAATTTAAGGCTCTTGCTGACAGGATCTCAATGGGCAGACCATACTGGATGAAGAATTAGGTCAATTCACTCACCACTGTTTTGGCAGACATAGTGCTGAGGGCAACCTCTGGGTGGGCATCAATCCTCATGACGGTGAGAAAGTTGAATTTATAATCTCCTTGGGGTTTAAAATTTCTGAAAATTATTTTTTAATAACTGGACAGGACAACTTCTGTTTGCAGTATGACCTCAAGCTTCCAATGGCTGAGATTTGTCTGGCTATAGACCACAAAACAATATGGTCAGCAAACCTGTCAGGCACTTTCTCCTCTAGCTGCTTGGTCTCTCTGATCTTAATGAGTTTCTTGGAGATGACAGGGATTTTATTATCTTTCTTAGGTCATTGGCAAGGAGTAGGTTTATTCCATCCTCTAACTGCAACAACTCCCATTGTCACTGAATCCAACACATGATTGCACACAAGAACATTCAGTCCTCACCAGTTGACCTGAAACCAGCATTTCCACCCCTGTCCTTGTGCATTCTTCAAAGAAAACAACACAAAATGTATCTGCAATTTGGCACATAACTAGCATGGGATTGCATTACCTTTCTAATCACAAGAGATCACAGTCTTATCTGTTTGGCTTTCTTTGGCACCTTTAGGTCTTACAACCTATTAGTCCTAGTTCCTAGTCAGAACTTTTTTCTTAAACCTTTGGTTTTCATCTCTGTAGCAGATTACTTTTAAAAACTAAGTTTTTGGAACTAATGGATAAAAATATCTACAGTACTTTTGGATTGTGACCCATGGTCATGACAAGTGTAACTGATGGAGAGAACTTCCTGAGGCGAACAAGAATAGATGATATTAAAAATACCTAATTCAAGTATAAAGGTCACATAGAGCAAAAAAGTGACAATGCCTGAATCCTGACAAGGTGAGTGCTGTAATAAAGCACTACAACCAGCAAGTGTGAACGCAATGCAATTAATTGCTGGGTTTGTGAACTTTGAAAGAAAATTCTTGTCAAACTGTCATCAGAATGTAAACCTTTGTGCAACCTCACTCCCAAGGACATGCAATGGTACTGCAGCACAAAGAAGCAGCTTTCACAAGCATCAAACCGCTAGCAACAAGACACAGTTGAGATTCTATTCTGTTCATGATGCTATCACCTCACAATGTGATGCTAGTAAATAGAGCTTGAGGCAGGCTTCATGTAGCAATGACAACTGGTTGTATTTGCTTCCAGGGCATCAAAGCAAACCAAATGGTGCTACACTCAGATTGATAACCTGCGCTCAGGTATTATCTTTGCATGTGAACATTTTAATCAGTACCTGCTTGAAAGAGACAAAGTGGAATCCAGCTGCAAACTACTTCAAATCAAGTGGGTTTTGAGAAGATTTGTAGCTCAGGTTGAGTTTCTGGAAGTGAGTTTGCTCGCTGAGCTGGAAGGGTAGTTTTCAGACGTTTTGTCACCATTCTAGGTAACATCATTAGTGAGCCTCTGTTGAGAGCAGCACTCCCTATCAAAAACATTGAGGACGCTAAGGCAGAGTGTAAAATCTTTCAGATTTAAGGAGAAGGAATAACTCAACATGGTTTGGACATCTTCGACTCACAGAGATGCTGATTTGGAAAGATGCATTTGCTGAAACTAAGCCTATAATGCTAAAAGATGCAACTCTCCGAGTGCTACAGGACATTATAATGTTATATCAGTGTGCTGGGCATACAGCAATGAAGTAATAACCCATGAATGATATCTTGCATTTCAAGTAAACAGTTTAATATGACATTCCAGGCTTTGTGGTGAGCAATACTGATTCACAATTCAAACGTTCAGAGTTAGAATTCATAAAGGATTGGGAGGCACAATACACTATACCTAGTCAAATTAAAAGGCTGAGGCGGCAGAGAATATTGCCAAAAGGATTATAATGAAACCCAGCACGGACTTGTACGAGACAAACTACTCTTCCAATTGCAAAATGTGCTTTTAAATACAAATAGAAAATATACTTTTGGTCTCAATCACCAGATAACATATTGCAATTGGATGTGTTTTTACTGCAGGGATTTGGATCTTCAGGCTAATTTCTGAAGTGGTTTCAATGCCAAGAGAATGTTTAAAATGAGATAAAATCTTCAGTAGCTGTCTGCAACTGGTCCCAGACTGCTTTGATTGACAAGGCATCTGATGTAGGTTAGAAAACAAAAACTTAGCTATCTTCTTGTAATTTCAAATTATCTGCAATATAGAATCATTTATTATGGCAGCTATAAATGACATGGACGTTGATTATGTTTCTAAAGGTCCAGACTTTATTACAGCAGCAGATTGTATAGATAGTTTCATTGACAGTGTTATGAGGTTATTAAAGGATTATCAGAGTTAGATTTGTTTTATTCATTCATGGGTTGAGGCCATCACTGGCTAGACAGCATTTATTGCCAAACCCCTAATTGTTATCTGGGTCTCTGGATTAACAGTCTAGTGATAGTACCACTGGGCCATCACTTCCCTGATGCAATTCATAAAATAAATGTTTGTTTTTTACAATTTAAACGCTGAGGAGTTTTAATGTTTTTGTAACAACTTGTAGAAGGAGAGCTTTTATTTAAATATAGTATGATTGAATTTGATTCGATTGTTAGAAGTTATGTATTTTGGTGTTGTTTTGAAGATATCATGAGATCTTCCCAATGTGGATTCTAGATGATAATCAATGGAGGTTTTACAGGGATGCTGTAGGGAGCATGGTGAATTCGAAAGGTGTAGAAAAGGAATGGGGAGTGTGAGCCTGTATGGAGGCATGGAGGTGGGTGAACAGTATGAGGGGTAATGGTCTGTGGGCCTGCCATTAAACATTAAAACTGAATCAAGTCTTACTTCACTACAAGTGCACTTCCATCATTGCCTCAAGTCAGCAGTCGTCCCTTCCCTTCCTCCCTCTTAATGTGCAAATATAATGGACTAAGGGAGAAAATTCTGTCAAGTAGAGAAGACTCGCAACCCAACCTTCCTACCCGCTGCGTGAAAACCTAACCCAGCAAGTGAGCATTGGATCCCCCAGCCATGAATCAAGTAAATGTGAGACAATCTTTTAATATGTGTCAGCCATGGTTCAATTAGTAGCACCCTCACCTCTGAGGCAGAAGGTTTAACTTACATTCCAAGGAATGGATTCCTCCTTTATTCTATCAAAATGCTTCATAATTTTGAACTCACTAGAACATAGAACATTATAGCACAGTACAGGCCCTTCGGCCCTCGATGTTGTGCCGACCCGTCAAACCGATCTCAAGCCCGTCTAACCTACACTATTCCATGTACGTCCATATGCTTGTCCAATAACAATTTAAATGTACCCAAAGTTGGCGAATCTACTACCGTTGCAGGCAAAGCATTCCATTCCCTTACTACTCTCTGAGTAAAGAAACTACCTCTGACATCTGTCCTATATCTTTCACCCCTCAATTTAAAGCTATGCCCCCTCATGCTTGCCGTCACCATCCTAGGAAAAAGGCTCTCCCTATCCACCCTATCTAACCCTCTGATTATTTTATTTCCCCTTGACAATCTCGGTGTAAAAAGTACCAAGCCTCCAGTCTCTCCACCAGTATAAGGTCTCTCATCCCTGATATCTTTCCAATACATTTCCTCTGCAACCAGCATATCCAAAGCCTTGACATTCTTCCAGAAGTCTGCTAGTCAAAATGTGACTGAGTACATCAACTGCAGCTAGACAAGCTATTTATAAAGCTTTGATGCATCCCTTCTGCTTTTGCCCTTTTATGCCTCTATTTACGAAGCACTACATTGCCACGTACTTTCTTAACCCTAATACCATTTTGGAACAGTTTACTGCATCTTAAAATAGTTGGCTTTGATATTAAAACTATTCTGCATTTCTTGTGTCAGTCCAATACCAAACTGATCCAGAAATTGTAGTTAATCTGGTACAAAAGAAGAGTAGCATTTTCTAACACTGGACAATAATAATTGGAATCAACCAGGAATTGCTGGAGAAACTCAATAAGCCTGGGAATCCCGTGGAGAGAGAGAGTTAACACTTCCAGCCCAATATGATTCTTCTTTGACCTCCACACTACATTCCTTTTGCAATAGTAATGAGATTGCTCCTTATGTTCTTTGCCTTATTTTGCTTAATAACAGCCAATACAAGCACATGCAATGATCAATTAAAAAGGTAGGTTCAAGGACAAAGGAGGCTGCAAATGGGAAAAAAATAGTTCACTTACTTGAATGTTGATTAACAGCAAAACAGCATCACTATGGTCTCCCAATTGAAACCAGCGTTTCTAAATGAAATATCCCTTCCGTCCTAACACAAACAAGAAACATCATGATCCTACGGTAAAAGCCAGAGCAAACATTTTTTTTACAAAATTATTGCTAATGGAAACATTTAAATATAGCAGGCAAATGAAAGCTTAAGTGCAGGAAGGAAATGTGCTGTATATTACCACATGCTTCATGCATTTCAATTGCACTTTGAACACTTGCTGGCCTGTTTTGGACTTTTTTTTAAATTTGGAGGCAATTACAGACATTATCACACGATGAGTAGCTGTGCTAATTGATCTCCGCCCACACCCTCTTGACGTCAAGCACATTGGTTTCACCAAAAGCTCCATCAGTGATTCCAGGGTTGCTGTTTTGTCCAGTAAACACTGAGTATCCCGACAGCATAGCAACAAGTGTTGCTACCTTCATAACCAACATCACTTCTTGTTGGTTAGGATGACGGAAGATATATTAAAAGCAGTGTTTCTACGAGAATAGATTTGAGTTTAGACCATAACAAATACATGCAGGATTGGGCTACGCAACCTCTCGAGCCTGCTCAGCCATTAAATAATATTGCACATGGGTCTGAAAGGCTTCCTACTGACTGCACTATACCCTACGAAGATGCCATAAGGTTTAGTGAAGAGTTCAACAAGAAACCTTGAAGCAGCCATGCCTAAGACCAGGTTTTCTTAACCCTCTGTGTAATGATGTATACAATATCCTTGTGACACATAATTGGCAGAAATGTGACAAACTATACTTTTGTTTACTACTAGTTAGACCAGAAGGTGGTTATTTTCATTTACACTGAAACACGAGGTCCTGGGGGGAAAAAAAACATGCCCGTAGATGTAATTGGTGGAACAATTGTACAACGTGGTGAGCAGTAGTGGTGATCTGAAGATTTATTTTACTCTCATCATACAACAGATTGATCAGCACTTGTGATCGGGATGGAACCTAAAGACTGAGCTGCCTACTCACAGCAGAGAGAACAGCAGGGCAAAGGCTATCAATGGAGATCTAAAGATCTAATGAAGCTGAGAGAAGAAACTCATGTGGCAATACTCAACATTGAAGACTACATCAAAGAAGACCAGGAAAGTATTTCAGACCCAATAAGAGGTGCGCTGGGACAGAAGAAATCTGCAGTCACAAGGCAGAGATACAGACTGCAGGGTGAGATAGTAGGAGTTGTCCCAAGTGTGAATTAGGCCAGTTAGTGAACAGACATTGGAGATTGCGTGAGTCAAAACCAAAAAATAACTCATAGTATGGAGGGGAAACTTGAAACTGAACAGTAATCCAGGATTAAAGAGTGAGGAAGGGTCACCGGACCTGAAATGTTAACTCTGTTTTTCCCTTCACATATGCTGCCGGACCTGCTGAGCTTCTCCAGCAACTTTGCTTTCGTTCGTGAAAGAGCAAGAATTTTAAAATAAGAAGTTATAGTTCAGATTAATCGTCACTGCCACAGTATGTGGATACCATGAGACTTGGCTGGAAATTTACAGGAGGAATAGGGCCAGGTCAGAAGGGTGAATTAAAGACTGAGTGTTGATAGGAGTGGGGGAGGTGTAGATGGGGCAGTAGTATACATACTTACATTTTAAAAAATCAATTATATAGCAAGGAAAAGAAGCTTGAAGGAGATGTTGTAAATGAATCTGAATGAGTTAATACTGATCGATAGCCATAAGCCCCACCCAACATAATGATTTCTTGAGGACTGGTGGGACAAACAACTAAAGATTTTTTAAGGTTGTAGACCTAAGGCGACGTCCTCCTTATAGCCTCTGAAATAATGTATCTTTGCAACCTGTAAATAGATGCACAGATGGAATAAACTACACCATGTTTGCTGCAAAAGACTCATAGTTAGAGAAGGAGATGGCTATTCTCATCCACCCTGGACATATAAGCCCTGGAGAAACATACACCTAGAAGGTATTTGTGGCAGCACATAGAACAAATGATATCACAGCTAATCTACTTTGAGTCCATTTTTCCTGCACTATGTCTGCATCCCTAAATTATAGTAATGTATTTATGTTAATCTTAAACACATTCAGTGACATAAGCTTCTCAGCCCTCTACAGGAGAGCATTTCAAAGATTCACTGCCCTTTGAGTGGAAAGATTTCCCCCTCTCTCAATCATAAATGGTCTGTCCCCTTTTCCAAGTTGAGTTCAAGTCCCACCTGCTCCAGAGCTGTGTAAACTGAACATGTTTATTAGAAAATAATTGAACCTTTGACTTAGTTTAAGAGCACAAACGCTCACTGTAGGAGAATCTTCTCAAAACTTTAAATGCATAGAGATATCTTATAATCCTGCTTATATTTATTTAGAGCACAAAGTCCTTTTGAGTGAATGCTGAATATTGATTGTAAATAGTTCTGGCATGTTACTTATGCCTAAGAAGCTTAGTAACATTTCCATTAATGCCTGCCATGGCAACAGCAGCGCACCACATTTGGCAAGATCCCTCAGGTTGTATTCAATATTCAGTTATTGTCCCCCTGTTGTGTATCAGGTTTGTTGGCTTTGCATCTGCTCTTCCATTTAGAAAATTGAACCGCTAGAATCTTTGTGTTGCTGGCTGTAGCTACTCCTGCTAAGAGTTCTGCTGTCATGGTGCCCTATACTTGTTTGTCTTTGTCAGCCATACACACACACTTCAACCTGTCGGCGATGACATCCATCTTCCAACTATGACTTTGTCAACCTTTTTCTACTGACCTACTTTATCTTCTAGGAAAGACCTCCTGACCATTTTACTTCAGATCAAATGCCTCAATATTAACATTTTCTTTTTAGATGTCACTTTTTATACTTCATTTTACCCTTGCAATCTCAAATCCCTCTTCGTGCATCTGTGGTCTGTACATGATTTTTTTGAAATACATATTGACATCCATATTTTAAAGGCATCTATTTTCATCCAAGGGTCTTTATTAATTGCCCAGGTTTCTGATACGGATGGGAAAGGAGGCAGTGTATCATCTTAGGAATTTTTCCTTGTTATAAACTTGAGTTTTCTTATTCTTAATACATCTTTTATCTTCACAAAATGACTATCTTTATCATTTTTTCTAACTTCTGTATCACATCAACCATCATTTGTTATCAATATCCTAAATGGACAAATGTATTTATTTTTTTCGGTTTGATACCACCCACTTCAATTTTCAATCTCGTGTCTTTTAATGTATTTGCTCCAACTACCACTGATTTAGTCTTCGTGATGCCCATATTCAAAGCATTTTCTAAACTTGCAGACTTAACTTGATTTACAATATTGACAATGATTTTGTAGGGCTGGTGCATCATCAGCAAAACACAATTTGTTAAGTTTCTTGCCTCAAATCTTTACTTCTAGAGGGACATCTGATTCTTTATATCACACTGTTTTTTTGTAGAAGATGTTTTTAGCTGTATGGCTGGAAGGTAGAGTTGAGTAAATTCTATGCAAGGTAGAAAGATATCATATAATGGGCCTTCCAATGCTTGATGGAACGAGAGGGACATCAGTGGACCTGATGAAACCTCCTTTTCCAATCTATAGTGTAAAAAGTAAAGCAATTCTACCTTCTCTTTACTGTATTTTCAATAGTTGAAGAATTATTTTGTGCAACAATTGTTTGCATTTTTAAGTCTTTAATGACTAAGGAATGAGATTGTGTTTGCCCTTCTCGATTTCAGGTGGAAGGTCATTAATGAACACAATCCTCTTTCTGTTGTCTATATGATTTGTGACTACTGTCTAGATTATTAGTTTCCCAAAATCTAATGACTTTGTCGCTGATGTGTCTGTGGGAGGGATTTCCACATTTATATATGATTGCATAACATTCTATATTTGCGAGAATTGGCACTTTGATTAATTTCCTGCAAGAACTGTGAAATTTATGCCCAGCTGCTTTAAATCCTGCAGTTCATTCCCTTTGACATTTAACAGAGTGATAGGCCAAGACAAATTAGGACCATGACAGCATGCCACATAAGCCAAGCAGTTTATCTATGGTAACATTTTAAGATCTACTGAGTTGTGGATTATTTCAAGTCAATTTTGCCACTGGAAAGGGCAAAATCAACTAGTGTTCTTCTTCTTTACATCAACCAGTGAAATACACACACCCACCCTCTTGTCCTTCTGGGAGGATCCTGCAGGGATTTTTTTTACAGGAAAGGGAAGGCTATGTTCCAGTGGATACAGGGATACAAGCCCCCTCAAGCGAAAATTGAATCGAAATCCCAAAATCATCCTGCATACTGTTTCAGAAATAGCAGGAACTGCAGATGCTGGGAATCTGAGATAACAAGGTATAGAGCTGGATGAACACAGCAGGCCATGCAGCATCAGAGGAGCAGGAAGGCTGGCGTTTTGGGCCTAGACCTTTCTTCAGAGTAATTAAGTAACTAAAATGTTGAAATTGCTCAACAAGTGATGCCTTTACAAAGCATTCTGTTTTTCAGAGCCAGTGTACGTATTTCTCAAGTTGACAACAACTCACCTGAATTAACATGAGATCGTGTTCAGTGAAACGCACAGGCTGGAAAATCCTTGGTAAATGAAATTGAAGGGTTCTAGACATGGCAATGCGAGAGTCTGTTTCTTATAGCACTCCTTCTCGGAGGGTGCTTCCAGTAGTTGGCAATTTCCTGGAAGTCAGTGCACCCTTTCTTGGATTTCAGTCACTTTCAACTGTGCTTCCCTGCTGCCAAACATTACCATGTTTAGGAGAAGCCTACACATTGTTACACACCACTGATGACAAACTAGAGGTGAGGAAACTCCAACTATAATAGCAGCACTGGCAAGAGTACCACTAGTTAATTTCTTCTCCAACATATGTACCCCCACAGAGATTGGAGAGGAATGGATGCAGAGATTCAGCTGGAAGGAAGTGAGCCTCTCAACATCAGCAAAGGATCACCTCTGTCAACCGGTTTGAAAATCAAAGTTCGTGAGACTCAGGTTCTTAGTATAGCTCATTGCTGACATCTGCAGCCCCCTGGTACAAGGAGCTGGTGGGTGTAGAAAAGATCCAATTGTCAATATCCATGTAGGTCTCGGTGATATAGGTGGGGCAGGGAAAGAGATTCTGCTGAGGGAATATAAGTAGCTCGGGGCTAAATTAGAAAGCAGAACCAAAGAGGTAACAATCTGAAGATTAATACCTGAGCCACAAACTAATTGGCACAGTGTCAACAAGATTAAAGAAGTAAACATGTGGCTCAAAAATCAGTGTGGGAGAAACAAGTTTGGATTCATGGGACTTTGGCACCTGCCCTGGGGAAAGAGCGAGCTGATCCAATGGGATGGGGTCCATCTGACTCTTGCTGAGACCAGATTATGGGTAAAATGCATAACTAGAGCTGTAATAGGGTTTTGCACTAAATAGGAGGGACAAGAGACGGTGTTAAGTTTGCATGGGAAATTAGAAAACCAACGATAAAGGAGAAAGTAGGATTGTATGTTAGTGATGGGCCTGATTGTCACTGGACAATAAAAGGAAAGGACCAAATGTGTGAACGTCAAATTGTACCAAGAAACCAAGTGCAAGCAAACTCAATATTGGAAAAACTTAAAGGCTTTGCACCTTAATGCACAAGCCATTCGAAATAAGGTGGACAAACTGATGGGTCAGTTTGAGGTAAATGAGTATAATCGCACAGCCATTGCGCAAAAATGGTCACAAGGAGATCAGACTGTGAATTTAACATTAAGCAATATTTGACCATTTAGAGAGACAGGAGGGAAGGAGAGAGGGATAGTGTAGCACTATTAATAACAGTTAATGAGGACAGTTGGAAGAGATGATTCAGGCTCGGATGATGTAGAGTCCATTTAGGTGGAAGTAATAAAAACAACAAGGGAGAGAACACTTGATAGGAATACTGTACAGACCACTAAACAGTAGCCACTCTGTGGCAAAGGCTATAAATCAACAAATAATAGGAACATGTAAAAAGAATAGAAGAATAATTTTGTGTGGCTTTAATCTTCATGTTGATTGAGTTTATGAAATTGGAAAAAAAGACAGCAATGGTAATGAATTGACAGAGCACATTAGGGATAGTTTCCCAGAGCAATATGTCATGGAGCCAACCAGGGACCAGGTTTAATAAATGACCTCTAAGTAAAAGATTCCCTCAGAAGTAGTGTTCATAAGATAACAGCATTCATCATTCAGTTTGAGAGTGAGAAATGTGTCAGAAACAAATGTTTAACTTAAATAAAAGGCACCACTATGAAATGAGGGTACAGTTAGCTAAATTGGTTACAGTTAGCTAAATAATATGGGGAGGTGATGGCCTAGTGATCTTATCGCTGGACTGTTAATCGAGAGACCCAGATGACATTCAGGAGACCTAGGTTTGAATCCCACCATGGCAGATGGTGAAATTTGATGTCAATAAATACCTGGAATTAAGAGTTAATATTGGGGTGTCTCAGTGGTTAGCTCTGCTGCCTCAAAGCACCAGCGACGCGGATTTGATTCGGGCCTTGGCTGACTGTCTGTGTGTAGAGTTTGCGCATCCTCCTTGTGTTTATGTGGGTCTCTGCCAGGTGCTCTACCTACCACAGTCCAAAGATGAGCAGGTGAGGTAGATTGGCCCCGTTAAGTTGCCCATTGTGTTCAGGGATTTGTAGGTTAGGTGGTTTATAGGAAGATGGGTCTGTGTGGGATGCTCTGATTTTCAGTGTGGACTTGTTGAGCTGAAGGGCCTGTTTCCACACTGTAGGGATTCTATGATTCCCTTGATTGTTGGATAAATCCACCTGGTTCACTAATGTCATTTAGGGAAGGAAACTGCCATCCTTACCTGGTCTGACCTACATGTGACTCCAGACCCACATCAATGTGGTTGACTCTTATCTGCCCTCTGGGCAATTAGGGATGGGCAATAAATGCTGCAGAGCCATCGATACCCTCATCCTGTTAATGAATAAAGAAAAAAAATTGAACTGAACATACCAATTAAGAGGTATGACAGTAATCAAGCAATGGCAGATATTTAAGGAGGTAATTTATGACTTTCAAAAAAAATTACATCCCTTTGAGAAGGAGGAAATATTCCATTTAAGGGATGAACCAACCCTGGCTAACCAAGGAAGTTAAGAAGAGTATTAAGTTGAAAGAAAAGCCATTAAAGAGGCCAAAGTCAATGATAGCCCCAAAGACTGGGGTAACTTCAGAATCCAGCAAAAGAGGACTGGAGAAAGACTAATTAAAGATTGAGAAAATAGACTACAAGGGCAAACCAGTGTTGAAAATAGAAACCTGACATTAAGAGCTTAATTAAGTACCTAAAAAGAAAGAGAAAGCTCAAAGTCATCTGAGAAAATGAATCTGGGAAGACAATTTTTGGGAACAAGGAAATGTCAGTGGAGTTAAACAGATATTTTGCATCAATGGAAATGGAAAATATTTTGAAAAATCCACTAATGCTAAAGAATAAAAGGGGAGGAATAAAGTACCATCATCATCATCATTAGAGAAGTAGTATTAGGCAAACAAATGGGCTAAAGGCAGATAAGTCCACTGGCTCTGATGGCTTGCATTTTAGGACCCTAAAAGAGGTAGCTGCAGAGTCAGTGGGCATATTCCAAAATTTATTCTGGATTCTGGTGAAGAACCAGATCGTTGGAGAACTGTCAATGTGACACCCCTATTCAAGACAGAAGAAGGCAAAAAGTGGGTATTTATTTAGCCAATTAATCTAACATTGAATGTTGGAAATGCATGGGGATCAATTTTAAGGAAGCAATGGCAGAACTTTGGAAAACCATTAACTAATAAAGCAGAATCAATATGGCTTCATGAAAAGGAAATCATGTTTGACTAATTTATCTGAATTTTTTTTTAAAGAAGCCTCAACCAGAGTGAATAGGGAGGGAACTATTATGTGTATTGCATTGAGACCTCCAGAAGAGATTCAACAAGGTACCTCACAAAAGGTTAATTCACAAAATAAGAGTCATAAACGCTGGATGTAGTACATTGGAATAGGTAGAGAATTGACTCATGGGCAGGAAACAGTTTATAACATGTACCAGTGACTTGAAGGAAGGAGTGAATGTATTGTAGCCAAATTTGCAGACAATACTAAAATAGATGAATGGCAGATTGTGACAGGGATGCAAACAGTTTACAGAGGGATGTTGATACATTGAGTAAGTCAGCAAGAATTTGGTAAATGGAGTGTAATGTGGAAAAATGCAATTGTTCATTTTGGAAGGGAGAAAAAAGAATAGAATATTTAAATGCAGAAAAACTGCAGAAAGCTGCAACACAGAGGGAATTGGAGGTATTTGTGCATGAAATACAGAAAGCTAGTGTTCAGGTGCAACAGGTAATCAGGAAGGCTCAAGAATGTTGGCCTCTATTTCAAGGGAGTTGGAGTATAAGAGTAGGGGAATTTCACCAAAACTGTACAAGGTGCTGGTGAGTCTACGCCTGTAGTATTGTGAGCAGTTTTGGTGCCTTTACTTAAGGAAAGTTATTATTTCACTGGAGGCAGTTCAGAAAATTTTCACTCAGATTATCCTTGGTAGGGAGGGATTTCTTATTGCTAAAGATTAAACAGGTTGTCGAGACATTACTTACTGGAGTGTAAAAGAATGAGAGGTGATCTCATTGAAACATGTAGGATTCTTCTAGAGCTTGACAGGGTAAATGCTGTGGATGTTTCCCCTCATGGAAAATTCTAGCAGCAGAGACGTAGTCTCAGAATAAAGAGGCATCAATTTAAGACTGAGATAAGGAAGAATTTCCTCTCTTCAACAGTTGTGAGCTTTTGGAACTCTTTGCTGCAGAGAGCTATGGTGGCAGCGACGTTGTGCATATTTAAAACTGAAATACTGGGATTCTTGATTGGTACAGCAATCAAAGATTATGCATAAGGGGCAGGAAAGTGGTAGCAAGGAATGAAGGATTAGCCATGATCCTACTGAATGGCAGAGCATGTTCAAGGGGCTGAACAGCCTACTCCGGTCCTTCATGTCCTACGGTCCTTCACTGTTAACCAGATCAGCATGAATCACCAGTGGCCATTAACTTGCATGACACTGGAACATTATTCCTGATCTCCGCTTCTCCATTAAGTTGTGGGCTCTGTTCTGCCAGCAGAGGATGCAGAGTTATGAATATGAGAAACAACTTGTGCAGATGGAATGAAAGGTCACCATTTGTGAAGGATGACTGTGAGGCCTGGATATGAGAGGGAAATAGAATAAGGCTGGGTATGAATGTTGAGTTTTCAGGTCGAGCTGCGAGGTGCCTGTTTATCATAACCCTGATAGGAAGAATCTGTTGGAAATCAAGCCCTACTAATTCACAAGCCATCCAATTTAATCACTAAAATAGTTAATTTGGCTGAGTTTAATTTCTAACTAATATACAAGAAAACAAACATGTATTATAAACAAATGTGTCCCCTAACAGTTGTCAGAATAAATAATTAATTACTGAACCCACATATAATTTAAACTAAAGTAGAATTTTTAAATTAAAATTAGAATTTTTAAAATTACATTAGAATTTAAACTAAACACACACACACACACACACACACACACACACACACACACACACACACGCTCACACACATTTATCTATTTATTCACAAATAGGATGGACATTACAGACTGCTCTGCAGAAATATCGTAGTTTGAAAACATAGGCAAGAAAAGAATATATTCTGTAGTTCAAAATTCCAAACCATAAGCGTGAAACAAGGTTACTTTCTTACAATTATTTTGGTTCTTCTAATGATATCACAGTATTTACAACCTTACTAATCCCCAATCAGCAGCTAATCAGGTGAACCTAGGTCTTTGCTTGAGTTAGAAGCAATGTTGCTTCTTTTCCTCTCAGACAAAGAGAAATAAGAAACCTGTCTTCACTTGCAAGCGTTCCAGGGGGCGGAGTACAACTGCTTTCTCTCCAAATTCAGTTCCAACTAAAACTTAACTCCAAGAGCTGTTCTCAGTTTTTTTTTCATAAAGAGACATCTGGTACTAATGAGTCTCATGAAACATCAGAAGAGTGAGATGCCTGACAAAAAAATTTAATTAATTACACATTTCCCCTCTTTGGAAAACTACCTTCAATAGTACTAGGCTATTCTTATATTTACTGAACTTTTTTTTGGAAGAAATTTGGTAGAAGTATTTGTATTTGTGTGTCCAAAAATTGTCTTTTTTCCTTCCTGGACACTTAACAGAAACTAGCTATCATCCAGGAAAGGGCAGCATTTTGCCTTCTGAATGTTGACAAATACCCATTCTACGTATTTCAAAAGTGTCACTTTGCTCCTGCACATTTAAAATGAAATATTGTGATCAGTTTGAGAGTCACAGGACTCTTTTTGTTTATAAAAGAACTATTTCAAGGCCGAGTAGATTGACAAATTGGAAAGCGCAATACTGGGAGCTGCCCGGGGATGTGTTCTGTGCTCTGAGAATGTATAGTTGATGTGCTGTTCACTAATTCATCAGTTCACAGATCATTTTAGTTGCAGAACTCTTATCCAAATGCATTAGAAATCACAGAATTCCCTGCTAAATTATAATACCATATAAGATTCATAATATAAAAGAGTAAATTTTCCCTTTATTTATTCTTGCAATGTGAGTATGACTGGCTGGGCCAGCATTTATTACCTGACCCTTGTTCCCCTGGAGAAAGTGGTGGTGAGCTGCCTACTTGAGCCACAACAGCGCATTTATTAGAAATACATCCACAATGCAGTTAGAGAGGAAATTCCAGGCACTTAACTCAGTGACAGTGAAAGAGTGACAATATAATTCCAATTCAGGATGATGAGTATCTTGGAAGGTATCTTGCCGGTCATGGCGTTCCCATATATCAGCTCCCCCTGTCCTTTCTTAGATGGTAGTGATTGCAGGTTTGGGGTGCTCACAGGTTTGAGAGTGTTTTAATACAGCTTTTGAGAAAAAAAACCTGCTATTTACTTTCAGATATTAGAAAGATGGTTGAAACTGCCTGCCACTGCAAAGTCTGTCAACCCTGAGTGGGAGCCTGGAACAATCCCTTGGAGAGTAGAAGCAGGGCAGGATCAACGGGGTAGCATGTTACGATCAGAGCAGAAACTTGTAGAGAGCAAAACATAGAAGAAGCAGGAGCATAAAGAAAGAAAGAACAACACCTGGTCAAAGAGAGAGCTGGGGTATGGGGATAGAGGGAACGTGGAGACAGCTAAAGCATTTGGGAGCAGAACTTGTACAGCACTCTCTTACCCACTTAGTTTAGATCAACGCACTCTGGGCTGTTACTCATATCACCCACACACGAACTGTCCATGTGTCACTGATCCCTGGAAGAAACTGATGAGCCTCACGGCAGCAATTTAAGAACCACTACTCTAATTAAGATTCATTTGCCTCAAAGCCACAACCATCACTTTCCAGAAGGATAAAGGGCGACAGATACATAGGGATACCAGCAAGTTCCCTCCAAGCCTTTCATCATCCTGACTTGGAAATATACCGTTCCTTCACTGTTGTTGGGGCAAAATCCTAGAATTGCCTCCCTAATGGCATTGTGCAACAACCAACAGCACATGGACATGTAACCAGCAGGGATTGATGCTGTACCCACTTTTGTTTATCATTTATATAAAGAATTTAGATTAGAATATAGAAAACATTGTTAGTAAATTAATGGATGTCACCAAGATTGGGGATATAGTGGCCAGTAAAGAAGGTTATCAAAGATTGCAAAGATATCTTGACCAATTGGGTCAATGGGCTGAGGAGTGGCAGATAGAGTTTAATTTGGATAAATGCAAGGTACTACACTTTGGTAAAACAAACAATGGCAAGATTTATACAATTAAATATGAGACCTTGAGTAATGTTGTTGAACAGGAAGGCCTAGGTGTTCAAGTACATAATTATTTGACGTTTGCATCACATATAGATATGGTGGTCAAAAAGACATTTAGCACACTTCTATCATTGCTCAGGCATTCAAACATATGAGTTGGGATAACATGTTGAGGTTGAACAGGACGTTGGTGAGGCCTGTTCTGGAGTACTACGTCCAGTTCTGGCCACCCTGTTATGGGAAGGATATTATTAAGTTGGAGAGGGTTCGGGAGAGATTTACCAAGACGTTGCTAGGAAAGGAGGGTTTGAGTTAAAAAGAGAAGCTAGGTAAGGCTAGGACTTTATTCAATGGAGCGTAGAGTTTGAAGGGTGACATTATTGAAGTTTATAAAACCATGAGTGTTATGGATAGGGTGAATGGCAGGTGTCCTTTTCCCTAGGGTGGGAGATTTCAACACTAGGGGCATATTTTTAAGATGAGAGGAGAAAGACTTAAAAAAGAATGAGGGGCAATTTGAATACACAGAGAATGGTTTGTGTGTGGAATGAACTTCCAGATGAAGTGGTGGATGCAAGTACGGTTACAACATTAAAAGGACATTAGGTAAGTACATGAATAAGAAATGTTTGGATGGATATGGGCCAAGCGCAGGCAGGTGGGACTAATTTAGTTTTGGATTATGGCTGGCATGGACTGGTTGGACCGAAGGGTCTGTTTCTGCGCTGTATGTTTCTATGACTGCAGCAGTTGAAGAAGGCAGTTTGCCACCATCTTCTCAAGGGCAACTCAGGATGGGCCACACCACACAGGTGATGAAATAAAACTAAATGGTTAATTTGAACGGGGATAATGGGAACTGCAGATGCTGGAGAATTCCAAGATAATAAAATGTGAGGCTGGATGAACACAGCAGGCCAAGCAGCATCTCAGGAGCACAAAAGCTGACGTTTCGGGCCTAGACCCTTCATCAGAGAGGCTTTCTGATGAAGAGTCTAGGCCCGAAACGTCAGCTTTTGTGCTCCTGAGATGCTGCTTGGCCTGCTGTGTTCATCCAGCCTCACATTTTATTATCTTGGTTAAGTTGAACGGTCATTTGTCATACATCAGCATGTATTTTCCCAACTGCCCTGCATGCGGTGAGTACCATATTGACAGTTAAGTTCTTTGTGGATAGCTCAGCAACAAATAGCGATGCATTAGTTGCCTCCTGCCTTCCCGAGACTTTCAGAGAAGGGCTGATATCAAAGTCAATGCAGACATCATGTTGCGGTTATGCATGTAGCAGAACACATTGAAACTAGGTTCTGGGCTCCTCTATCACAGCTCTGGCAGCAGAAGTGTTGTTTAATTACCCCAGTGCTCACCTTTATCAGAAGAAACATAGCAGCAACATTCTCAGTATTATAGATGCCTCCACAGTGCATTGGCTAAACATTGGATTATGAGTAAGGTAGTGAATGGATAGCCCTTCTCATCCAATCCATCCTTTGGCTTGCTTTGGCGAATCAGGTGGATGGCACTGCTGCAGAATGAAGGCATCGTGGCAGCTGCCAGGATACCAAAAATTGGTTGGCATAATATCCTCAGCATGGTTGCCCACAAGCTGGATGAAGAGGGAGAGGAAGCCTTTCTGGTCACGGCATATTTCAGTATTGAAATGTCGCACCCGCAAAGCAACATGTGCAGAGTTATTGGAAACCTGCAGTGTGTGGAGGACTGCAATGGTTTCTCCACCTGCTTCTCTGTGACAAGACACAATGGAACATACTCAGATTCCTTGATATTTAGAGCCTCAAACACCTCCCTTACATTGCAGTGGAGGATGAACTTCAGATATCCCCTATTTTAACCCACAAGGAGCCAGGTAAAGAAAAGCTCATGGGCATGCTACCCTTGAAGTCACAGCTAATGCTGTTTCTGCCCCATTCAGGGGCAGTGGTTATAGCTACAAGTGGTGGCTGATTTCAACGAGTAGCTCTTTCGTGAAGTGGAGGTTTCAACACATTACTCCCTTGCTGACACTGAGGTAGGAGAAATGCTCCCCAGGGCCTTTGATAAATACAGTTTTGCATAGAGAGCTCGTCTCATAGCCCTCCTCTCTCTTCAAGGATCTTGTCCAACTCTGGGTTTCCTCTTCTGACTTTACCTATAATTGTCGGATTCCCCAAAGAAGCTACTGTGCTGAAAGTGGTCTGAACAGACCTTGAGGTCAGGACCATGTCCATTGGCACTGCCCATAATGCAACGTTAAGTAGCAGAACAAACCTTGGATTTATCCACAACAGAACTTAACAGAAGCCAGTAGAGTTCAACCAGACATTAGCCTGAAAGTAGTTGGCAATTTCTTTAAATCAGGGTTGGCTACTTTGTTCCTTTTTGACCCCTGAAGAACTTCTTTTCTAAACAAAAGTCAAAGGTAGAAAAACAAGCGAAGAAGAAGACAAAATTTCATAATTCTTGACTTGACAATCTAATAGAAAGCATACTTTTTCAGTGTAATAATTAAAACAAAATAAATAAAATACATACATTGAATTCATGTTTCAATAGAAAAATAAACCAAAATTAAAATACACCTTAGAAAATTATTGCATTTTTTAAAAAATCACTAATTCTCTCAGTAAAATCATCATTAAAACAAACTTTAATTCAAGGTGCACAGAACAAATTAATTCTCATTATGAAAACAAAAGTTTCTAAAAGCACATCCAAAATAATTTATTATCTTAACTGTATTAAAAACAATAATTGTTGCAATGATAAAACCTGTCACATGACCAAAGGTGTTACCTAAATGTGTGGTGTCATTGTAATACTTAAACATGTCCATTTCGAGGATGAAATGTTTTATTAAAACATATATTTGAATATCAAAGTACAAAGTAACTATTAACCTTCTATCCCACAATCATTTGTGGACCTTACTTTTCTTGACTTAATATTTTGAGACTTTTAAAATATTAATAAAGAAGCAAAATGGAGATGTTATAGGAGAACTTTTAGCTTTGAAGCTGAAGGCTGCAGGCACCTACATCAAACAGTTCTGGTGGGGAATCCTCCCCGCTGTTGTGAACAGCCGAGAGGCAGCAGCAACTGAAAGAGCTCCGAAATGCTGACTGATGTCACAGTCTGTATATTCTGCAGACTTCCAGCTTGGTCTGCCTTGCTTTGTGCTATTTCTGACTACACTTAGTGTGCAGTGCAGATTTCAAAAATGTGTTTAACAGACACGATTTTAAATACAAAGTGCCATCAGTAACAGTAAAATTGCAGGTTTAACCAAACTTTGCAGCTTAAGTATTCTGCAGTGTTCATGCCATTCAGTGCATTGTTCAGTTTCCTCATGGACCCCAAATGTATGTTGTTAAACTGGAAAGGGTTCTGAAAAGATTTACAAGGATGTTGCTGGGGTTGGAGTGTTTGGGCTTATAGGGAGAAGCAGAATAGGCTGGTGTTATTTTCTCTGGAGCATCAGGGGTGATCTTATAGAGCTTTCTAAGATCGTGAGGGGCATGGATAAGGTGATCAGTCAAGGGCATTTGCCCAAAGAAGGGGGGGCAAAAACTGGAGGGCATAGTTTTAAGGTGAGAGGGAAAGATTTAAAAGGGATCTAAGGGACAAGGTTTTCAGACAGTGGATGGTCTGTCACAGGAAGCATAGTAAGCTGATACAATTACAACATTTCAAAAGCATCTGGATGTGTACATTGAACGGGAATGGTTTAGAAGGACAAGGTCCAAATACTAGCAAATGGGACTAAATTAATTTAATATATCAGATCGACATGAACGAGTTGGACCAAAGGGTCTGTTTCCATGCTGTATAACTGTATGACTCTATGCTGCACATCACTTATGCCAACTGCTCTTCCCTCTTCTTCACTGCCACTTCACCAGGAAGTCTACCCATTATGTGCAGCCCAATACTTATGCTTTAATGGACAATGAATAAAAAATAAGTCATCTGCTCGAGATCATATTGCCATTTGTGACAGCTTGCTGGACACAGATTGACTTGTGGTTTCTACATCATAATTTGCCTGCACAAATCCAAAGTACTTCACTCGGAATGTCACAAGGTTGAGAAGGGCGTTACAGAAATGTAAGACTGTCTTCCTTCTTTCTTTCTATAAGCCTCATGTTTCTGTTAAAAATCAAATCTCCAGGAGTTGGAAGCGACACGCATACAATCACTTCACCATAAGATCAAACCTCAAATAGAGTAAGAGAATCATACAACATGGAAACAGACCCTTCAGTCCAACCAGTCCATGCCGACCATAATCCCAAAGTAAACTAGTCCCACTTGCCTGCTCCAGACCCATTCCTAATCATGCATTTATCCAATCTTTCAGGATCAGTGATGGTTGTTCCAGAAACAATTTTTAGAAAGTGAATAAAAATTCCTAGTTTATCCAATGACAACAAGATACAAAATTAGTGTATCTTCATTGCAGACTTAGTGGGTATATCAATTCTAACATTGCAGTTTTACTCTGTGCGTAATGCCCTCATTCACTGCTCAGACAAATTTCACAATCACTTTTCGCCTTCAATTTAAAAAAGACAAATCTTGAATTCCTCAAATCCAAACCCAAACATTCAATTTACTGAAATAGACCTCACTGACAGCTTGAAGTTATGCACTTGTTGGGAGGGGAGCTGTGTTGTGTGTGAATGATCAGAAACTTAGAACAGGTCAGTGCAAAGTGATATTCTGCTGTGCCTTCAGTGGGAGCAGAAATTGTCGCTCAGTTGAGTCGAGAACAAAATCATGGTACAAAGCCAGCGTTTGCTGCATTTTCTTACTCTGCATATCCTTGGCTTCGTCTATTGCCCATCCATACTGCTGCTTCTCTGCAACCTCTTACAGTAGCACAGAACTAGCACATATACACCGATGACATCTGGCCTTACTCCACCACCAACTCTCTGAACTCCTTCACTGATCCTAAATTATCAGGCTGCTAATGTGGTATCCAAAACTCAATATGCAGAGATTTCCTCCAATTAAATATTGGGGACAGTAACAGCCTTGTATTCTGCCCCTGCTCCAAACTCAGTTCCATAGCTGCTGACTCCATTCCTCTATCTGTTACCATGGCAAAAGTATGGAAGAAAAACAGACTGTTTGCAACTTCAGTGTCACACTGATCGAAGATGGGCTTCTGATCAAATATTCACATCAACAGTGAAGTCACTTATTTCCACTCCCACAACATCATCTCAGCTTACCTCCTGCTAAAGCCCTCATTCGTGTCTTTGCTGGTTGTAAACTTGACTATCCCAATGTTCTCCATCTCACTTCCCACACCCTACCCTTGCTAAGTCTGAGGTTGTCATAACCCTGCTGCTCGTGGTCTTATTTCAGAGCAATTTCTTTACACATAATGTGTTTGGCAACCACCCCACTGAAGCTGCACACTGATTTTAAAATTCTCATTCTTGTTTACAAATTGCTGTATTGTGCTTCTCTCCCTTTGGATATGGTCAATCTTCTCCATCTCACAAACCTCTGAGATAACTGCTGTACCCTGATTCTAGCCTCTAGTACATTCCCAATTTTTATCACTCCACCATTGATGGCCATGTCTTCAATTATTTAAGCTCTGGAAGTCCATTGCTACACCAGTCCACCTCACTCCCTTGCTTTTCTCCTGTAATAAACACCTTAAAACGGTCTCCTTTATCAAAGCTTTTGATCATCTGAACTAATATCTTCTAAACTGGCTCAGTGGCATATTTTGCTTCACAATGCTCCTGTGAAGCATCTTACCACATTCTATTATGTGAAAGGTATTAAATGTTATATTTTATTTATGTTTATACTGCTTAAGATCTAAGTATTGACAATCTGTTTTTCCATTAAAACAAATACACTAACGAATTACTGAGAAATAAAAGGCATTGCTTCAAGTCAAGGATTTATCAATTTACAGTGAGTAAGAAGGACTGCAGTATTATTTAAATAGCTGTGATGTATAATTGTATGAGGCAAATCCTGACTCTTCTTGTCCTCAAAAGCGCAGAGTCTAACAAATCAATTTACTTTTGCATTTCTCTTTCTCCAGGTATATACTCAAAAGGTCACTTCGCAGTTGTCCAATTGCATTTTACTGCTTAATATTTTTGAGAAGATTTGTAGTTTGGGTTGTGGATGAGGTTGTAGACTTGCTTGCAGGGTTGGTATGTTTGAGTGCAGATGTTTTGTTACCCTGCTAGGTAACACGGTCAGTGCACCTCCGGTGAAGTGTGGGTGTTCTATCCCTCTGGTCAATTGTATGCCTTGGTTTGCCAGAGTGGTTGGGATCACTTCAAGTTCTGTTTTTTCAGCGGTTTGCATATTGGGTCCTGTTCAATGTGTTTGTTGATGGAATTCTATTTGGAATGCCAGGCTTCTGGGAATTCCCTGACATGTCTTGCTTGGCTGGTGCTATTATGGATATATTGTCCCAGATGAATTCATGTGCTTCTTTGTCCATGTGTGTTGAGGTAGTGAGGGTTGGTCATGTCTCTTGGTGACAAGTTGCTGTTCATGTATCCTTATTGTCAGCTGCCTTCTAGTTTGGTCTATGTAATGTTTCTCACAGTCCTTACATGGTACTTTGTATATTATGCTAGCTTTTTTCATTGTGGGTACAGGATCCTTTATGCTCGACAGTAGCTATCATAGTTTGTGGGCTACCCTGATACTTAGGAGTCCGAGTAATCTTATGATCATCTCTGCTATGTCTCTGATGTACGGTAGGGTGACTAGTGTGTCTGCCTGTGTTGTGACTTCTTGTTGTGGTCTGTCGTGGAGGTAACAGAGCATTGTGCTTTTTGGGATATCAATTCAATTTAAAAACTGCATATAAGTGCTTCAGTCGTGCTTTGCACATTTCTAATTGTTGTAGTGTGTTGTGGCTCGTTTGAATAATGCCCTGGTGCAGCTCCATTTATGGGTGTTGAGGTGGTTGCTGATGAAATTAAATATCTGGTCATTCTATAAACACTAGTCACCCTACCATACATCAGAGGCATATCGGAAATGACCACAAGAGTACTCAGACCCCTAGGCATCAGGCTAGCCCAAAACACCAACAGCCATCCTGCGATAGCTACTGACGAGCATAAAAGATCCCACAACCAATAAAACTGACGTAATTATCAAAATACCAGGCAAGGACTGTGAGAAACATTACATAGGCCAAATGGGAAGAAAGCTGACAATAAGGATACATGAACAGAAACTAGCCACCAACAGACATGACCAATTCTCACTGCTCTCAACACACACGAACAAAGAAGGACACAAGTTTGACTGGGATGACACACGCATAATAGAACAAGTCAAACAGAGGCTTGGCATTCCAATCGGAAATCCATCAGCAAACACATTGCACTGGACCCAGTATAGAAACCACTGAAAAACAGAACTGGAAGTAATGTCAACCAACCCAGCAGACCGAGGCATATAAATGACAAGCAGGAGAGAACACAACGCTTCACTGGGGGTGCACTGAATGTTTCTTACAGGGTGACAAAACGTCTGTAACCAAACACACTGGCTCGGCAATCAATTCTACAACCTTATTTTACTGCTTTTTATTTCTCCCATTGCTGTGTCAGTCCACTGCATATTTTTAATCATTTGCCTTGACATTACCTTGTAATATACCGGCACATTAACCTTTAGTCAGATCTCTTGGGGATGTTAATCATTTTGTTTTAAACAGGTTTAACACCTCAATTAAAATACATACAGTGAGCAATTTTGCATGAACCTGTCAAGTACTTTATTGAAAAAAAACTATTCCATCTGAGGATATGGGCATCACTGGAAAAATTGGCACTTATTGCCCATCCCGAACTATCTTGATAATAAAATGTGAGGCTGGATGAACACAGCAGGCCAAGCAGCATCTCAGGAGCACAAAAGCTGACGTTTCGGGCCTAGACCCTTCATCAGAGAGGGGGATGGGGAGAGGGAACTGGAATAAATAGGGAGAGAGGGAGAGGCGGACCGAAGATGGAGAGTAAAGAAGATAGGTGGAGAGAGTGTAGGTGGGGAGGTAGGGAGGGGATAGGTCAGTCCAGGGAAGACGGACAGGTCAAGGAGGTGGGATGAGGTTAGTAGGTAGCTGGGGGTGCGGCTTGGGGTGGGAGGGAGGGATGGGTGAGAGGAAGAACCGGTTAGGGAGGCAGAGACAGGTTGGACTGGTTTTGGGATGCAGTGGGTGGGGGGGAAGAGCTGGGCTGGTTGTGTGGTGCAGTGGGGGGAGGGGACGAACTGGGCTGGTTTAGGGATGCAGTAGGAGAAGGGGAGATTTTGAAACTGGTGAAGTCCACATTGATACCATATGGCTGCAGGGTTCCCAGGCGGAATATGAGTTGCTGTTCCTGCAACCTTCGGGTGGCATCATTGTGGCACTGCAGGAGGCCCATGATGGACATGTCATCTAGAGAATGGGAGGGGGAGTGGAAATGGTTTGCGACTGGGAGGTGCAGTTGTTTGTTGCGGACTAAGCGGAGGTGTTCTGCAAAGCGGTCCCCAAGCCTCCGCTTGGTTTCCCCAATGTAGAGGAAGCCGCACCGGGTACAGTGGATGCAGTATACCACATTGGCAGATGTGCAGGTGAACCTCTGCTTAATGTGGAATGTCCGAACTATCTTGAGAAGGTTTTGGCAAGCACACTGTTTGAATCTGTGCTGTGAAGGTGATGCCAGAATTCTGTTAGAGTTGAGATACAATGAAACAGCTTGCTTGACCAGTTCAGAGCACAGGTAAGATGTTGATCTGGAGTCACGTTTGACTGCATCAGGCAGTGACAGTCAGTCTTCCTCCCTCAGGAGAGCAGTGAAACCCCTTGGATTTTTACAATACTCAGACAGTTTCATTGTCAACATTATTGTTAACAGGTTTTTTCACAACTTGAAATTAAGTTCTCGTGTACACTTAGGTGTTGGACAGTTTCTGGATTCCAATTCAAATAACTTGAGCTTCTCTTCTACCTTGGCCTATTTTTAACAGTCCCTTTGTTTGCCTAACCTTGTTTTCTCTCTGTCGCTGCTTACCAGTTTACTCCTTTCTCCAATCATCGTCATAAATATTGCCTTTTCCAACTTGCCTCTCGTTCTGAAGAAGGGTCACTTGACCTGAAACATTAACTGTGTTTTCTATCTACAGATGCTGCCAGACATACTGAGTTTCTCCAGCAATTTCTATTTTTGTTCATTTCACCTAACGTAACCACTATCTTACTAAACAACATACCATACACTGTTACAACCACTATGGGAGCAGATAATCCTAGAATCCCTACAGTGTAGAAAGAAGCCATTCAGCCCAAGTCCATGCCAAATCTCCAAAGAGCATCCCACCATGAATCATCCTATTTCTGTAGCTGTGTATTTTCCATGGATAATCCGAGTAATTTACACCTCCATGGCATGACAGGCAATTTAGCACAACCAATCCACCTAACTTGCACATTTTTGGACTGTGGGAGGAAACCAGAGCACCTGAAGGAAACCCACACAGACACAGGGAGATCATATAAACTCCACACAGACAGTTGCCAGAGGCTGGAATTGAATCCGGGTCCCTGGCATCGTGAGGCAGCAGTGCTAACCATGAGCCACCGTGCTGCCCCTAACTTAAACAAATAGTAAACCTTCCAGTTGACTAGATGACTTTGTAGGATTTTACAATTTAAGTCATTGACTAGATTTAAAAAGATTATTGACTAAACAATAGTTTGTAAGCAACTTCCACTTTAGATTATGCTTAGAACTTTTAACACAACTGAAAAAAAACCTGCTCTCATGTACACATTACACCATCCTTTAAGTATACATTTAAACCTTCTTGAATCAGTCCAAAGTGATTCCTAGTTCCTGGAGGTTTCTGATCCTGGCACCTCCTAACCCAGTTTTGCATTTCAAAGTGAGGTTTTATTGCGCAGAGATTTATCTTTTATTGCAATTTAGGCAATTTCTCAACCCTCATTTTAACTCCTCAAGAATTTTGTCTTTCCAATCCAAATAAAATCTCCTCCCAACATTCCTGTGTTCTGTATCACAGTGCCTTGTTGCTTGTTGACACTTTCTGTTCCACCTACTGATAGACTAACTGTATCTCTGAATTTTCAGGGGTATCTTAGAAGTCTTCTCATTTCCAAAGTCTACTTCCATAGCAATGACATGGGTCTGACGTTCGCACAGAAATGCTGATTAGTTTTCCTTAAGTACCCAATTCTCTTTTAGCTGGAACTAAATGGAATCTAAAGTACAATTATATACAACATGACTTTCTTAATCCTTCTCAAGGACTTAGGAGACCCTAGAATATAAATAGTTAACCTGTACCTTCTTCCTGGTAGAATAATACAGCTTCCCTTTAATCTCTGACAATCATATGGCTACCCATCCTACTAAGTATGTCACAGGTGGTTTTGGATGGATCACGGTTGAATGTACCAGCACATCTTTAATGACAATGTAAATTTTATTTTGCACCTTCAGAATAAAGGCTAATTCCAGTGGCAGGGGAATTTTACAATTCTAGCTGTCACCGCAGCAATACCTGTCTATCTTATGACATATCAGCCTGAAGTTCTGAGTCTCAGGGCCCTCATACAGAAATGCTACTCATATGGCAATGTGGCTACAACAAAAGTTTAACACAATTTTACAGTTCTTCTCAAACTTTTTCCCACTGTGACCACAACTTGAACATATGAAAATATGACTTCAAATTTGCATGCAATAACCCCTACACATGTTATTTGTGCAAATACTGATATCAAAATTGAAATCAGTGCCTAAGCAAAAGCTCATGGATTAGTAATGAACATTGGAATCAAAGAAAAATCAATGGCATGTCTCAAAATACATGTTTGATTTTGTTCTAATATTTATTGGCTGTGGGAGCAAGAAGGATAATCACTTAGAACAATACTGGCAGACACACAATATCCTCAGTGGGTAATAAACTGCTGAAAACATCTTTAATGAAATACTCATAATTTATGTCCTCATGAGTAAGGAGTGACCTGAAAGAAGTATGATACTTTCTCGTGACAAATTATGCTATTTTGCACCAAAATAAAATGTCATCCTGCATCCTGGTAGCCCATTAATTAGCGCACTATGTAAATAGGACATTGCTGTCAGTGAAAATGAGCAGACTGTCAAATCAACAACTTTAACACATTTAAAAAATGCTTCATTGTTGCAAGTGTCAAGCTTGGCTGCTTGTGCTCAGAGGCTGAGTCCCACCATATGATTGAAAATCAGCTACCTAATCAATACTTTATTACTGATATACTGCTGAGCAATAACAAAGGTCTTATTCCTGCACACCTAGCGATTGGACACCAGGAAGGGTGCAAAGCTTCAATTGAATTCATCTTTATATCTCCTGCTGAACAACGAAAATCACAGCAAAGGACACTTGTGGCCACATGGAAAGTCCAATGGACATGCGTCTCATCTTCGATTCATCACCCAGATTAATATCTAGTTGCTTTGGCCCATTGTTGTGCTGATGTTATAACTCAGATTGAATGAATCTGTTACACTATTCATTCTGAGTGAAAAAGATCTGCATCTGATATGGATCACCAACTATCTAATCTTAATGGAACCTTCTCAATGCATTTCTCACTGTCAGGCAGAAAATATATGGCACTATAGTAGATGGCAGCCATCAAACTAACATACTTCAAAAGATATGCAGAGGCAATTTTAACCCCAAGCTTGGGGATAGGTGCGACCGACTTGCTTTTAAAATCTCAAACCAACCAACAGCTTCTCAATGCTTCTACCTTTCTGTGATAGTACGTGCTATGGGTAGGTAATAGCAGTAACTTTTCCTTGCACTTTTTTTTTGCAAGTGCACTTTTAAATGCATGTAAATGAACTCCAGCGCTTACAGAATTCAAAAATGACACTTAAAACTATGTCCTTCACCTCTACAGTGGGTGGTGAGTGGGGGTGTGGGGGCATTTCACAAATATCTGACTTACGAACGCTTGTATTTACGAACACAATCTCATACAGGAATGTAAGTTTAAATATCTGACATACGAATATTCCTTGTGCCTACAGTTTTTTGATTCTATTGTCCTGAATTGTGTTCCAACCTGTGTATTAACTGTCTTGTGAACAGACTCAAGCAGACTCTCTGATAGCGGATGGGTTCTGCAGGGCTTGGTGCTGGGGCCCTTGCTGTTTGAGATGTACTTTATGATTTGGACTTAAATGTACAATGGTGTGACCGAGGAGTACATGGATGTTATGATAATTGGTGATAGTGAGGAGGTAAGTCATAAACTGTGGGGGGATATCAATGGATTGGTCAGTTGAGCACAGTGGTGACAAATGGAATTCAATCTGGAAAACGTGAGAATAGGAGGGACTAACAAGCAAGAGATTACACGATGAGGGATAGGCGCTGGAAAAGCCCCGGAAAAACCCCGGCATATCCACTGATCCCTGAAGTTAGCAGACCTGGTAAGTAAGATGATTAAGAAGGCATATGGGATACTTATTTCATTAAGCAAGGTGTAGAATTCAGGTGCAGGGAGGTTATGCTGGAACTGGATAAAAAGCAGGTTAGGTCACAACTTTTTGTTCACTACATTATAAGAAGGATTTGATTCCACTCAGAGGGTGCAGAGGAGATGTAACAAGATACTGCCTGAGCAGCAGGATCTGAGCTAAGAGAAAGATTGGATAGGCTGGGGTTGTTTTTCTTGGATGAGACAAGTTTGAGAATGGGTCTGATAAAGGTCTATCAAATTATGAGGTGCATAGATAAGATAGATAGGAATCCATTAAAAGAGGTGTCAATTTTAAAAAAAGCACATAGATTTAAAGTACAAGGTGGAAGGCTAACAGGGCAGTTGAGAATTCTTTTCACTTATAGGGCAGCGGCAGTTTGGAACTCATTGTCTGAAAAAGGGTCTTTGAGTTAGAAATTCTCCTGCCGTTAAAGTTGTATTTAGATTTTCACTATAACCTCCATGGCTATGGGTCAAAAGCTGGAAAATGGTTTTAATGTATTCATAGATATTATTGACTGATGTAAGCACAATGGGCTCAATGATCTCTTTTTATGCTATAAATATCTATAAGTTTAAGTAAGTTGTTATTGTATTGCTGTGTTCTCCAGCCATTACTATAGATGCAATAATCCAGGACAGTCTCATTGTCCACAAACTGCCACATGTTGTAACCTAGGCATCTGTAAGGCTGCTGTTGATTAGCCAGTGTCATCCAGTTTTGAAGAACAAAGATCATTCATGACAGGAGAATTACACACTGCAGCATGCAATTTATTATCTGAGGAGAAGTAATGACCTGAAGTTCACAAAGTCTAATTGCAGCAAAAGCTGGGGTCAATTAGAAGTTAATTGCATTGATGGGGTTGGTTTTCAATGGACATAACAGACTTCAAATTCAAATAAACCATAAAATGAGAACTTTTTCTTCATTATTTCAAATTACAGATTCTGATAAGAAATGTGTGGTGTAACACTAAAAGTTTTATTTTTAATTCTTTCATGGGATGGGGATAATATGGATATGCCAGTTAGGCCCATTCTTCTTGGCGACCTCTATTCCTCTAGGCCATTTCAGAGGGATTTAAGACTTAACCACTTTGGTATGGGCCTGGAGCCTAAAGTAGACCAAGCCAGGTAATGATGGCTGACTTTCCTATTTTTTGGGAATACATATTTGCATTGAGGGACTTTAAAGAAGTAGAATGTAGGACATTGGACATTCTAGATTAAGAAGATTTCTGGTAGTTGCTTTCAGCAATAATTACAGAAAAGTCAAATTTTGAACAGCCCTGAGGTTAAGCTACTGTTTACAAAAGGTCAACCCACTTTGTGGAAAGAATGCAAACTAAAACTTTTAAGAGAGAGAGATTAAAGACAGTTTTTTTTAATGACTTTAATTGCTGAACAAACTGGAAGAAGGAGGCCTGTGCTGAAGTTTGTAGGGTAACAGGCCAAAGTTGCTGTTTCAGTACACAGCTCAGCGGTATCAGTTGAAAGAATAAAACTCCCAAAAGCTGACAGCAAAAATAAAGATCTCTTTCACTCTTGAAATAAAAGAGGAAAGCCTTACTGCTGGGAATCTGAGAAGGTTCTAATAATCAGTACCTTTAACTTTCTTTTAAACTCTGAAAGCTGAACTATTACCTCCATTCGAAGAGTTCATTTCAACTGACTTGCATCTAAACTGAAATCTGATTTAAAGATCGTCTATTGATTCTACAGCTGCCAGCATAGCAACCTCGATGACAGGAAATCGACTGGATTGAGAAGTCTTCTGTTTTTGTTAATCCTCTGAGTTTAGACCCTTGACTTAACTTGGCATTTTCCTATTTGCCTTTTATTAAAAAAAAATCATTTTTGCACAGTTGTCTTCCATACTGTGTGATTGCTGTGTGTTTGGCATTAAATGGATACAGTTTAATTCTGCATGGTGGCTTGGTTTAGAAACCTTTTTGCCAATTATTGGAAGAATACATTTGAGTATAATGAATGAGCAATTTTTGAATTTTATCGAAACCATACAGAAAGTCCATTTTAGTTCAGGATAACAGTAATAAAGGGAAACAAGATGACCATTTTGGTAAGTGAATAAAACATTTACATTTTTATTAGTTTGTGAAGTATTGGGGTTTGACTCCTGTCATTAAAGTTCTAACATTTCTAAAGGACATTGGTGAAGTAGACATGTTTTTCAATAATTGCTTCGAGCATTCTGTAGTCACCTACTAGCTTCATGCTCCAAGTTTATTCATTGAATTCCAAGAACTGTCATGCAATTTGAGCCGATAGCCATAGAGCACTTGTCTGGGCCTCCATGTTATTAATCCAGTGACATTTGCACAATATCATCATCTCTCTAATATGACAAACACTACTTTGGTAAAAACCTCATGCATTGTGAATACTGTATTAACACAATATTTCATGACAATACTCTAATGTCACCAATTTGATGATTCCAGGTTGGAAGAGAGAGCATGCTGGAAATTGAACAGCTGGTGGACAGCTCTGTAGTGGGTGTTGGAAATCAGAAACTCTCAGGGCAGTGAAGCTCAGTCCGAGAAATGCAATCGGGCTCAAATGTGACTCCAGGTGCACTGCAAATTCTCAATTCATGACTGCCAGTCCTTCCATTGTGCCACACTGCTACATCAATGGCTTCATGGACTGCAAGGCATCATGACGGTTTTCCTCATGGAAACGTTGGATGGGCAATAAATATCAGCCTTGGCAACAAGCTCATGTGTTGAACAATCCTTTTGAATTCCTGTGAAACTGGGCTTTGATGGTTGTGACAGACCCAAAATCAGTGACTCGTTGTCATCTTTATTTTGGATATCCTCTCACTCACAAGGTCAAAAGAGTAACAGAGCTGGCTAACCACACCAGTAACTGTAATATCTCACAACTACAGAGAAGAGCTTTTATGGATAATCAGGAAAAATAGCTTGAGTGTCTTCAACTATGCTCCACACAGGCATACTTTTACTGTGCTATTTTCAATTTCTCTTAAAATAAATCAACGTTTCAGAGTGCTCTGTGGAAATCCTTTGACAATGCATTTTAAGTGCAAGAACCTTCAGGGGCTTTCAATGAAAATTGATGCTTTTTGCAGGATGTATGTTGATCAAAATGTGTTTTCAGTGGTCTGATCTTCAATGAAATGTTAGCAGAGATCCCAGTGTGCTTGATAAATTGGATTTGAATTACTTATTTCTTTGATATCCACTTACTTCTAAACCCATCAATCCAGAGAAGAATGCACATTCCAAATTCCACCAAAACACCGGATTAACCAATTAGAGAGGCATTCATTGTACACACCAACAAATGATTCATTTTTAAAACTTGATGTGTATCCTGAAAAAGCGCTGATACAATGCTGTGGCTTGAGACGTCAAATTTATGAATGAGTCAATTTGCTCCATCCAGCTAATTGCAAGATTTCTGGTTAGGAAAGCAACAAATATGTGGGAAATGGTTTTCCAGCTTTATATCTTAGATCTTCATGCACTAGCATTGCCAGCAAAGAGCTCTAAGAAATTCCCAAATCCTAATAACGTACTACTAGTGAGTAACGCTTTTGCCAGAAGAGTGAACATTTTTGACACTGGTTTGGAAACCAAAATGTGCTGTACAAACTCAGTCTCATTCCTAAAGGCTTTATATGTAGGTACAAAAAATGCAAAGAGTCACATTTGCAGATACTCGGGGTGAAATTAACACACCAACAAAATGAAACAACCTACTTGATTTTGGTCTCACCAATCTACTGATTGCAGATGGGTCTATCTTATAATAATATCAATAGGTATAACTACAGCATAGCCCCAGTAGAAAAATTCCTGTCTTCTCACTGAACATCCCCATTATTGTGTGTGTGCCACTATCGCCTTTCTAAGCGGCATAAATTCAGAACTAGTCTTATAAATCAAAGCTGCACAAAAAGGAAATATTGAGCCATCAGCAGCAGAATTGTATGCAAACACAACCTGCAGTCTCCAAGTTGAACAAACTCTATTATTACCATAATGGTCAGACACGGTGGAGACTCCATTAATATCCCATTACTCAATGGTGGTGGAGCCCAGCACATTAGTCAAACTCTGAAGCATTCACAACTATCTTCAGCTAAAACTGACAAGTTGGTGGGTATATCACGACTACTCCAGAGGTCCTATCAATACAATTACCAGTCTTCAGCCAATTTACTTCACTCTGTGTGATATTAAGAAATTGCTGAAGGCACTGGAGAAAACAAATGTAACAGAACCTTGTAACACCTTCCGGGTACTGAAGATTTCTGTCTCAGAACTATTTGTAAGATGTTCTATTACGGTTGCGATATTGGCATCTACCGAACAATAGAAAAAAAAAGTCTTAATCACAGATAAAGGATAAATTCAATCCACCCAATTACCACCCCTTCAGTTGACTCTCAACGAAGGTCTCTTTGATAGTGCCATGCATTGGCAAAAAATGTCAGCAATATCCTGCTCACTGGTGCTCTCTTTGAATTCTATGAGGATGTTCAAATCCAGACCTCATAACAGCCTTGCACCACTAAAGACAAAAGAGCTGAATTCCAGAGATAATGTGATATTGAGAGTACTTGAATCAAGGCTGTAATTGGCTGAGCCTGACATCAAGGAGCTGTACTGAAACTGTGGGGAATGGGGGTTACTGGAATGCTGTTTACTGGCATTGGAGTCATACATCACACAAAGGAAGATGAATGTGATTCTTGGAGGCCAAACATCCCAGACCCATGACATTACTGCATGAGTTCCTTGGTGTCCTGTGCCGAACGTTCTTCAGCTGTTTTATCCATGACTTTCCCTCCACCATAAGGGATGTTTGCTGATGGTTACTTAGTGCTCAATTCCGTTCGAAATGTCTCAGATAAAGAAGCAATCCATGCCGACAGCGTGTGGGTTTCAGAATTGTGCAACAATTAGGCTTGGGCTAATAAATGAAAAGGAACATTCATGTTGTGTCTGTGTCAGGCAATGATCATCTCCAAAAGTAGAGTATATATTCATCTGATCTTAACAGCCAATGGCAATAAATTCATCACATTTTCCACCAACACCATCCTGGTGCTCACTATTGACCAAGAACTTCAGTGAATCAGGCAGATAAAAATTGTAACTGTGAAAGTGGGTCAGAAGTTGGAGATTGTGCAGTGAATCCTTTTTGACTCCCCAAAACTTGGCCCCACCTACAAGGCACAGATCAAGATTATGATGGAATGCTCCCACTTGCTGTCATTAAATTCAGTGCTAATAAGCCTCAAGTAACTTGAAATTATCCCTAGACAATCCTATTTGATCAACGCCTCATCTATCACCTCAAAAATTCCCTCTGTCCATCATAGGCGTATAGCAGAATCCACATGCATATATTGCACTGCACCAACTCCCCAAGACATTTTGAACAGTATCTCCCAAGCCTGTGATCTCTGGAACTTGGAAGGACAAAAGCAGCGGGTGCATGAAAACATGTTGGTGGACAGTGGTTAATACTGCTGCCCCACAACATCAGGAGCTTAGGTTCAATTTGCGGTGACTGACTGCGTGGTTTCCTCCAGGTGTTCCAGTTTCCTCCCACACTCCAAAGACTTGCAGGCTAGGTGGATTAGCCATGGGAAATGTGAGGTTACAGGGATAGGGTGCATCTCAGCAGGATGCACTTTGAAGAGTCACTGCAGACTCAATGGGCCAAATAGTCTATATCTGCTCTGTACAAATTCTATGATCATGATCAAATCACTAATCATTTTGACACTGCTGCCCTTCCTCATCACTGGATAAAAATCCTCTCTCCCCAGTAGCTTGGTCAGAACATTGACATCCCATAAACAACTGTGGTTCAAGAAGGTGACTCACCATCATCACCTGAAAGACAAGAATGGGTAATGTGGGCAGTACCAATGCTAAATAGTAAAAGGAGTTTTACACAGAGATGCATTTAATATTACTGGGACAATTCAAGGTGCACGAATGTGTAAGCAGAGAAAGGGTGGAAACTTTCATGGCCCTGACTGAGATGGTGAGAACATTAGAAAATGATGTGTGATCAACATTGAGCAGCTTTTCATATTGAGAGCAGCAAGTCGTACTTTCCAACTAAGTGTTAAATAGCAAAATAAGATTTGTGCTAGTGAGTGGCGAGAAGTGCATTTGCCTGCATTAATGTGCATTAACATCTCATTATTAATTAACTTCAATAAGGGAGCCTCTGAAATATCTACCTTCTTCCTCAGCAAAGGATTCCCTAGCACCGTTGTTGACAGGGCCCTCAATCAGCTCCAACCCATCAGATGCACTTTTGCCCTCACCCCCTCCCGCAACAGTGATAGCGTTCCCCTTGTCCTTACCTACAATCCCACCAGCATCCACATCCAGAAGATCATCAGATGCCATTTCCGCCACCTCCAGCAAGATGCCAGCACCAGACACATAGTCCCCTCCACTCTCTTGTCTGACTTCCACAGGGACCGTTCCCTCCAGAACACCCTGGTCCACTCTTTCTTCACTCCCAACATCCCATACGGCCCCACAGCACCTTCCCCTGTAACTCGTAAAGGTGCAACACCTGCCCATTTACCTTCTCCCTCCCCAGTGTCCAAGGGCCCAAACATACCTTCCAGGTGAAGCAACACTACCTGCACTTCCGAAAATCTACTCTATTGCATTTGCTGCTCACAAACTGGCCTCCTCTACACAGGGGAAATGGAACATAAACTGGGTGACGGCTTTGCAAATCATCTATGTTCTGCTTACAAAAAAGACCCTGAGCTACCTGTTGCCTACCACTTTCACACACCACCCTATTCCCTGGCTAACATCTCTGTCTCTGGCTTGCTGCAATGTTTCAGCAAAGCTCAATTCAAGCTGGAAAAACAATGCCTCATTTTCCGCTTGGGGACCTTGCGACCCTCCAGACACAATATCAAGATCAATAAATTTAGGACCTAAGCCCTTCCATGTCCTAGACCCCTACCCCACACACCAGGCCTTGTTATCACATGGCCTTCAATTACATACTATCTATTGTTATTCATTAACAGTCCCCATTACCAGATATTCAGCCTCCCAGCCAGATCATTACCAACTCCTTTGTCAGTCCAACTGTGCTTCTCTCTCTTCAGGCTCTATCCTTTATCCTATTGTTTCCTTCCTAACCCACTCCCTTCCCTATTTTCTGTATATAAACCAACATTTTCCTGGCTACCATCAGTTCTGAGGAAGGGTCACTGGACTTGAAACATTACCTCTGATATTTTCTTCACGGACACTGCCAGACCTGCTGAGCTTTTCCAGCAATTTCTGTTTTTGTTCATTATACATTAACCTTGCTTCATTTATATACAATTTCCGATTCACTCACTCGCAACTAGAAAGTAGACAGTGACATGAATATCAGAGTAATTACCTGGCAACTCTAGCTTGCCACTTGCTTCTCTGGCAGGGAGGAACTGGGACATAAAGATTTTGGCATCTCCCAAAAGACCACTCCCAGTCATCACCTGCCATTTACAGGAGCTGAATGTCAGACACCATACATTATCCCTCTTGGGTCTGTCTGCCCTATTTTGATTTACAACTGCATAAAAATGTTCACGTGTTCAAGATGGACTTTGAATACAATTTGATTGGGAAAAGCATTAGCCGCATGCTAAAAAGAACTTAAACCTTTCTTGCGATTAAGCAGGTTGAAAACAGGGGAATTAATTCATTCTTCTGCCTATTATCATAATAATGTGAGGAGATATAATACAAATACAATATTGTGAGGCGAAATGAAATGAGATGTTGTTGGAGATAAACTTCAGTACCTGCCTATTGAGAGGCAACATCTGATGTTAAGAGCCAATATGCTTTACAATGAATATTTTTCTTCTATATTCATACTAGAGAAGGAAGTTGTAGATCTAGATATCAGGGAGCTGGTGGGGGATGTCTGATACACTTGAACAGATTAGCATTCAGAGGGAGAAGATATTAATAGTTTTAGCGGGACTGAAAGTGGCTCAAGCCTCAAGCCAAGGTGAGACATATAACAGGCTGCTGTCAGAGGCAAGGGAGGAGCCCAGGGGGTCTCTGACATTAATTTTCAAATCCTTTCTGGCCACAGGAAGAGGTCCAGAGCACTGAAGGATGGCTAATGTTGTACTAGTTTTCAAGAAAGGGTAGTAGGGATGAGCCAGGAAACTACAGGCCTGTAAGTTTAACATTAGTGCTAGAAAAGCTACTGAAAAGTGCTTCAAGGGGCAGGTTAATCTCCAACTGGAGAGGCAACGATTAATCAAGAACAATCAGCATGGTTTTGTGAAGGGAACATAATGCATAACAAATTTGATTGAATTTTCCAATGAGGTGACTAAGTGTGTAGATGCCAGTAATGCGGCTGATGTAGTTTACTTGGACTTCCGTATGATTTCGACAATATCTCACATGGCAGACTGGTTAAGAAGCTAAGAGCCCATGGAATCCAAGGCAATCTGGCAAACTGGATCAGAACTGGCTTAGTGGCAGGAAGCAGAGGCTGATGATTGAAGTGTGCTTTTATGACTGGAACCCCATGTCCAGCAACGTGCTACAAGTTTCAGTACTGGCTCCCTCGCTGTTTGTTGTGTTCATCAACAATCTAGACATGAATGCAGGAGGTATGATCAATACGTTCACAGATGACATAGAAATTAATGCTGTAATATATAACGTGGGCGATAACCTTACACTGCAGTACAATAATGATGGGTTGGTCAGATTAACCAAACAGTAGCAAATTAAATTTAACTCTGCATTTTGTGAGGACTAACAAGGCAAGGGGTCACTTGCTGGACTCTAGTGAATATAATTGATTAGAAAGAAGTTGACATGCATGTCCAGAGATCCTTGGTTAAGAAGGCATACAGGACGCATGACTTTAACAATCATTCATTGTGGCATTGAATATAAGAGCAAGGAGATCACGATGGAGTTGTATTTAACCTGAGTTAGGCTGCAACTGGAATGCTGAGCATAATTCTAGTCCACAAAATAATAGGAAGGATGTGATTTCACTGAAGATTTCGAGATTCTTCAGGACATTGCCTGGGCAAGGAGCAATTCAACTATGAAGAGAGACTGAGCAGGCTGAAGTTGTTCTCCTTCGAGCGGAGAAGGCTGAGGGATTTCTGATTGAGGTGTATGAAGTTATGAAGGACTTAGACTGAGTAGATAGGCTGACACATTTCCCTTTAGTGGAGAAGGCAATAACCAGGGGCATGATTTTAAGGTGAGGAACAAGAGGTTTAGATCAGATTTGAGGAGAAGTCAGAAGGTTGAAGGTATCTGGAGCTCATGCCTGAAGGTGACAGAGATGGAAATCCTCAAGTTGTTTAGGAACTGTTTGAATGAGCACTTTGAATGCCATTGCACACAAGGCTACTGGTCAAGTAGAATTAGAATAGATGGATAGTTGGTGACTGGTATAGACAAGATGGGCCCATGGGCCTCTGTCCTTGCTGTAAAAACTCTATGACTAAATAAATAGACCTATATTGATCTGAGCCACAGCTGCAGTTCCTGCCTGATTTGCTTGCTTTTGTTGGGTCCAACTTTGTCACATATTTAACACAACAAATGCGAGTGTCATTGTCTCTTCTGTAAAACAGATTGCGAGAAGAACCCAAACCTGTACAAGCTACGCATGCATGTGCTTATATAGATAAGCAAAAATTAATATTTTTTTCCAAATTGCTATCATAATCTTAATAGAAATGATATTGAGTAATTTGAACTGTGAAGAAACATTTATCTTCTTCCACTCTCATAATAAAAGCAAGGAGAAATACTGGGGAGTTGACATTTACTGTAGGCCATGAATGAATATTCAAAGGTACACCCTGTGCACTGATGAAGAGCTATACATGTGATACATAAAATTAAAATTCATCCCATAATCTAGAAATTACTCTCATCTATTCTATTGCAGGTGTTAACCTGTTGATTGGAATTGGGCTGAAGCTTCTGTTAAAATACCAGAGAGCACAGTATCTGATAAAAGTGTTAATTGTGTCCACATTATTATTGACAACAGTACTGTGCTGTCTAGGTCTGCATCTAATTAACATGACATAAATGACATTTAAAATTTGAACCAAGAATTCTGCCTGTGATGTGCCTGACACTGGAGGTGTCAATGGGCAGATAGGCATGCAAAATGTCCCAGGAATTGATTATGTCACTCCTTACCCTCAATATTCCATGCCCACTTCATTTTAGTGGCCAATTAATTTTCCCCATTAATTTAAGACATGTAAAAAATAGGCCAGCAAATGTAAATGAGGGACTATTCATGTCATCGGAAGAGCAGGAAAGTTGACGTTTAAGGTCAGGACACTACTTTAGAAAGAAGGCTTTCTGACGAAGGACCCTGACCTGAAACGTTAACTTTCCTTTTCTACTGATGCTGCCTGGCCTGCTGTATTCCTCCAGCTCAACACTGTGTTGTCTCTAACTCCAGCATCTGTGGTTCTTGCAAGCGTTATTCATGTAACGTTGCATATGCTGTGTGTTGGTCATCCCAATAAGAAAATGTTTTCCAGGATTGGTGGGAGTACACAAAATGTGTAAAATTTAATTTTAAAAGAAGTTATCATTAAACACCTTATCAGCAAGTTATTTATGTTACTATCTATCTTTTCTTGAGTCTTTGTCTATAATACTTACTGCCCCTTTTTATTGGGTTTACCATTGCCCCTATCTTTGCTCCCTCATGAAAGAACAAGAGATAAAAAGAGACACAGAGTAGCCAGGTCGGTGAGGCTACAGTGAGTAAGTATTGTGTCTATTAATGGATAGAGGTCCTTAGGACTAAGCTACACAGGCAACCAGCGTCACAAAGCATTGCCATGTGCTTCAAAAATATTACTGAGACCTATTTCTACTATGTGTATTGTTCCTCCAAGAGCTGTGAAGACCATAGGGTCATTCCAGGCTGCACCCTCGACATTTGTAACTTTAGTCAATAAGATTTGCAAACGTAATGTAAAATATTGCCACATTGCTCATTACAGTTATCAAATTCACCAGCTTTGCCAGGATAGCTCGTATCAACATGAGAGGCCAACAATAACACTCTTATCTCCACTTCAGCGGGTTGTGGAACTCATAGCCAGATTCTTGGAAGAGATGCAATGTTTCAGATGAGGCCCTACCAGCTCTGTGATGTGCATGGAAAACAATGTATAATGTTGTATGATAAAAATATTGTATTGTATTGCACAGAAAGACAGAAATGTTCTTCTTGGTGTATCATACACTATTTATCCCTCAACTCACATCTCTAAAGAAAAACGAAACATTTTCGTGGGACCTTGATGTATCTAAATTGGTTGTACATACCTATCAAAAATACCAGTTGGTTGCAAAGCACTTTGGGACTTCCCAAATCAAGTGAATGCTAAGAGGTTTCACTGCAGTTTCCAGAGAAGCACATCATTCCTGCCAAAGGTGAGGTAGGATTTCAACTAACTCAATGACATCACGGTTTTCGTTGCGATTTTTAAAGTTAGTGTTGCGATTCTAGCTGATGCCACTATCCTACAAAATAGGATCCCAGAATGAAATTTGGCTTGATCAGGCTTTATTTTGTTACCATTTTATTTAACATGGTTGTCTTTCATCGAAACACAACCACAAGCAGCTACAGATTTGGTTTTACAGTTAGGGAGAAATTTACACAAAAGAGATAAAAAGAAACCAAACTATTTTGCCGTGTGAGCTTTGGACATTTTGGTCAGTTATGTATTAAAAACACATTGCCCAAGTTCTCTTCTAGGCAGACAATGGAACACTGAATTCAGTTTGTGGTTCAACACAATTTTATTAAGAAAATATTCCTTATTACAAAGACTGCGTGAATATTTCCCAAATTCCCATAATATTTGCTCTATACCCAGCTCTATCCATCTGAGCAAGAATATTACCAGCAATGTTGCACATCTGCGAGCTGGGCCAATGGAATCTCTTTCCTCTCTGACATAGGGCTGACTGCCTTCCACAAAAGTGGGCCTTGCAGGTCCGGGTAGATTTTTTCCTGGATGTCCTTGGTGTGCCACGTGGTCTACTGCCAAGAGTCTCGCTTCAAGTTTCTGCCGAGGAGATAGCTTCTAGGTGTATGCTTTTATCTCCCCTCAACCTGGACCTGCCAGAATATTCTGCGCCGTTTGGCCAAAGAGGTCACGCGTGAGGTTCAAAGCATTTAATGGGTTGCACCAACACCATTCACTGTGGCCACGCTGGGGAAAAGTGCTCAGCTTCAAGCCCTGGCTGGAAGTTAAGGTGCCAGAAAGACTGATTAATACTTCCCTGATATGCAATTTTTGGCCTTCTTCTAACTAGTTCCCTCTAAATCTCTGTAAGCTCTTTGATCTTGGTTTCCAAGGTTTTCTGTAGCCGATAGCTGCTGGTTGCTGTTCAATTTAGTTTGGCCAATTTTCTGCCAGGCCTGATTTTTCATGTGTGGGTCAATTTAGAATGCCCAGTTTTGGGCCTATGGTCGCTTCACCACAATATAAATGTTACATAATTTGAAATATTTAAAAACACATTGTGAAACAAAATCCCATCCTTTCCCCCACACCATCCATCACTTTACAGCTAAGCAAAATCCAGAGAAATTTTTCCTTTCTTGTCCAAACTGTAAATTTGACTTAACTGCTTCTTCTCAGTTCCCGTCCTAAAAAACAAAGTGGAGCTCATTCAAAGCTGAGGTGCAAAGGAATTTCTTCTCAGAGGGTAGTGAATGTCTGGAATGCTCCAACACAGAGAATTGTGGATGAAAGTATTTGAACAGCAGATTGATAGATTTTTGAAATATTGAGGAGCAAGCACAGAAAAGGAGATAAGGCCTGGGACAGAGCAGCCATGATCTTACAAAAAGATGGGGCAGGCTTGGTATGTTGAATGGCCCACTATTGTCTCTATTTTTTAAGTTTTGCATTTTAACAGCCTGGGTCCACTGATGCTGGTTCCAAAAAAGCCCACGGTAATATCAGGTAACAAGCACTCATTAAAAATGAGATCATTTAGCAGTCACTGCACACACAAATGATTGTTTAGTCTTCCATACAATGGGACAAATAGTCCTCTATCAAGGAAGGCGATGGAATTCCGCTACATGGGCATTTAACATAGAAAATCTTATTCAAATACAGACTGCGCAAACCATGTAAACTACACATACCAGCAGACTGTCAGTGTGGTAGGATCATTAACATTTCCTCCCTGGAACCTTCGCAATACTCAAGAAAGGCAACATTGCATATCAGATGATGTTGTGAAATATTTACATTTTAATGTTTAAGGAGAGCAGCTCTGGACCTTTATGCAGCCTATGAGTCATTGGACCATGTTTATGAATTGCAGACTGCAGGTTTTTGGACATTTTATAGGTTGTCTGTAATTCCTTCCGCTTTGCAGAACTGCATTGCATGATATTGTAATGACAAATGTCACAGTCATGATTGTTTGTTCCAAGTTTTTGGAATTGGCATGGTTGGTCAATTCATAAGATAGATGTGCATAATTATGTGGTTGTCTGTGTCCTTAGCCTATACTTTGTAAGTATCTGATGAATGCAATTATCCTTTAAAGTGTTGCTAACAAATAGAACCTGCTGTCTGAAACTAAAAGGAGACACTATGCTGTAGTGGAAATGAAAAATGGCTGCAAATATACCTGGAGCAGACAGGTGTACTTGCAGCCATTTTTCATTTCGATTGCACTTTCATGATTCCAATGAGGGCAATAGAGGTAGCACTTCACAGACTGAGTTGTAGACTTGGCCTGTCAATCTAGGTGAACCCATCAAATCTTTTTGCTTAGGTCTCCCTGACAACCACTTTGGATTTGTTCATCCCCACATTTCCAGTCAACCATTGAATCTAACTCTTCATCTCCCCACAAAGCCTCTGTAATAGGTATGTCAAGCATCATTATAAAATCTTCCACCCATTGAAGCCAAAGTGATGATGACCAGCAATGGCATCCCCCTCCCACAGTACCCCAGGCCACTGCCACATTTATATATTTATTTAAATCCTGGTCTCTTCTGCATCCCAGTGTCTACCCCTAATCCACAAACTTGGTTTCCCCACCTTAACAATGCCCTGATGGCCCTGCTTTACTTTCACTGAATAGACCAAAGGACCGATTGTGGCTTTTCCCCATAACCATTGTGGAAAGATAGCTCTAGCTGATGTGTGAACAGACCGCTAGCTGGTGTCTATGTAGTTCTCTGTCTGCTTTATCATTAATCAAAGAACAAGAACAAAGAACAAAGAAACCTACAGCACAGGAACAGGCCCTTCGGCCCTCCAAGCCTGCGCCGATCAAGATCCTCTGTCTAACCTGTCATCTATTTTCTAACAGTCTGTGTACATTTGCTTCCTGCCCATCCATGTACCTGTCCAAATATATCTTAAAAAATGCTAACGTGTCTGCGTCTACCACCTCCGCTGGCAACGCGTCCCAGGCACCCACCACCCACTGTGTAAAGAACTTTCCTCGCATATCTCCCTTAAATTTTCCTCCTTTCACTTTGAACTCATGACCCCTAGTAATTGAGTCCCCCACTCTGGGAAAAAGCTTTTTGCTATCCACCCTGTCTATACCCCTCATGATTTTGTAGACCTCAATCAGGTCCCCCCTCAATCTCCGTCTTTCTAATGAAAATAATCCTAATCTACTCAACCTGTCTTCATAGCTAGCACCCTCCATACCAGGCAACATCCTGGTGAACCGCCTCTGCACCCTCTCCAAAGCATCCACATCCTTTTGGTAATGTAGCGACCAGAACTACACACAGTACTCCAAATGTGGCCGAACCAAAGTCCTATACAACTGTCGCATGACCTGCCAACTCTAGTACTCAATACCCTGCCCAATGAAGGAAAGCATGCCATATGCCTTCTTGACCATCCTATTGACTTGCGTTGCCACCTCAGGGAACAATGGACCTGAACACCCAGATCTCTCTGTTCATCAATTTTCCCTAGGACTTTTCCCTTTACTGTATAGTTCGCCCTTGAATTTGATCTTCCAAAATGCATCGCCTCGCATTTGCCCGGATTGAACTCCATCTGCCATTTATCTGCCCAACTTGCCAGTCTATCTACCTAATCCTTGGATTGGTGTTTTGGACGTAAAGGGCTAAGCATGGCTCATTCCCCAGAATATAATGAAATGGATCTACTGACCCTAATCATCCCAAGAAGCCAACTGATTACATCCATGCTGCAGGACTGAGATCCTATTAGGCCCTTGACTAACAGTAGTTGGACACTTACTGACCATAGACCCTCTTACCCGGACTAACAACTATTCCCTTAGACTATCAGAAACAGCTGTCTGTTTGAAGCACATGCTCAGTATTGCCATGTTAGCTGCTTTTACATGCTGTAGGTGTAACATTGAATCCATACTCTTTGCTCATTGGAGACAAGCTGCCTTGCATTCTATCTGTGCTAACAGCCAAAGCAAGATGTAACTACTGTGAACCTATAAGTTCTGAATGAGGTGCCAATGTGCGCAAAAACAAAGCAAGGCAATTCAAGGCAGAAATACTATGGACATCCAAGTGGCAGCAAAATGAATGATTGCTAAGAAAACAGGCTGAGTGCCCTGATGTGCCCTCAGTTTCAATGTACAAGATAGCTTCCTGTCTGCACTTACAAAATGGCCTGGCCACAGTGTTACAAGGTAAAAGGCCAGTCAGCTCCCGAGTGTGGCAATGAAGTGATGGACTGCAATACAAGAAAGTCCAAGGAATGCCAAGATTATGTGGAACTGCTTTGGTAATGATGCCAGCCTCTGTAAATGAGAGGTGCAGGTGGTCCATGCTCATGCTGAGATGTTGGGGAATCATGGTCAAGATGGCAGTCTAGAGAAGACACCAGCGATCTGTAGCCACCAGGTACCTGCTTAGATGCCCTTGTCAGGAAATGGGGCTGCCAACTTTCTCTCTGCTGCTTGGGAGAAAAGCAAACTGCATGTAAATGAAAACCAAAAGAACTGTGGTTGCTGTAAATCAGGAACAAAAGCAGAAGTTGCTGAAAAAGCTCAGCATGTCTGGCAGCATCTGTGAAGAAAAAAATCACAGTTAATATTTCGGGCCTGGTGACCCTTCCTCAGACCTGTGCACGTAAATGAGGTGAGATCAGATAATGATGAAATGACAATGAACGCTAATCGGTCTCTGGTTGCCCATTAATGAGGTTCTCATCTAGCTGTTGTAACCTTAAGCAGCATATTCGGCCTTTGTTCCTTAACATTACCTATTTCATTTTTCCACCCTTGGCATATTTTTCCATACAACCCCCACAGTGTGGAAGCAGAACATTTGCCCCATCGAGCCCACACTGACCCTTCAAACAGCACCCCTGCATCCCTGCATTTCCCATGGCTAACCCACCTGGTCAGCACACGATCGGCAACTTAGCATAGCCAATCCACCTAAACTGCACACAGGGAAGGTGGAGCACCCAGAGGAAACCTATGCAGATATAGGGAAAATGTGCAAACTCCACACAGACAGTCGCCCAAGCTTGGATTTAAACCTGGGCCCCTGGTGCTGTGAAGTAGCAGTGCAACCTCTGAGCCACTATGCTGCCCTTCTCCCAAGCATCTTGCCATCGCCCACGTCATTCAGGGGCTGGAAAAATTCTGCCCGATGGTTTTCCGGTAAAATGACATTAATCAAGCCATGGACTCATCGCATTCCTGATCTGGTATTTTAACAAAAGCATTAAAGCCTTTGACTCACTCAAGATGATTGAAGCCTGAGCCAAAGCGACTGAAAATCCCAACTCAATACAGGAGTGCATACAAAAAAAGTTTGAATCTTCTGCTGTTTTCTGGTGAAGGCTTTAGCTATCTATAAAGTAACTAATAAATTCAAACCAATAAGGGCAGCCTAGTATTTGTTAAAGGACTTCCTTAAACATTCTGTTCTGTGTCCTGGAACTGTGGCGCATGTACGCTCCAAAAAAGGAAATTCAAGGCATGTTTCGGGACATTTGTTCAGTTCAGCATTTTTTTAATGTCTGAATTACACCAAAGCAATAAAAAATTATTTAAACTAACCAATCCCAGGATGCTTTCTTTTTCTTTGCTCATGGGAAATGGGCATCACTGGCTGGTCAATTAGAAGTCTACCACATTGCTGTTATCTGTGTAGCAATTGTGGTGAGGGCAGACCAGGTAACAACGGTGGATTCCATTCCCTACGGAGTAGCGACAAACCACAGGAGGGATTTTTTTCTACAACAATCCAGAGTGATCTGACAGTCACCATTCAGTGAAGTTTTATTCCAGATTTTTATTGAACTCAAATTTCGCCATCTGCCTTGGTGAATGGATTTGAACCTATATCCCCAGGTTTCTAACCTTGGTTTGGGATCACTTGTCCAATATTACCAAGCCACCACCTTCACAAACCCAAGATAATAAAATGTGAGGCTGGATGAACACAGCAGGCCCAGCAGCATCTCAAGAGCACAAAAGCTGACGTTTCGGGCCTAGGCCCTTCATCATAGAGGGGGATGGGGTGAGGGTTCTGGAATAAATAGGGAGAGGGGGTAGGCGGACCGAAGATGGAGAGAAAAGAAGATAGGTGGAGAGGAGAGTATAGGTGGACAGGTAGGGACGGGGTAGATCAGTCCAGGGAAGACGGACAGGTGAAGGAGGTGGGATGAGGTTAGTAGGTAGGACCTTCACAAACCCCCTCTGCTGGTGATCAGCATCATTTTCTGGCATATTCGTGGTGCAACTCATAGAAACTGCAGTGCATAAAGCTCAAAAGAATAAAAACATTATGGAGTGGCTGTAGGAGGAAGCAGGTGGAGAGTGGGCAATGGAAAAGATGTAAGAAATAAACATGTTGTAGAAAGAGAGGCTATTTTCAAAAATTCCGTGAAGATAGCGGAGGTAAGGTTGAAACAGGCTGGCTGATCAAGCCTAATGTTGTATATTTCTTCACATGAGCCACCCAAACGTAATCTCAATCATCCATATTCCGCTTCTTCAAACTGCTTTTTTCTAAACTTTATTTCAAAATAATGTGCAGATTCCCACAACACAATTTGCAGTTGTGGATTCCGAAGGAGTCTGTAACAGCAGGGTTTAGACTCCAGTGTAACAAAAAAATTCTCAGAGTCAGAGAGGTCTGCAGCGCAGAAAAATTGGCCCTTCAGTCCATCAAGTCTGCGCTGGTCAAAAGCACGCAGCTGATTCCAAACAATCTCTACATTATTTTCCCAGCACAATGACTTATTGGCATGCTGCAATTATTTCAGTTACGTGAATTGGGTGCTTGGTTTACTGGTGTCCTTTGGGCCAGGAAACCTGTTGTCTTTATCTAGTTAGCTCTATAGGTGATTCCAGTCCAGCAGCAATGTGATTGATTCTTTACTGCCTCCTGAAGTTGTGCTCCTGAGATGCTGCTTGGCCTGCTGTGTTCATCCAGCCTCATATTTTATTATCTTAGCAAGACTCTTATTTGGAATGAACAAGTATCTCATGAAGACCGTTCAATATCACCCGATCTAGGTAATAGGGCCATGGCAATGAATGTTGGCCCTGAAAGTGATGTTCATATCCTGAGAATGAAAGAAATCATTATTAACTAGCATAGATTTCCCCAGGTCTCCAATAGGAATCAGCCGCGAATTGGTTCCTGTTATCATCTAAGCTCCCCTTAACAATTCCCACGTTAGAACTTAAAGCTGATTCCTACTCGTAGCGAGGAGACCCATTTTGTGACAACAGGGGGAAGGGAAGTCTGTACTCAGAACCACAGGACTGTCATGGTGCATTAGCAGGCCATATGGCCCATCGTGTATCATTTCTCCAAACGAGCATCTTGACTTAGTCCCATTCTCCTGCTTTTCCCCATACTCCTGCACAATGCTCCTAGCTAAATCACCGTTTACTGTCCTCTTGAATGCCTCAATGGGTCCTGCCTCCGTCACATTGCTAGGCCCAAACCATTCATGATGAGAAACCGTTTTTTTTTTCCTTACATCACGTTTTCTTCTAATGCCAATCCCTTCAAATCTGGCCCACTGGTTCTTGACTCATTTAATAGTGGGAACAACTTCACCTTACCTACTCCATCCAGCCCAGTCATGAATTTGTAAACACTTTTTCAGAAGTGATCCAAGGCCCATTCACAGCAGGGTTGAGGTGGGGCATGGTAGGAATGGCAAGGGGTTTATAAGTCACAAAAAGTGACAGTAGAAGGGAAGAAGTAGCATCACCCTCTGGGGGACTGGCTTTAAGATCTCCATAGACAGTGGTCAAGTGCACAACATCAATATTTCTGAAAGATGTCTCGGGCAACTGGTCAACTGCTCCATTCTCATGGGAAACAAAGCTTAGAAGCATTCAGTTTGAGGCAAGAAAACTTACCTGCTTAGATTAATCACGAGGACTGAAAGAGTACCAGACAAAAACAGTGAGGGGAGAAAAGGTATTAAAAATGGCATAATTAAATGAGGATGGCAGGAAAGCGTTACAGGGAGTATGACACTTTACAAATTTGGAATATATGTATGATTTTTACAAAGCCATAGGGTTGAACATCCCTGGCATGGAGTCTGGCTTGAGGATAGGGGCACAGCTGCTAAATAATGGAAAGTCACATCAGGACACCTGTCCAAAATATTCTTGCCACCAGAGAGTATTCTCATGGATGTTCAAGAACCCTTATTAGTTTATAGAAAATTAGGGGCCATTTGGAGGGCCCACTGGCATTATGATTTATTTTGATTCTTTCACATGATGTGGGCACTGTAGATAATTGCTCTTGAGGTATCAGTGCAAGTGCCATCATGAAACAGTACAGTCCATGTGGGTCAGCTACGTATGTGGTCCTCTTAGAAAAGTGCTGGTGAAGTGCCCTCTCTACCTCCCAGATCTTTTCTGGCCCTATCCGGAGACTGATAGCCTCATGGAAATGGCCAAAGAGAGGGCCACAGATCCAAAAAGAGAGGTTTCTCTGCTGAGCCAGGCATCCTACCGCCTGCTGCCCTTTAATAATGAATGACTTTTTCTTGCCCAATGCTGTGTCTATACTGTGAGCTCTGAACTGCTTCAACACTACTGCTGTCGCATCAGGAAACTATGACTGTCCTTAATTGGCGAGTAAACTTGGGAGACATCCTCTGGGAAATGAGCTGCTGTAGTCTGTATTCCTCTCCATGCCCTCACCCCACAATTATGTCCTGACAATAGAATTCTTAAGCATTCAGGAAAATTCTGTCTACAAACTGCATGCATACATTGGTTTATGAACAATAACAGCTTATAGTTTTAATACATTGCACGAAGTAATTTTCTCCCGAAGGAGAGAGAATAAAATCATATGTTATTAGGATCAGTCTTGTTTTTATATAAAAAAAGCAAAATGTAACATTTTCTGTTCAGTATCAGAGAATGAATTATATAGAGTCTATTTCGGCTTATTTAAATACTAATATCTCGTTCATCTTTTCAAATAATCCATCCATCATTATGATGGATTGACCTGCCACTGAAATTGATCACCTCCATTGAATGGTGCATAAATTGTCTGGGTCATTCAATCGTTGATAGTTGATTGTCTCTTATCCAGAGCTTCATTCCTAAGTTGCACTACGCTGTTAAGTAATTGTCCTGCCCCATAGACGTTATGATTTGTTAGTGTTATTATCCACTGAGGAGATACAGGGTCAATAAAATGCTCATTTATTGTGAACTTGGCTTCAGTGCTGAAGAAGTTTTTTGGCAATTGCCAGGGGACTGGCATTTTAGAGAACTTTTGTAGATGCTGCAATACTGACTGGAGGGTTTGTTCAATGAATTGATTCCAGTCAGATGACTGGAATCGGTTCTGGAATCGGTTCTTATATTTTAATCCTTTCAAGTAATTAAATTATTTATTACTCAGAACAACATGTTTCACTGCTAAGTATCCAACCAATTCCCTTGATGCTATCAAATTTGCTTCCACCACCCTTCCAGACTGCGCATTCCAGATCACAATCATGCGTTGTGTAGAAAAAATTCCTTGTCTCACCTTGCCTGTCACATTAAATTTGTGCTTTCTCGTAATTCATCCACCTGCCAACGATTGTAGTTTGACCTTACTTTATCAAAACCATTCATGACTTTTCACAGATAACAAGGTGTGGAGCTGGATGAACACAGCAGGCCAGGCAGCATCAGAAGAGCAGGAAAGCTGACGTTTTGGGCCTAGGCCCTTCTTCAGAAAACGGAAAGGGGAAGGGGGTTCAGAAATAAATAGGGAGAGAAGGGGAGGGGGATAGAAGATGGATAAAGGAGAAGATAGGTGGAGAGGAGACAGGCAGGTCAAAGGGTGGGTGGAGCAAGTAAAGATGAGCATAGATGGAGAGTTAGGGAGGGGATAGGTCGGTCTAGGGAGGTCGGACAGGTCAAGAGGGTGGGATGAGGCTGGTAGGTAGGAGATGGGGGTGGGACTTGAGGTGGGAGGAGGTGATAGGTGGGAGGACAGGTTAGGAAGGCGGGGACAAGCTGGGTTGAAGGGAAAAAGGCAGGCCCACAAGGCAAAAGATTCATGAAGATTCTCATGCATCCTGAGAAAAAGAGGCTTGATGTTTGGAACTGAATTTATGAGAAATTAATATTAAACATCAGAAATGATGCATTGAAACAAAGTCTGATTAAAGATAATTTCATATGACAATTTGATGGACTGGCACATTGCAACTGTTCTGAGCCAATTTCTATCTTCAGCCCAATTACTAGTAACAAAGGTCTGTGGTGATGTTTGTGATGTTCCTAAGCACAGAAGAATCTATTTTGGATGTTGCAGAATTGGCCTGTATAGGCCATTTCTTTGCTTGACACAAAATCAAAGCAAATCCATCCTGTAACATTATGGCCATGACAAATTAGAGTCGGGCTGCAGTGTGAAATTATGTTTCAATCAAACCTTTACTCATAAAGAAGAAGGAACTGTTTAACAAGGCCAGTACACAGTAACAAATATAATGTTTGATCCATTTATCAGATCTTAGTTATCTGTCCCATGTATACCTTAGCTTAAATCTTCTGATCTCCTTATACTTAGAGACTAAATGAATGACCCAAGGTGCGTGTTAAAACCTTACAGATAACTGTTGTGCTAACTCTCTGGGAATTACCCGGGAAGTTTAAACTTCCAATAATCAATTCCTCTACTCCTCAGGACTCTCTGCAAAACCTTGAGAAATACAGATATAGACTCTGAGGTAGAATCAGAGACTACGGACAGTTCCAGCTTAAATGGATATTTTCCCAGGTAATGTTCGGCAAAATGAGCTGAGCCTAACTCGTGGATAACTATAACTGATACTAACTGCTCACTACTACCAACAGCATCACCCTCTTGCCCCTGCTGCCTCTCCCCCATCCTGACATCCCCCTCACATCTCCCCAACAACATGACTCCTCATTCTCTTCCCAACCCAACATTGCTACCCATCAGAGCTTCCATTTTATATAGCTGCCAGCCAATCTAGCCTCCGACTTTTCTCATCTAACCTACACAATTTCAAACCTGCACACTCACCCATTCACTCAGACATAATGGGAACTGCAGATGCTGGAGAATCCAAGATAATAAAGTGTGAAGCTGGATGAACACAACAGGCCCAACAGCATCTCAGGAGCACAACAGCTGACGTTTCGGGCCTAGACCCTTCATCACAGAGGGGGATGGGGTGAGGGTTCTGGAATAAATAGGGAGAGAGGGGGAGGCGGACCAAAGATGGAGAGAAAAGAAGATAGGTGGAGAGGAGAGTATAGGTGGGGAGGTAGGGAGGGGATAGGTCAGTCCAGGGAAGACGGACAGGTCAAGAAGGTGGGATGAGGTTAGTAGGTAGGAAATGGAGGTGCGGCTTGTGGTGGGAGGAAGGGATGGGTGAGAGGAAGAACAGGTTACGGAGGCAGAGACAGGCTGGCTGGTTGTGTGATGCAGTGGGGGGAGGGGACGAACTGGGCTGGTTTTGGGATGCGGTGGGGGAAGGGGAGATTTTGAAGCTGGTGAACTCCACATTGATACCATTGGGCTGCAGGGTTCCCAAGCGGAATATGAGTTGCTGTTCCTGCAACCTTCGGGTGGCATCATTGTGGCACTGCAGGAGGCCCATGATGGATATGTCATCTAAAGAATGGGAGGGGGAGTTGAAACGGTTCGCGACTGGGAGGTGCAGTTGTTTATTGCGAAACGAGCGGAGGTCTTCTGCAAAGCGGTTCCCAAGCCTCCGCTTGGTTTCCCCAATGTAGAGGAAGCCACACTGGGTACAATGGATACAGTATACCACATTGGCAGATGTGCAGGTGAACCTATGCTTAATATGGAAAGTCATCTTGGGGCCTGGGATAGGGTTGAGGGAGGAGATGTGGGGGCAAGTGTAGCACTTCCTGCGGTTGCAGGGGAAGGTGCCGGGTGTGGTGGGGTTGGAGGGCAGTGTGGAGCGAACAAGGGAGTCATGGAGAGAGTGATCTCTCCGGAAAGCAGACAAGGGTGGGGATGGAAAAATGTCTTGGGTGGTGGGGTCGGATTATAGATGGTGGAAGTGTTTGATCCATTTATCAGATCTCAGTTACATGTCCCATGTATACCTCAGCTTAAATCTTCTGATCTCCTTATACTTAGAGACTAAATGAATGACCCAAGGTGCGTGTTAAAACCTTACAGATAACTCTGTTATGCTAATTCTCTGGGAATTACCCGGGAAGAATTCCAGCCCACCCTATCTCTGCCTCCCTAACCTGTTCTTCCTCTCACCCATCCCTTCCTCCCACCCCAAGCCGCACCTCCATTTCCTACCTACTAACCTCATCCCACCTCCTTGACCTGTCTGTCTTCCCTGGACTGACCTATCCCCTCCCTACCTCCCCACCTATACTCTCCTCTCCACCTATCTTCTTTTCTCTCCATCTTTTGTCCGCCTCCCCGTCTCTCCCTATTTATTCCAGAACCCTCACCCCATCCCCCTCTGTGATGAAGGGTCTAGGCCCGAAACGTCAGCTTTTGTGCTCCTGAGATGCTGTTAGGCCTGTTGTGTTCATCCAGCTTCACACTTTATTATCTTGGATTCTCCAGCATCCGCAGTTCCCATTATCACTCACACATATGTAACACATTGTACCTCCACTATGGACTTCAAGGACAGATTTCATTTTCCTTCCAGAGAGATGAGAACTGTTTCTCCTACCTTTTTCTTCTAATGGCCTTCTTTCCTAAACTGCTGCCATTGACGTCTGAAGCATTTATTTTTGCATCTAATAGCTGAAAGAGAATGAGTCATGCATTCACAAACCATAACTGCGCCTTTCAAAGCTCATATTTCCAAGTCTTAGCCAGTACATTAAACCTGTGACATCTCCAACTCACCGGCTCTAAATATTGTTTAAGTGGTTTGTATAAATAGTGCACTGAAACCTTGATAGAACTGTGAGAGCTGACTGACAGTGGACACTTTCCACTGCTGATTGTTTCGTTCAAGCCCAGGTTTTGTGTACTCAGTGCTTATCTTTCTGTTTCATTCCACATGTTTTCCATAGGCCTTACATCAGTCTGAATGAACGGCTGTTCTGCAGTTACTATGAGAATTACTGAGGTCAAAGCACCATTTTATTGATCTTTATAGCTGAGGCCCCTCTGTTGCTCTTTCGGCTTAATATGAATGGTTGTCTGAAAGGGGACAGCATCTAAAGTTTATCCTTAAAGGTTTGATTGTGGTATTGCACTTCATAAAGGCCTAGGATATCAAGCCTGGTAAGGTGCCAACCCGACCTGAGAACCTGTAACACCTAACGACAGCAATAGTCAAGATTTTCCAAAGAGGAGGTGGTGAGTCTGGTAGTGTCTATTTGTACATGGCACATGGGTGTCACTTGCTGGGCCAGCATTTATTGCCCTTCCCTAACTGCCCTCAAGATGTTTCCAACACATCGTTTGGCTGGTGGTAAAAGGGCACCACCTGTGAGATCCTTCACGTACGCCCGATGGGTCTGTGTCACCACATGCTGCCCTCGAAGCAGCTGCGGTGGGGTGGTGCCAAGGCTGGGAGGTTAAGACTGCCACACTGCTCCAGCTGGAATGTGCCTTTGCAAAGGAAGTCTGGAGAAAGGTGCAGTGGTTTTTTCCGGATTTGTTCCGCGCAGCTCTGTCACGCAGGACCTGGTGCTCTACGGGCAGTTCCCTGGGATGGACACTGAGACAAACATTGGCTGCGCCCGGAGGACCATCAACTTGGTGAAAAACGCTCTTAGGTCTGCCTGAATTTTGTTGGTCTTCAAGAACGAGGAGTTGACCTTGACTGAATGTTGCAGATTGGCACACTCTAAGGACAATGAACGATACAGCACAGGAACAGGCCCTTCAGCCCTCCAAGCCTGCTCCACCACATTTTGTCCTTGCATGCTAAAATTGTCTTCACTTACAGGATCTGTATTCCTTTATTCCCTTTCTCTTCATATATTCACCCAGGTGCTTCTTGAATACTGCTACTGAGCCTCCTTCCACCACCTCGTCTGGCAGTATGTTCCAGGCACGCACCACCTTTTGTGTAAAAAATGTGCCTTGAACATCTCTTTTAAACTTTCTCCTTCACACCTTGAACCTGTGTCCCCCAGTGATTGAACCCTCCATCCTGAGAAAAAGCCTCATATTTTTCATTCTATCCATGCCATTCACAATCTTATAAACTTCTATTAGGTCAACCTTCAATCTCCTACGTTTCAGTGAAAACAAACACAAGTCTAGCCAACCTTTCTTCAGAGCTAAAATCCCTCATTCCAGGCAACAGCCTAGTAAACGTTTTCTCTACCCTCTCCAAAGCATCCATATCATTCTGGTAGTGTGGTAACCAGAGCTGGATGCAATATTCCAAGTGTGGCCTAACTAACGTTCTTAAAAGCTGCAGTATAACTTGTCTATTCTTATACTCAATGCCCCTTCCAATGAAGGCTAGCATGCCAGAAGCCTTTTTCACTACTTTATCTACCTGTGCTGCCACCTTCAGTGATCTGTGGACCTGCACACCCTGATCCCTCTGCGTATCAATATTCCTAATAGGCTGCCATTCACTGTATTATTTCCACGGGTATCTGAGCTTTCAAATTGCATCACCTCACATTTATCCAGATTAAACTGCATCTGCCATTTTCTGCCCATGCCTCAAAGTGATCTGTATCCTGCTGTATCCTCTGACAATCTTCCTCACTATTTGCAACTCCACTAAACTTTGTTTTACCCATAACCTTACCAATTAGACCAGTTATATTTTCCTCAAAATCATTTATGTAGATCAGAAATAGCAAAGATGTCTGAGGAAGACCATTCCACAATATCACAACCCTCCATTTTGAAAAGCATCCTTCCACAGCTACCGTCTGTCTTATATGACTAAACCAGCTCTGTATCCATTCTGTATCCATCTTCAGAATCCATCATCATTTTCTGAAGAAGGGTCCCGAACTGAAACATCAAACTTTCCTGCTCCTCTGATGCTGCTTGGCCTGCTGTGTTCATCCAGCTTCACACCATGTTATCCCAGACTCTTTTCCCTGAGATCATCCTCCACCAGTTCCTTCTCTTTGATGAACATCAACACAAAGTATTCATTTAGGACCTCACCTAACTCTTCTGGGTCCACATATAGATTCTATTCTTTGTCCTTGAGTGAGCCGACCCTTTCCCTGGCTGCCCTCTTTTTATAAATGCAGAAAAGCCTTGGGATTCTCCTTAATCCTGTTTGCTAATGACTTTTCATGACTCTCCTTAGCCCTTCTAAAGTTCTTTCCTATTTTCATTATATACTTCAAGGTCTTCATCAGTTCCCATCCTCCTAGACCTTACTTATGTTTCCTTTTACTTTCTGACCAAAGGCATAACATCCCTGGTCATCCAAGGTTCATGTAACTTGCTGTACTTATCCTTCATTCTCGCTGGAACATGCCGCTCCTGAACTCTTATCAACTGCTGTTTGAAATATTCCCACATGTCCGATGCAAATTTACCCTCAAGCAGCCACTTCTGATTAATATTTTCCAGTTCCCGCCTAATGTTGTTATAGTTTACTTTCCTCTGATTTAATGCATTTACCGGAGGACTGTTGTTATCCCTATCCATGAGTATCTTAAAATTCACTGTATTATGGTCACTACTCCCAAAATGCTCCCTCACCGAAACTTCACTCATCTGGCTGAGCTCATTTCCTAAAACCAGGTCCAGTATAACACTTTCCCTGGTTGAATTGTTTATGTATTGTGTCAAGACCGCTACTGAATGGTCCTGACAAATTCTGCCCCATCTGAGCCCCTAGCACGTAGTAAGTCTCAGTCAATTTAGAGGAAGTTAAGATCACCCACCACAACAATCCTGCTCTTTTTACATCTTTCCAAAATGTGTCGAGATATTCTCTCCTCTATCTCCTGCTGGCTGTTAGGAGACCTGTAGTATACCCCCAGCATTGTGACTTCACCTTTCCTATTCCTGAGTTCTACGCATAATGCCTCACTGTACGAGTCCTCTGATGCATCCTCCCTCAGTACAGCTGTAAGATACTCCTTTACGAGTAATGCAACTCCCCCGCCCCTTTTACAACCCCTTCCTTCACACCTGAAGCATTTGACTCCTGGGACAGAGATAGTGTCTAGACCTGAAATGTCAGCTTTCCTACTCCTAAGATGCTGCTTGGCCCCCTGTGTTCATCCAGCTCCACACCTTGTTATCTCTGACTCCGGGGATATTCAGCTGCCAATCCTGTCCCTCTTTCAGCCAAGTCTCTGTATTCACAATAATGGAAAAATCCAGGGCAATGTGTTGAGGGACCCACTAAAGCTTGGAGCAGCTGCCACCAAGGTGTAGTGGGGAGACACCACTATCTGAGATCTTCCTGCTGAAGTTAATTTGATGTCCATTCAGTTATCAGATCCTCCTCATGCCTCAAATAAATGTAAATACAATCTTGTACATGTAAGGGATGCCTGTGGTTTGTTGGATTGAACCAAACCAAACTCAAACATTTGATTGTTAACTTGACATGCAACTATACAGAATAGAACTGCATTTGTGTCGTTGTATATATCCAAAGATATTTTTATGAATAAAGTGTACTTTTGAAATAAAAAAAAGTTCTCAGGAAGGTAGTGGTGCTAATAAGGAGGGAGTTCCAGGATTTTGACTCAATAAACTGCAATATAATTCCAAGTCTGGATTGTGCATGACTTGGACCAAAACCTGCCCATTGTGGTGTTCCATTACATTATATTTTATTCATTCATTCATGGGGCTTTTGGGTGTTGTATTGCCTATCCTTAGTTGTCCTTGAGAAGTAGTTTTGAACTTCCTTCTTGAACCATCGAGGTCCATATGCTGCCCTTGGGTTTGGAAGATCCTGTCGAAGGAACCTTGGTTAATAGGTTTTTTGGGAAATTTAATTTTTCCCCAAAATCAGCTTCAATACTGTCTCCCCCTTTCTCTTCAATACTTCATAAACCCAGGTGCCTTGCCAGCAAAGTCTTCCAGTACTTATTTTTCAGTTGAGAGCTGGCTATCAAAGTAACAATTGCAAAAATGGCTCCATCAAGCTTATTTTGCATAGGGATTTCTTAAAAGAGGAAGAAACTGTTTTGTTAACCACTGAGAGTGTTTATTCCACGAAGCTCTCAGCTGCATAAATTAAGGTTTCCTCTGTCGTGAAGGAACGATAATCACTCACTATGTGATGGCAAATTGCAGAAAGTTTAAATGCAGATTGATCATCTAATGCAGTTGTTATGGTTGCAAAGCAGAAGGCAAAGGTGGAAATTTGAAAGGTTCATTGCCCCAGTAAATCAAAGAAAATGTTGAAGCCAATTATCAGGGTCAGAAAAGTTCTAAATTCAAACCTATGCATTTTATTCACAGTTGCCTTTTCAACAAGAAATATGAACTGAAGACAAAGTACTTAATCAAGTGATATGCAGAAAGGAATGAGTTGTGTTGTCTCCATCTTACTTAATCAGTGTGTAATTGTAGGACAATACCGATTGAGGCCAGGAAATAAAATGTTAAGAAAGAAATAGGTCATTCAGGCCATTGAGCCTGATAAGCCAGTAAATTAGATCACGGCTAATCTTCATTCCAGATCTATCGATCCTATCAACTACGATGTGGCTTAATAACTGTAGATTAATGGGTTAATTATACTTTTGCAGGAATAATGTCTATTGCTCATATGTGTAAGGAGCAATGTCATAGTGACATCAGGTCACATGGAACTGGGACCTTACTATGTACGAGAGATATCCTGTCTTCCAATCGCTTACCGTCAATAAAGCCTGTTAATTTATGCTGAATTGAGTATAAACCTGCATGTTGGTAACAGCAATGAACAGGGAGCTAGTGACAAGTGAAGCCCAGTCTGATGTTTCAGGTGATGGGCCAGGCCAGGCCAACAAACTGGCCACAGAAGAGGGAGGATGTGGTATGTAAGGAAGTGGTTCTAAGTTTCAAGACTGCATTAAGCCCCTCCCAATGTGATAATATCACGATGACACAGATGGGGAAAAGGACATCTTTCGGATCTTGCAGGGTGAAAACTATGTCCTAGGTCTCCCCAGTGTCCTCTTAAAAATGCCTAACTGAGTAAACAAACTTGTACCTGATTGCTATCCTGCATCTTGTTTCAGACAAAAACCTCTCCTCCATAAGAGTTACTCATGATTTCCCTCTACCATTGTGAATGAACTAGATGCTTTGACCAAGAAAAGAGAACGATGGCTTCAAACTATTTCAATCACAGCTGGTCGTGGTCAGTATTGCAGTAAATTGAACACGGTTGTACAGGTGAGCATCATTGTTTAATACTATAAAGCTACAGCGACCAATCCAGTCAAACAGCTTACAGAGAGATCAAGATGAGATCAATGTTGCCTTCACTGCCTTTCATTTCAGAATAATAAGTGAATTACATAAGAAAACAGTATAAGCTGAGAGCCAGCCCTGACATTCCTAATAACTGTAGATTGAAGGGTTAATTATACCTTTACAAGAATAATAGCTACTGATCATACATGGAGTCTCAGATTCTATGGTAGACAAATGATACCAGGTTATGGTCCAAACGGTTTATTGGAAATCACAAGCTTTTGGAGTGTTGCTCTTGCATCAAATAAAGCTGTTGGACTATAACCTGCTGTTGTGTGACTCTGATTGTGCCCACCTCAATTAAACACCAGCACCACCACATCATGGGAATAATATTGATTAGAAGTTCATTTAGGAAGAAACATATGCCAGAGCAGGGGAGTTATTTCCAGTGTCCTGACCAACACTTCCTCCTCAACTAACATTACAAAATAGGAACATACGGTCATTATCACATTACTTTAGTGTCAGCAAATTATAATCACATCAATGACCACGCTCGTCTCATTTCAAAAAGGATTTCATGGGATGAGAGACTTTGGGACAACACAATGTTGTAAAAGGTGCCTTATAAATACAAATTGGTTTTTCATAGAGGAACTTGTGAACATGCAATGTAATGCTGGGCTACACAGAAAACAACATGCAACCATTTTTGTTGATTACTCAGGCTGTATTTTAAACTGGGAAGATAAAATGATTTTAATAGATTTAGTGGACATTTTATGAAGAGACAGCTGACTATCTGATCTCCACATGTCAGAATTTGTCACACAGTCCATAAATATTACTTAAAGAGTTGTGCATTTAGAAGAACATGGTAGCAAGAGAAGGTCAGTCATCATTCAGTTCTGTTCTGCCTCACAGTTAAATTATGGCTGATCTATATATCATAATCATTTACCTACAGTAAGCTCCATATCGTCTGATGCCTTTTTCCAACCAACATTCGTCACTTTAAGGCCTTAAAAGTTTCAATTCTCTCCCAGTGCCTAAGGCTGTTTCGAAACAAAAAAGTTTAGATTCTTGGATACTATCTATTTCATTTACTAGATGTCAATAGTGAGCATTTGAAAACCAACTGTCTATCCGTGTACTGCTAATAATAGTTGAAACCTTCTGATCAATGTCCAAACCTCGTTTTCCAAAGCTGATCAAATAAAAACTATCCACTTATCTTCCTCTGAGTTTTATTTTTCTGACTAAAATTCTGATGGAAGATCCTGCAAAGTTCTCTTATTGCAAGCAACTTAGGAGACAACAGCAAAGGCAAATAGCAAGGAAGCCATGCCCCCATTACAAGGAACCGGTTGCTGTACTTCAAATAGTGTGAAGTTTCAGTGATCCGAACGCTGACAGTGTGTCAACGAAAGAGCACATGAATGAATGGGTGATAATAAAGTGTGAAGCTGGATGAACACAGCAGGCCAAGCAGCATCTCAGGAGCACAAAAGCTGACGTTTCGGGCCTAGACCCTTCATCACAGAGGGGGATGGGGTGAGGGTTCTGGAATAAATAGGGAGAGACGGGGAGGCGGACAAAAGATGGAGAGAAAAGAAGATAGGTGGAGAGGAGAGTATAGGTGGGGAGGTAGGGAGGGGATAGGTCAGTCCAGGGAAGACGGACAGGTCAAGGAGGTGGGATGAGGTTAGTAGGTAGCTGGGGGTGCGGCTTGGGGTGGGAGGAAGGGATGGGTGAGAGGAAGAACCGGTTAGGGAGGCAGAGATAGGCTGGGCTGGTTTTGGGGTGCAGTGGGGGGAAGGGATGAGCTGGGTTGGTTGTGTGATGCAGTGGGGGGAGGGAACGAACTTGGCTAGTTTTGGGATGCGGTGGTAGAAGGGGAGATTTTGAAGCTGGTGAAGTCCACATTGATACCATTGGGCTGCAGGGTTCCCAAGCGGAATATGAGCTGCTGTTCCTGCGACCTTCGGGTGGCATCATTGTGGCACTGCAGGAGGCCCATGATGGACATGTCATCTAAAGAATGGGAGGGGGAGTTGAAACGGTTCGCGACTGGTAGGTGCAGTTGTTTACTGCGAACCGAGCGGAGGTGTTCTGCAAAGCGGTCCCCAAGCCTCCGCTTGGTTTCCCCAATGTAGAGGAAGCTACACCGGGTACAATGGATACAGTACACCACCTTGTCAGATGTACAGGTGAACCTCTGCTTAGTATGGAAAGTCATCTTGGGGCCTGGGATAGGGGTGAGGGAGGAGATGTGGGGGCAAGTGTAGCACTTCCTGCGGTTGCAGGGGAAGGTGCTGGGTGTGGTGGGGTTGGAGGGCAGTGTGGAGCAAACAAGGGAGTCACGGAGAGAGTGGTCTCTCCGGAAAGCAGACAGGGGTGGGGATGGAAAAATGTCTTGGGTGGTGGGGTCGGATTGTAGATGGCGGAAGTGTCGGAGGATGATGCGTTGTATCCGGAGGTTGGTGGGGTGGTGTGTGAGAACGAGGGGTTACATAGCCTCTTTTGGAATCATTAGACTTCTGTGATTCTGTGAAAGTTGCACTTTTGGTTAAACTCCAATTGCAACTGCTACCAAAAAATATTACTCCTGTCTTTCATTGCCTTAGGACATTCCAAAGCATCACACAATTTCGAAGTGTATTCGTTGTCGTCGTTCAGAGAAATGCAGATGCCATTTTGCGCTTAGCAAAGTCCCATACATAACAATCAGATATGATGTGGAGGCGCTGGTGTTGGACTGGAGTGGGGAAGCTCGGAAATCACACAATACCAGGTTATAGTCCGACAGGTTTATCGTAAAACACCAGCTTTCGGAGTCTTACTCCTTCTTCAGGTGTTAATGAGAGAAGTGGTATCAGACACAGAATTTATCAGATCAAAAGGTCACACCACAGCTGAGGACGTACTAAACAAACCCAAGATGCCGTTAAATCTTTAATCAGTCAGAATGTTTTAATTTATTAACATGTAAATCCACGAATTCCTTTGAAGTCACTGTCCTGACAGAACCAAAGGTTTTGTCAGTGTAAAGAAGTGGTGACATTTTAGGTCAGACAATACATGTTAGGTGTGAGGCCTTGTTTAGAATCTGTGTGTTGGTTTGGAGTTAGACAGGTTGTACTTCTAAAGTAGGAATTTATAAAATAACATATTGACTGACCGTCTACAAATTGTATCAGAGATAATGGGAGCTGCAGATGCTGGAGAATCCGAGATAACGAAGTGTGGAGCTGGATGAACACAGCAGGCCAAGCAGCATCTTAGGAGCAGAAAAGCTGATGTTTCGGGCCTAGAA